>NC_135845.1:9130000-9302500 GCF_029677425.1 Wolffia australiana
AATGTATTTGTGTTCTTCAATCAATAGCGAACTTTCCTACAATGGGATAAAAAAGATAGTTGTCAAGAAACATCGTCTTGAATAGAGTCGTCGTCTTTCTCTTTCTCTACTTGGAATTGTAGTCCAGAATTTTTTAAGCCAGGTCAAAAGGAATATTTTTTGTTGCGTATGTCGTCTTCTTACCCTGTCTCTCTCTCTTGAAATTATAGTCGAGATACTGTAAAGCTTAAAGATCGATACCAGGGGCGGAAGAAGGGTTTTTTTATTAGGGATTTCGTCATCTTTCTTTCTCTTCGTGAAGCTATTTTCGAGATATTTTTGAGGTTACAGGTTCACACCCTGATCAAAAGGAAGGTCTTTTTTTAATGGCTATGTCGTAATCTTCTCCCACTTTCTCTCCTTGAGGTATTTTAGAGCTTATAGGTCATTTTTACCCAGGAGAAAAGAAGGTCCTTTTTATAGTGTATGTCATAACCTTTCTCTTTCTCTTCATGATATGATAACCGAGATATATAAAGCTAAAAGATCGATACCCAGATGAAAAGGAATGTCGTTTTTGTTGGGTATCTCGTCATCCCTCTCTCTGTTCTTCAGACCACATTCGAGAAGTTTTAAAGCTCAAAAATCGATACCCAGATTAAAAGGGAAGTTTTCTTTGTTGGTTATGCCGTCTTCTCTCTCTTTTTCTTCTTAAGGAACAAATTCCAGATAATGTAAAGCTTTAAGACCGATACCCCGCTGCAAAGGAAAGGTTTTTTGGTTGAGTATTCCGTCTTTCTCGTTATCCTCTTGAGGATACATTCATAAGAGCTTAAAGATCGATACCAGATGAAAAGGAACTTTGTTAGATACGACGCTTTTTTCTCTCTCTTCTTGGAATTAGTAGCGCTCAAAAATCGATACCCTGATGAAAAAACCGCTATTTGTTTTCCTGCGTTTGGTGTCAGGCGGCGTGGCGGCTGAGCCGGCTGGAGCAGCAACTTGAGACGGAGAAGGCTAAGAAGAGGAAAGAGCTGTTTGAAGAAGTAGAGACGAAGATCCGACGGCTACGAGAGGAAGAGACGGCGTTTATCGAGAAGCTGGAAGCGGACTACAGAGACCAGCTCTGCTCTATTCAGCGAGAGGCGGAGTGCAAGGAGGCGAAGATGGCGGAGTCCTTCTCTGGGCGCCACGCCAAGCTCGCAAGACTCGCCCAGAAGCTCGGCGCTACCCACACTTTCGCCATGCCCAAACAGCCCACGCAATGAAATAACCCACCATTTTTTTCGGCTCTTTCCTGTCGAAAAATCTCATCTTTCGCCATTCTTCCTGATCTGTGAACGAAAATAGAACGCAGCGAAACCCATTACCAGCTCTCGTTATGTCCCGCTACGTCTCGTCCCGTCTTCAAACTCCGCTCAATTGCTCTCGTTCTTATCGTCCTGACGGAAACGGGACGAGACTGGAGAGTGTGTGATGACTGTCTAGTGGGTATGGTTCGTCGATGGATGATAAACGGAACGGGATGGAAGGAAACGACTGGGCCCTTCCCAAAAGTCCTCCGTTCTTCCCCAAAACCTGATTTTTGTGGTTCGGTTACGTTAAAACAGGCGATAACTACAGTTCGAGAACGCCCAGCAACGTTGTTTTGCATTCATCTTCTCTCCGATGCGGGAATTACGGCATCTTTTTCCTCAGCTTGGACTCAAAGCGGCGAAATTTTCCAAACCCACGTTGAGAAGACGCTTAAAGACTTGAAAGAAGCGAATTTAAGCTAAACCCCGAACGATATTTTTTCTATTGCCTTGTTTTCTAGGTGGGCACTGGGCAGAAGAAAATAAAAAGGAAATAGCGAGGGGGGAGAGTCAGAAATATTAACCTCCTCCAAATCTACATCTCGTCCATTATCTCGTGGAAGCTTTTGAGATGAGAATAAGCAACAGGAAGCAAAAAATCCAGGTTTTGAGGTGGTTTCTCTCCCGTGCCAAGCTTCATCCGCAAGAAACATACCTCTGAATGTGCAATTCTAGGCGGGAAAAAATCCGCAAGAAATTTAAATATGATAAAATAAAGGTCTGGCAAAGATTTTGTCTACAATAAATTAATTTGAATATTATTTCAGAAAAATAATTCAAAGTTCAAGAAAATTTATTTGAATATGAATCCCCGATAAATAATAGTAGCGTGCCAGATCGACTTGACGATTTCCTGGTAATCATATTTTCATTTCATGCTTCATAGACTAATCTGCAGCTCAAAAGCAATTAGAAAATTGAAATTCATGAATAAACTACTCCAAACTCGGTGGAAAAATCAAAAGCACAACAACCTCGCGAGAGCATTAATCCGTTTCATCCTCTGGCGATGATGAGGAAATAAAAATGGAGGTAGAGCAGTGAATTTCACCCACAAAATAAAATAAAAATTTATGTTCTGGGTCTGGGCATTCATTTCCTGTTATATCCTCTGGGTTAGTGGTCCATGGGGAGTGATTCCAAATTCACATCATAGGCTGGGCCGGCTTTGATACGTCAATATCATAGGCTGTGGGAGAAGCAACTCTTCTACATCTTCCCCCTTCATCTCCGGGGGCTGAGTGGCTGGCATTTATACCAGCGAGATATCCATGAACTAGCCTGTGACTGGCGGCCGTGGCAGTGCTGGGTCAGGGTTTTGTTGGGTATTGCAGACATACTCATGCACTGTGAATCTTATTGATTAATGTCCAGTTGGCCTCTGCCCACTTGCTGAAATCATCACGCCTTGTGGGCATTTATGTCACATCATGGCAGTCAGCTTATGGTTAGTGTGGGGAAAGTAGTTTAATGGTTTTATCTTCCAACAAGGAGTAGGTTGTGGTTCATTTCCTTTGAAGTGTGGTACAAAGAATGACCCCCAGATAAAGATTAAATCATTATGTTAACGAAGAAAAGTGCAATAAATAAAGCATCATTACTTGAGACGGTTAACTCCGTTCATGATATTTCTGGAGGATTAAAAGCTCAGTGTCATGACTTGATGAGAGTGAGTCATTTGCTTCAGTTCTGGCGGGCCTTGAAGTAGTCCTTGGTTGAACTCTTTCCTCAATTATCTGCAAATTCCTATTTACCTTGTTTGGACTGGCTTTAGAAATACCCCTTGATTTGCAGTTAGTAAGCTCGGTTTCAAAGAACGTTTCCTATTGGTTTCTTGGTGTCGTTTGAGAGTGCATTATATTATTATTCTTATAGTGCCATTATAGCATTTTAATATTTTTATTTAATGCAAAGCCAACAAAAATGAAAAAAGTTACATTGTTATTGGTACGATGATTGCCTTGAATGTTTTACTCTTCATGGTATAAAAGTTGTATGCAGTCTTAGATAGAACTGGATGTCCTTCAGTGTGACATTGAGCTTTATCGTTTCGTATTTTCTCATGACATAGTCATATTGTTAAGTTTCAATGAATAAATAACTTGCATACATACATTAAAATCATTACGGAAAATATAAATTTCTGTGACATATAGTATTAATAATAAAATTAAAGGTTACGACTAGTTGGGAGTGAGGCTAAGTTATCATAATATCAAAAATATTATGCCCCAAAATTTGGAAATATTTTTAGAATTGGACGGAGGAGGGATAAGCATCCATTTCGTCCCAGTCCGTATCTATCAAGCTGGTGAACGGATGACTGAACAAAGTCACTTCTGTCCTTTGTCGTCAGTCATCCATCTGAAAGGATGGATGAAAGATGATCGAAAATAATAAAATGATGATGTAGAGGAAGGGATAAATAGGGAATTTGGGAGGAAAAGAAAGCAAGAGAATTGGGAGAGATATATAGTGAGAGAGAAAGAGAGTGAGGCAGAAGAAGGCAGAGATTGAGAGGGAAAGATACATATCAAGAGTTGGAAGGATGAGAAAGATTTAGATAGTGGAATAGAGAGAGGAGAGTGAGAGAGAGAGAGATTACAAGATGGAGACGATTTGAAGAGGTGGAGAGTGTGTGCAAGGGAAAGAGAGATACTGTGAGAGAGAAATACCATTTGGGGAGAGGCACATAGAGAGATACTGTGAGAGTGAAAGAAAAATTGGAGAACGGAAGAAGGAACGACAGAGGTGGTCAGGAGTTAAGGTAGATACTTGAGGAAGCAGCTGCGATAATAGCAACATGTATTAATGGGTTCCTGGGTAGAGAGGGAAGAGAGTGATAGAAAAAGAGAGCAAGAGAGCTTGAGAGGAGGGCTTCATTTCTGTCATTGGTTCCGTTCTTTGTGATGGACAAATGACAGACAGGGTCTGCTGTTGGTCGAGGCAAAATGTGCAGGAGCAAAAAGATGACAGAACGCAAAATCATTCATTTTCATCTTATATTGCTATAACCATTATTTGTCATATCTCCTCCTTCCCTAATTTTTTTATTACTTTATTCTAAAAAATTGTTAGGTTTATAACTTCCTCACTTATGTTACATGCCTTCAAATTTATTTTTAATCGTATCTTAAAGTTAAATTTTATATTACCTTATCATCTTTTTATATTTTTTGGATGGGGAACTAGCATTTGACATTTTCTTAAATTGGAAGGACACAAGACATAACAAGCTTTCCTAAAAGCACAAAAAATCCAAAATCAAGGGTATGTTCAGATTAGGATATACTAATTGATGTAAGATGGTTATTGCTTTGAAGGGCATAAAACATAACAAGCTTTCATTAAAAACACGAAAAATCTGAAATCAAAGGTATGTTTGGGTTAGAATATACTAATTGATGTAAGATGGTGTTTACTTTCACAAGAAATGTACTTAGTATGTTGAAATAAGTGTGAAGTATAATACGATGACCAAATCAATCATTTTTATAGTTTCCAAATTTGTGCCTAATCATGTCATGAGGGGCTTGATACATTCCGTCATTTTTTCAAAAAAGTCTTACCAAATTTTAGTGTGAATGAAAGTTCAGATAAAAAAACACCCCATATTTGCAACTTTTATTTGAATGGACACCCCAATTATAAGCAGCCGACTATACTGTAATATCTAACTACAAAAGTTTCATTTGAAATCATAGGTGACTGAATTTTAGAGAACTTTGAAAGAGGTAATGGTAGATCAATGTCTTCATCCAGATGGTGCTTTGATTTCTAATATAGTTAAGTCCATAGAAATACATTATTACTTTGATATTTATATTTAATCTAATTAACATTTGATGCTCAATTCCTTTAATTTCTCATGAAACTTAGGAAATATATAAATATTTTTGTAAATATAGTACCTCTACTTGAGTTCTCTCTTCAAAATGCAATAGTTTGAGTCAATCACTGGCTACTTCACAGGAGTGACTCTCACCTTTTCAAGACACTAGACTCATAAAGGGAGGATGATTTCAAGATTTACTGTAATATGTAATAGTGCAAGAGAAACATAAACATCAGGGATCTGGAAGATCTAAAACTTGTAACTTTTTTATTGAAACAAAAATATACACTATGAAATGGTTACCTTATTGAAGGCGTCAAAGAAAATTTTAGGGCATGAATTGGGTATTTTAAAATTTCGTAGGAGAATAAATACTTTCTAGGTTAAACCTAGAACCTATCAACCCAAAAAAGTTGTTAAAAATTAGAGATTAATGTGAAATTATAAAGAAGATATCACAAAAGTATGGTGGCGCGCCATGCAAGAATAGTTTGAGGCCATTGAGGGAAACCATATCTATGTCTGTACTAATGAGCTGTAGAGCTAGTGTGTTTGGTTATGGGGCAATGAGTGAGATAAACTACAAACAATTCATGTATGTGAAGATGAGGACATAAATGTAACAGTACATATAGCATGATGATCAAATCACCTTGGCATGGATCAGATATAGTATTGAGCTATTGATGCGTCTAACCTCTAGAAGTATCCCCAAGAACGTTGAATCTCCTCCATTTTGATGATCCTCATTGTCTGTCCACCATCGTTGTTATGTTGTTCAACAGTGAAATGGAGACAAGGGAAGAAGGGATAATAAGGTTGGGAACCTGTCGGATTCTAGCCTGGATGAATTCATCTCACAATCTTACCTTATTCAAATGTCAATAAGTTTTCATATAAACAACTAAACTTAATGTATACTTTTCAGCATAAAAAAGACCATTTGCGTGTGACCCTCTAGGTCCATGTATCACTATGGTTGATAACTCCAATACCCCATAAACTTTATTGGAAAATATATTATTTATCTACATCATTATATAGACTAATTAATTAGATAGTAATTTTACCCAATCAAAAGGTTGAGTTTTCAGCCCATGGGTTGCTAAGCTACACCTCGTGCCCGAAAAGATATAAAGAAGTATAATTAGTCCCTCTTTTTATTGATGCTCCAAGGATCAGAATATGGTTGACAGTTAAACCCTAATTGGTCATCCCAATTATCGTTAATGCATTGGGAAACATCATAGAACTCTTCTTTGATATTCCACTACATTGACAAAAGGCTTCATTACATAGTCTACTTTGAGCTGTCTCCTCTTATACCAAGACCATGGATAAAATGCTCTTACATGAGTATTTAGATTGTAAATCACTTTATGTGGTGCATAAATGATGTCCTTTTCAAGCCTTTTATCATGATATTAACACGTCTTTCTTCTACACCATGCCATTCTCTTTGTTTGTTATCTTCTTTCAATTTTTATCATTAAATTTGGATTATGGTATTTGACCTTTCAAGATCAATCACCTTGGATTTAATTATATTTTTGAGCATTAATCTAGTAAGCTTAAAATGGGAAAACTGAGGAAGAAGGATGAGAAGAAATTGTGGGTGACCACTGAATAAGGAAGAAAATATGGAAGGGGCGTTATATCAGACATATCATGGGCATGTATGGACTTTCTTGTGTCATCACAGGCAGCAACGGTGGAGGCTACATTGCAATGCCTGCAGCATGCAGCTGTGATGATGACGACATGCAACAAATGGCTGTGATGGGGGAGATACGTGACTGGTGGTTGCGGCAGAGAGCGAGGCATGGCAGTGGTGATGTACAACACACGACCATGATGGCGGTAGTGCAAATCATGTGACAAAAGGGCTGATAAGGGGGCACATGCCGAAGCATCCGATCAATGGTCATGTGTCGTGTATATCACTAAAGGAATGGTGTATTTGGTGCAACGAGAGTGGCTATGATACACACACATATGTATATATGCATATGTGTGTGTATACCATAGCCATCGGGTGAAGATACGACGGTGGATAGCTCTCCCAATATATCTTTCGCCCCCCTCTCCTCTCCCATCCCTAAATTAGATATTGATGTGGTAAAATCCTGCACATCATGCTCTATAAAGGGGAGATGGAGTAGCTAGGAGTCACACAATCACCCATAAAACATCAATCCTCGTCTCAGTATGGGCCTATCACCAATGTAGCACTGGGAAATATCTTGACATGATTCTAAGTGAAATAAGAATTTGTGTTGTGTTGATATAAACCCTAGAAGCGTGAGATTGGAAGAGAGCTTTGTTAGAACCTTAAAGCACCATCAAGATTTATTTTGATCAACTACACAGTGGATTGAGGTTAGTACAAGTCCTCTTACTATCTTATTTCTTGATTAGGCATTAGAAGATATTAGATTTATGGCTTGGAATAATTCTTGTTGTCTTATTTTACCCATATTGTATCTTCTCTCTCTAAATTTTCTCTATGATAGCTCATTTATCTCTTGTTCAATTTGCACATTCTTTGGAAGCTATTATTGCATAATATTTAAAAATCACAATGGATCCTCCATTAGACATTATTTTAGCATCTGATATTTAAAAACTCAAAGGGGTACCGTTGCATCAATCCTCGTCTCTAATACCATGTATACTCGAGCTAAACTCACTGCTTTACTAATATGTATCATAAGTAATACTGTAGTAGATTTTCTTTGACGCGTAGTTTGTGTGTTTTCAATGACCACATAAAATAATAACATCAAGCAAACAATCCCATCTTGATAACTCAAGCATCTTCAGGAAATCCTTGCTGCATCCAAGTTAAGACGATTTGTAGTTCATTTTGATAGGAACTTGTGGGTCATTGTCCAAGGTCAACTGTCGATCCTGAATGTCTTTGGCATTTCAGGTCTAAGTAATACTTACACAACCATGAAATTAGTCAATTTTACTCATATTTGGTATTTATATGGATTAATTCAATAAATGCTTTCTACTATAGAGCATCCACCACATGTCATTCGTGCTTCCACACTAATGGATATAGGATCAGGCATACTCATCAGATTAACGGGACTAGATAGTATTATTCGATCCAGATCCTTTCGTGTCATTCTCAAGTATCCTTTGAATAAAATATTTAGAGCACCTGCTTAAGGACTTGTGATATCATCACAACTCACTAATTTAGATCATGCATTAATTGATGTCATCATAAGCACCACACATGTATTAATGATAATTAAATGATATATAGAGCACATCATTGGCCTTTCAGCCACATATATCTCCATCACCATGGTCTCAAATGGGCTTTTAAAATAAAGATAAAATCTGATGGAGGAATATTCTTACAAAACGCCCTAATTTCCAAGGGTCATGTATAGAGGGCTGGAATTGAGTCTAGTGAGATATGTTTCCCATTTTATAAGATGACAAACATCTCACTAAAAGTTCCCTTTCAGTATATGGAATATGCCACATCCATCAAACTTAAATAGAGAGAGATTTTTTAAAAGAGATGTTGAACAAAAATTTGAAGGGGCCATATGTTTTTGCGAGAATGAAATCAATTATTGTACATAGATTGATAAATATTTTTTGGATTAAATAAATTTACACTGCTATGGTATACAAAACTAAAAAAATGAATGAGATCCCTTGGATTATTTATGGCCTTAGGACCCCACTGAAATTACATTTACACTCATTTATGTTGACCACATATTGTGTGATATTTTCACCCAGGGGGAGAAGATATAAATTTTTTTGAAAGACTCTGCTTTAAAAATTCTTTAATTGACAGGGATCTATGACTGTAATCCAATTCATAAATCTGTAATCATGCTTCGTATTCAGAGATAATAAGCCACATTTCCTGTTGAACTCCGCTCATCTTATGAGTATTGGTAAACTAAAATATTGCGTCGAAGTTTTCATCATAGAAAATATTCATATAGATATGAAGTACCAAAAGATCTCTGAGAGCATAGTACTCTTCTTTGGATCATTAGTGATTACTCGGACCTCCCAGCATAATAAAATCATAGTAATCTCATCCAATGGAACAGATGTAACCTTTACACTTTGAGCATATCATGTGATTTTTTAGCCTGATTTATCAAAAAATTGAAGAATAAACAGAAAAAGATTTGTATAACTCTTAGTTATAAAAAATGATGGTTTTGGTTTAACATAGTTTAAAAACCCACATACTAGGCACCACTGCATCAGATCCTCTATTAGGGAAAGAAGTTTGGACAGGGAAATTTGAAGAGACATGTCCGTCTTTCATTCAAAATCAGAATTTAGAACCTTCATGAAGAGTTTTAGGAATTGATCAAAGGCATTTATTTCACATTTATACTCTCAACACCTAAAAAAATTACCATCAACACCAGAAATTAAAAATATGATCACTTCCAACACTCTTAATCTCACATGGAATTAATGGAGCACTAGGATCTACTTTTTCAGAGGTGTTGGGATCCAATAGTCTAGAAGTTTCCTCAGTGAGCTTAATGACCTGTTTTGTTTCTTGGGGAGACTATTCTCTTTTATATGCTTTTGTACAAGAGGTTGTACAATTCAGGTGATGGAACATATACCAAAACATCATCAACATTTTTCAGAAAAGTGTTATCATGAGAATCTATGGGTTTCTTAGATTCTAATGCAGAGAGAAAATGGGCAAGTGGGGTGGTAGAAGATGAAGGAATTGGTTCCTCCCAAAGGGTTTGAACTATTTCCTTCACTTCATCTTATCATCGGGGAGGACTTTGCCATTTCTTAATTTAGAAATGACATTATTGTCTTCATGATCTTTCTCCATGCTAGCTTCATCATCAGTAACACATAAATGGTTTAGACGAAAAACAACCTGTAGGGGTATTGGGCTCAATCCCCTTTGATTGTTGAGCTTAGTTCAAATTGGCGAATCAGTCCATCATAAACTTCTTCATGCCCTCAGTCATCTGCTCCATATTAGTGTTCATGGTCTGGTCCATTGTGCTCTTAGGATTTTTCAATCAATGTTCAAGCTCCGAGTCCAGGTTGTTCATCCTTGCCTCTAAGTGTCCCATCTTTTCAGCCACTTTGCTTTTAAAAATCTGTGAAAAATCGAAGTATATTTGGGAATGAGAAGGGTTAGTGGTTTTGGTAGGCTGTTGGTGTTGAGGTTGATAAGCTTTCTTGTGTTGGAAATTGAGGTAGATTTATTACAAGAATTTCCTTGTTTCTTAGGCATGCTCTATTGGTTGTTGCACACAACTTGTACTTCTTCCTCATGGCAAGCTCCATCTTGAACAAATCTTTGCCTTGGCCGAAGGGGGTTTAGTGAGACAAAAGGTTTTTCAGAGTGAATCAACCCTCTTTAAAGATTTACCTAATTCTGAATTTATATCAGACCCAACCTTAACCACTTTCACATTTTTCCCTTTTCGACCATGATGATTTGCATTTGTTTTCTGAAGATCAATTTTGGCCACTTTTTCAGTCAATTCATATGCCTCATTCCTAGGTATATCATAGAAATATTCTCCTGAAGCATTGTCTACTTTCAACTGATTAGATTCATTTAATCTACCATAAAAGATCTTGGCCAATTTCACATCCACCATTCCATGATGGGGACATTTTCTACACAGACTTTGAATCCTTTCTCAAGATTCATTGAAGGTTTCATCATCATATTAATATTAAGTTTCTATGCCCCTAATACATGCTCGAGTTTTGGAAAGAGGAAAGAACTTCACCAATAATTTATTCTCATTTTTATTCCAAGTACAAAAGCTGATGCCTAACTTTCTATACAATCCATGGCCTTGTCTAACAAGATAAGATGAAAGTAACATCTTCAACTGATCAGATGTTATTCCAATTAAATTTTGAGAATCTAAAAGTAAGTTGAATCCATAAAGTCGTATGGATTCTCATGAGTCTTTTGATAAAATTTGGGAAATATTGCAATATGGTGTTTTCAATTTCGAATTGTACTTGTCCACCCAAGTTAGCGTAGGTAGAAATAGTCCTCCTTGCTGTCATAGGATTGAATTCATCCATGAGAGTGTTCACATATCTGTGAGCTTGATCTTGAGGATTCCTCATCTCTCCTTGGTCTCCTATCTCCATCTCTTGACTTGCAGTAGATCTTTCATCAGTTTTTTGTTCATACAAAAAAATTCTGCCTTCTGTGCCTAAGCTTTTGCTAGAATGATCAGCCAGTACTTTAGTTTGTGGCCTAGTTGACACCATTAAGTCTCGCACACACAACTAGTAGCTTGGTTAAGGGAGTGATCTACCTTAACCAAGAGTAAGGTCAAAATTAAAAATGTATAATAAAAATCCACCTAGATGGTTACCCTGCTCCCCGTCAACAACGCCAGTTGATAGACTAAGAACTAGGGTTCTAGGTTATTGATATTAAGTATTACTAACCAGTAAGGAGTTACATAGATTTATCAATGAATTTATATTCCTCACTGATAGGGGAGTGAGAGTCGAACCACAAAGAGCAACTAGACCAAATCTGAGTGGATTTAAGCTAAAAATGGGTGTATAAAATTTTTAGCAATTATATTCAAGTTTATTTTTATTAAATGGAGTGTAAGCGATAGTAAATTATGAATTTCCCTATTTAAATGATTTGTAATGCGTGTAAAACAATTCAAGTAAGTTTATAACAAGTTTTAATGATTTTAAGTTATTTTTATAGATTTGTATCCGACTTAATTCGTCTGAATTAAATCAGGAAGACATTTAGAAGAAAATAGACTTGTTCTTATTGAACAAATCTTGGTTGAAAATTTAATTTCGACCAAGATTTGCAAGATTCTGTTTCACCCCACGCTTGTGGGATTTGCCAAGTACTGCGAATGGAATTGGGTGTTCTTGGGCTAGGAACACCCAATTCCCACATGGCAGGTGGTCTAGAGAGAGAAGAACCCCTAATCTTGATTTCTACTACAAGAAATCAAGATTAGTCAAGAAGGAGAAGGGTAGAGAAATAAAGAACTGGCTTACATGGCTGGTAGGCCTCTCCATTCACCTCCACAAGCCCTGGACACTTCTTAATTTTTGGATCCCTTGGCAGCTCCAGTGTAGCTAGAGAGAGGATGGAACCCTTGGGAGAGGGAGTAGAGAAAGAAGGATTTCTCTCTCCCACCTAGGCCTTGTCAGCTCACCTTCCACTTGGCTCTTACTAACTCTGAGAACTCTATAGAGAGCGAGAGCACGAAAAGAATGTTCTCACCCTTTCATTAAAATTCCAGATGAAAATTCAGGGTGTCTTTTACAACGGGGCCTAAAGCATTTAGAGGCATGCCTTAGATGGGTGAGATTTTGGCCAAGGCCATAGGCCCATTAGTGCCCCCTTCCAGAAGATTTGAATCCTTTTAAAGGATCTCTTGGAGTTCCTTCTTGTGTTTTCTCTCAAGGGGAAGAAGGCCCTAGCCCAATAAGATCTCCTTTGGCTTTATGAAGAGTCCTTTGGTCCTTTTATAAGAGAAATTTTCCTAGTCCTGAAAAAGGTCCAAAATTCTCCAGGGAAGAGGTTAAAATCAGCCCCCTTGGCTGATTGACCAAGTTGGTCACATTAAGTACAAAACTATACTTTTATACTATTGAAAAGATGAATATATCTAGAGAGTTATATCAAGATATTTTACTAAATGCACATGCTCCACGTTAGGATTTAATATGAAATGTGAATAAAATATGCCTTAATGAACTCTTATTAATACCTTTATATTGACTTATCAAATACCCCCATCATAAAATGTTTCTAGTGCTTAGCAACTTGTAAGAGTGAAGGGTAGTGCTTTGAATGATGAACCTGTTGGGATGCTCAAACAGAAATCCAAACTTGAGAACATTTGTTCCCTATGATTACTCCAACTAGTTATGAATTTAAGTTCCTCTTAGCCCACAAACCTTCAGTAGTATACTACTTGGTTGTCCTCATTGCCATGATCAGAATAAGAGAGATATTTTTGAAACAATTTCCCCATCTCAGATTATTAGATATTGATCGAGTTCTCTTGGCAAGTTTTTGCTTAGTGGAGCGAATGTGCTCATAGGTACCCAATTAAATATGTACCACAAAGGTAGTGACCCACTCCACCTTACTTAGGCTTTCTAAATTGGATGTGCTCATAGAGGACACCGAATTTAATACATACCCCTAAGGTATTGACCCAATTCAGAGTATCCTTTGCTTTAAGTCTTATTTTCCTTTATCTGCCTTTTATCTGCTGCAAAACTACATCTGTGATTGATTCACACTTGTAAATGGGAAATCGGACAATTCAAGATTGATCCAATCCTCACGCCGAAGATCCAACGGCCCACGCTGGTTCCAAACTTGATGATGACAATCTGACGGCTCAGAATGATTCTGCACATGATGATCGGATGATTGAACAGCTGAGGATTGATCTGATATTAAAATTCAATCAAAATGCCATAAAAAATCAAGAAGAAATTAAAAATGCCAAAAAATCAGAAATTTAGGCAGTTCTCAAATGGCCTTAACTCCTCATTCAGGAGGAGTTGTAGCTGAATTTTTGTGGTTTTCTCTCTTCCCACTCTACCAATGGACCCATGGCCACTATAAACAAAGGTACAGAGGAATGAAAATATTTTGTACTCTTTTTGTCTTTCTCCATTTGGGAGACCTTGTGAATCAAAGGCTTGGGAGTGCAAATTTATGGTTTTTCTTCTTTAGAAAGTGAGTTTCTTCCCTCTCTTGATCTATCTTCATGTCTATTACAACACGCCAAGGCATCGGGCAAAATATACGGGCTTATGAAGGGAGATTAATGCTTGGGAGCATCACCAAAGGAAGATGTAATTCCTAAACAATTAATTAGGGTTTCTGTTCCATTTCTTCTCATCCTATTATCATTCAGACTCTCCTTTTAAGCTTTTAAACCCTATGAGTAGGAGTTAACAGCTTAGGCATCCATTCCTTATTAGGGTTTTCATTGTATACCCCTAATTAGGATTTATTAATCATTTTCATTCCATTTCTCTCATTCTCTCCTCATTTAATGATTTTATTATCATCCTAGTCTCTGGTATAAGTTATTAATTCTTATGAATAAGAATTAGGTACTTATACATATAAATTATTTCTTAAAGACACTAATATACACATAGTTATCTCTTCTTTCACACTCTCTAAACCCTATCCACTTTCTCAGCTATTAAATTATTCTAAAAATCAATATTAACTAGTGGACCTTCTCTGTGGTTCGACCCCTTACTCACAATTTACTTAAGTAATAAGTTAATTAGGAATTATTGTAAATTTTATTGCATAAGTCTCAGAATTAAACATCGACTAGGTTTAACACCTAAATTTTGACTTATCAGGTCCAAAGCTGTGTAGAAGATTTTTGATGGGCTCAATACTCATTTAGATTCCACATTGTTTTATGCTATTTTCCTGAAATTCAGCTCCGTGAAACATGTACAATATTTATGAGAACTAAATATACTTGATTACAATGCATATAAGAAGGCTTGACGATGGATAAAAATTGGGAAATATGCTCCATGATTTTACAATAAAATGATGGCACATATTATTTATGTAGCCTTCCTATCATTCTTCATACCATAATTAAAATATACACATATGATTTTTAATTCAAAATCATGAGGATTTTATTCCATAATATTCATTATTGAAGTATAATCAAACAATATTGTAAAATATTTAAGTTTTATATAACATGCATGCAAGAAGATGATATTTTTAGCTATGATAAAATGGCCAATCCAATTGAATTTGAATATATATTCCGAAAGTTTAATTTTATTTTTATTAAAGTACCTAAATTTTATTCAATATCTATTCCCCAAAGTTTTATTTTATTTTTATTTAAAGTTCCTAAATTTTATTCAATATCTTCTAAAGATAAAAACTTTTAAAAGAAAGATCTAACCCTTGTAAAATATCAATAAATAACTTAACCCATAACAATTGGCATATTTCATCATTTATGTCCCCTTATTTGGATCTTCTTACCAAATAATACCTCCTGAAATTTCTATTTGATATTCCATTAGTATAAACATATATACAACAAGATTATATGGTATATTTAATCTATATTAATTTTAATTTCTTATTCATTAAAGCCTTTATAGGTCACTTTCATTTGATTCAGAATTATTTTTTATTTGTCAGAATTTTTTTTTCATTTGATTCAAAATGAACAAATTACGAACATCATTTACAAATGGTACACATTGAATTGGATTTCTTAATCAACCCACATTAACCAACCTGTTTTTTAATCAAACCACATTAAAAACCTGTGATTAATATTTTTATTTTCTATTAATTTTTAAAAATAAAAGTTCCCCCCTGTAAAATCGGAAATGTTTCTCTGACAAAAATATTTCCCATATTTTTTGCGTAATTTCAAGAAAACTATTCTGAGAACATCAGACTCAATTTTTTAAAAATATATGCCATTTGATTTATTATAAAGATGAGTGAATAGAACCAATAAATTTTCAAATTTTAGTATATGATACACATTGTAAGAACTTATTGTGTTGGGGTGAGGAATAATGGGTCAGGTATCCTTATTGATGAGTTTGTACACGCCTTCTATTTTATGTGCTACACCACAAGATGGAGGGATACCAAAAAATTCTGATTCACCTAGTGATGATGATTCATGTCAATAAATCCTCACTCAAGATCAAATTGAATAGACGTTAAACACTATCAGCTAAATGTCATGGTAATTGAATTTCATGTCTCTATTGATTAGCTTTCAAATTGTTTGTATGAATCAAATTCTGATCCCAGGACATAGAATTATAAATCGTATGGTGGGGGAATGTCTTGCAATATAATTCTTTTCTCAAATATCTTGGACCCCTTCAACAAATTATAGGCCTAATATTCTCTATATTTATCCCTCTTTGAATATTTTAAAGTAATTTAATGAAAGGAAGTGCCCAAGGTTTTCTGACAAATTGTATAATATATTTGAAAAATGGGATATTTAGTCAATGTTAAAACTTTCTAATACATTTAAATAATAAAAATAGGCATAAAAATTTGTGGGACCATATCCTGCATAATTTTGGTCCAATTAGTTTGGAAGAATGGAATTCATAGTCCAGTTATGAGTGGGAATCAGGTCTCCCCCTTCCCAAACCTACCCTCAAAACTAGATGGTTTATATGGCCTTCAAGACAATATCCAATCTGATGTACCCAAAATGAGGCATACAATTATACATATTTTAAGGCCATTGTGTGGTCATTTTATGTTTATGATATTCTTTTATGTTTATCCAATTATTAAATATAATTTTTGCTTATTTTAGACATCCAACTATTTTGTCGCAAACATGTGCTTAAAACACTATTAAATGTAATGAGTTTAATGCTCCCTCTAGTGTGTCAGTTTTTATCTTTGTAGGGAGAAATTCAAAAACTGAAGAAAGAAATTAAAAAAAATAAATATTAAGGAAGAGAATATAAAAAGAGTTCAAGAATAGTGAGGCACTGTCAGCGTCGTCACTTAAGCTGGCCATAAGTAGGCAAGTGCTGAAACACTGAAGCCCGTCCACAGCTGATGAAAGCTGCCACACCTTAGGGGCTGCATCAAGGAACTTCAGAGGTCCACACAAGCGAGCCTAGAAGGAGCCCACATGGCCCATTGATGGACGTGAATGTGCACACAAGAGAGGAAATGTTTAGTTTATTCTATGACATAACTAATAATCCCTTCTTTCCCCTATCATAAATATTGCCCTTTTCTTCTTCACTCTTCTTCTTTTTACTTCTTGATAAGATAAATTATCCTATTAATTAAATTCTTACATCTTATTAAAGTAAAATCTCATTCACTATCTAACTAAATTGTAATATACTTCATTATTATATCTGTATGCTATATTCTATACAACTTACTATTAAATAAATAAATAACCTTCCTCTCTTCTATTCAGAATAAATATATTATTATTATCTCTTCATTACTGATCTTATATACCTCTTCCACCACCTATCTTAATATCATCCTTTATTCTAAAACTAAAAATTTAATTTGTAATCTTACTTGCTTACTATCTTGAATAGCAATAAAAATATTAATTATAAGGAAGTGATATAGTGATCATATCATATCACTATCTCAACTCTCCATTTCACTACCTATCTCTTTCACTATTTACTAGTAGCTATTATTACATATAATCCTTATTCTCCTTAACTATGAAATTCGTTCAAGAAAAGCCATACGTGTTGTAATTTATACTAAGAAGGAGGAAACTACCAATGCTGGTAGTAAAACTAATGATAGTAAATAAGTGGAAGAGGTGTCTTTGATACATTATTCACAAAAATCAGTTTTTTCTGGATATAATAAAAGGATCCACGCGTCCTCAAAGACGTAAAATAGTTACTTGGAAAATGATTCAAGCAAATGTGCATTCACCACTTTTTGTAGCAAATAGACATAACATTCTTTTTATCAATTGATATATCTGAAATAATGAATCTTTTTTTTAGGAGTTGGATGGGTAGAGACTCACAATTTGAAATTTCTGATTGTGAGGAGGAAGAGATAAAATAAATAGAGAAAATCAAGGAAAAGAAAGACTAAAATGAACGAATAAGAATATCAGAAACTTGGTATAGCATTACATTTGGTCAACCAATAAGTTGTTTAATGTTAATAACCTAATAATTCTTGGAAAGTACATTGTATTGCATTCATTTATAATAGCAAAAAAAGTTGGCCCTATGTTATTATTGCAATTCCCTGAGCACTGTGAGGATTTAAAAGATTGGACTAGAGAAATACATGTTAGCTCTTATAATGGTGTTCAATTATCGGAAACAGAATTTCCAAAAGATTCGTTAACGGATGGCATTCAGATAGAAATTCTATTTCCAGTGTCTAAGACCATGACAAAAATCTCAAGTACAATCACATCATACATATATAATGAAAAAAATAAAAAAAAATAAATTTTGTTTTTTAACAGTCTGGGGAAGAGAATCAAACTTATTTTTTCAACCTATTTTGAAAGAGCTAACAAAAAAAATTCTAGAACTTGAAAAAACATTTTTCCTTTTGCTAGTTATAAGAGTTTCATAAATATGAGAAAATGATTTTTTAAGATTTCAAAAGAAAAAAAAAAGATGGGTTACCAAAACAGTTATAGTTTTAAAATAAATAATGAAATAATTTGAAAAAATAATAAACCCAATTTTCTTATTTGGATTCGAGAAAGTAAAGGTATATGAATCGATCAAAAATAAAAAAGATTTCTATAATAAATAATAAGAATACAGACAAATCGACCATTCGGAATCGAGTCAAGAATTGGTCAAAACATTCAATTACAAAGAAAAAACAAGGGATATTTCTTGTAGGACAACCACAATAGTAAATCAAATAGAACACATCACAAAAGAAAATAAAAAAAATAGCTGTAACTCTGGGTAAAAGCATTCTCCATAATAAGACAAATTGTCCTGATAAAAATTCAGAATTGCAAAAAATATAGTCAAAAATACACAAATTCTACTACTATATCAATCATTTCATTGAAATAATATACAGGGATAGCCTTCTATGTACCATTAACAATGTTAGGATCAATGCACAGATTTTCCTTGAATCAACAAAAAACATGATCAACAAAAATAAATGAAATGAAACAAATAAAGAAGGGATTGATCAAAAAAATAAAAATACATTTCACTTTATTTTGACAAAAGGCACTTTCTAATATTAGTAATAAGAATTCAAATATTTATTGTGTATCATCCTCTTTGTCACAAGCATTTTTATTTTACACATTGTCACAAGTTCAAGTTAATAACAAGTATTGCTTGAGATCTGTATTTCAATATCATGAGACCCATCTTTTTCTCAAAGGTAGAATCACGGATTATTCAGTTACAAGCCAAACCATAAGAAAGTTGATAATTCTGGAATTAATGAATGGAAAACTGGTTTAAGAGTCACTACAATACAATTTATTTCAAGCTCTAAGGTCTCGATTAGTACCATAAAAATAAAGAAATAGAGTCAATAAACGTTGTACAATTAAAAAAAGACTAAAAAGTATTGGACTCCTATAAAAAACCAATTAATTCATCACGTGAAACAATGTATTACGGAATTGACTCATGGACTAGAAAAAAGAACAATTAGAAAAAAAACTACAAATATGATCTTCTGGAACATAAATATATGAATTATGAGCATGGAGGGGACTCATTTATCTATGCATCTTCATTACGTACACATAGACCCAATAATCCATATAAAGAAGAGAAAAATACATAAAAATAATTTAATGATTTAAATTAGAGTTTGAAACTTAGGTCAGTAATTTCTTCAGTTTACTCCCCAAAAGGGATAAATTTATTAGAAATTTCATTCGCCAAGTTAGATAGGGTAGAGTAAGATGCAATGTCCATCTAAATAACTGATTGCTGAGCGCTATGAGGTAGGAAACTCTCAAATATGGTTCTAAGAAAAGGAATTGATTTACCTATTCGGACAGTGGAGAACATGACATTCAACATGGTGATTCTGAAATTTCAGAGGCCTGGTTCAATCAAGCTGCTGAGTATAGGAAATAAGCTATAGCGCTTACTCAAGGAAATTATATTGAAGCGTAAAATTGCTTGAAGATAACAAGACAGTTTGAATAATACCACTCTCCCTTTTTTATCCAGCACAATAGGTTTGTTGCACCCAGCCCAGCAAATCAACTTTATTTAATTTTTATTTAATTTTTTATCATGTCATGTTAATATAGATTTGTTATATTTCTCTCTTCTCTGAATTTTATCTCTCCTCATGAGAGAACTTATTTTTTCAAAACTAGTATTAAGATTTCCTTTATTAGGGTTAACTCAGGATCCCCCAAATTACATGTTAGGTAGATCAGATTAGATAAATATTAAAAAAATTAATAAAGCAGAAAAATATGAGTCAAATTACTATGGAAAAAAGCACACAAGGGTATATATTTTCAAATTTTAATTTCTTAATCTTGTGAAAAGGTTGTATCCATATGCAAAGAGAAAACCATTTATCTAAATGTAAGGTGAATTAAATATCAAAATACAGAAAATTTTAATACTCTTGAAAATGTATCTTGGGATATTTGTATCAGTTTAAGATGAATAGACTGAGACTTAATTGATATAATTCTATCATTGTTCCACTATGTGTTCTGAAATGAAAGGCAGTTCTAAGCATATTTTTACTTTAAAGGAGGGGAGGTTGACATTGTGGATAGTTTTTGAGTTTGGATAATATCATTCAAATTTTTATAGTTAAATCAAGACTAAACTTGATAAAATTTTATAGGATTCACGATATGATAAATCAGTTATGATAAAATTTTCATAACTGAAATGTTAGGAAAAATAGTTGAGAATGGATTAATAGGGAAAGTTAGAACTTGAGAAGCGTAAACATAATTTCTTTCATATTTTTCTACCTGATTTATATGGAATAAGGATTAAGAAATAACTTGATTGAAGTGAATTTTGTGTTTTAAATTTTAAGTGAAATAGTTTCATACTGATGTTCCGGTATTTTATAATAAGGAATGACTTTGTTAGGTCAGAATATTTTTAAAAAGAGTTGGCACAAATACTGGTATATATATTAAATATTTTTGGTGAATTAATTAATTACTCAGTGAGATATGAGTAATGACGTTGGAAATTAGAAAATTTTCATTATCTGATATTTTCTAGCCTTTTATCAGACATAAATCTAGAATAAATGATTAAGTTATTTTAAAGCATTATAAACCCTTGTTCAATTTTCTTTAATAAAAAATGCATAAATTATAAGGCAAATGAACTAGCTTGAGGCATAGGTGTTAGAGGCATGTCCAAAGAAAAATTTCATTAGCTGATGATTTTATACTTTCAGTCCTGAAATTTATGCTAGTGAATTAGGATAATGGTTTTGTGTCCTCTAAGTTTGGGAAGAGACATAATACCGAGGGAATCATTATCCAATAGGCTGAATACATATTACTTTTGTACTTATCCTACACTTTATCTTTATCCTTGTAGATATTTGTATTAGATACTATCTAATAACATACATTTCATTCAAGTCATACTATTTCCTTCTAGCTCTGGAACTAAAAGTTGATACAGCTTTACATTCTCAAAACTGATTTTTGATAGGGTCCATCATGGAGAAGATTTCTTATGAGATATTAAAGGTAAACATAGCCCAATAAGGTTATTTATACATTTTGGATGAAATTAGTTAATAATAATTATTTATTGAAATCATTGAGGAAATTTTCACCAATCAAGTCATAACTCTATTCAGATAACTATAAATCATAAGACACACACAATGGAATGATGATATGAACTCACATGAAATTATGGTATTTGAGGATGAGATGGACTTGGAGGATCACTGATAGAATGAGACAGAGACTCCAAGGATATGAATCTAGACATGATGATTATTTTTAAGATATACATTAAGTTGAATAATATAATAGAAACAAGTTAACAAACACAATAAAAATACGAGAGGTTAGAATTAACTTTAGGAATAATATTATACATAAAGTCCCATCAAATACTATAAACATATTTCTCGGTTTGTTAAAGATAGGGAATTATTAGATGTGACCTGAAAATCTCAATTTTGTTTCTATCATGGCACTGATAAATTATCAGAAGAGAACTGATGCACCAATAATCAAAACAAAACCATAATGGACTTTCAAAACAAAACAATAAGCGATCATGTAATCACCTTGGATGGAACCAAATCCACTACCTTTTTTGGTTCCTTGAATTTTTTTATTATTAAGAACCTAATTATTAAGTCTCTAGATGTATCCATCTGGTCCTCAACACATTGAATTTACAAACTTTATTCTCCATAAGATTTGGAATGGATTTGAGAAAGATCTCGTAGTTGTTCCGGTCACAATTGGAAGGAAGACGATAGAATTGTTGGGTTCCAGAGCCCTAGATCTGGATGTACATAATGATTCCTTGCAGTGGAAGAGTTATAATCAAATCATAATGACATCAATAAAACATTGAAATGAATAACCTCATCACAGATTCTACATGTGATTCCTTTGATCCTCGAGTAAGTCATATGTGCAACCTCTAGATGTATCCACATGATCCTTAGCACCTATAATCTCCACCTTCATTTTGAAAAGCTCCATTCAACCTCTATCGTGGTAGTTACGCCATCCTAATCACATCAAGAATGCAGTGGAGCTGTCAGAGAAGATAGAAGAAGGGGAAGGCCCCTGAATTATTGTGGCTCGAGTGAATTTCATTCAAGGTCTTCCCCTATCGATACTAAGAGAGTATTTTCATAAAACCCAGACTTTTAGTATATCTTGCAACATCTAAAAGATAATGTGTGTGACCCTCTCGTCCCATGTATAAGTCTAGTAAAAGACTACAATGATCCAATAACCTTTATTGGCCTTTCAAATTAATTAACTATATCATCATAAAGATTGATTAATATCATATTGATTTAACCCAATCCATAGGTTGAGTCTCTTACATGTGGGGTGCCAAGCTACACGTTGTGCTCTAGAAGATACAAAGGAATGCGTATTGACTCACTCATAGAACGTTTTAATCATATGTTACCTTGTATGTATAGTCCCTCATCCACTTAATGCTCCTAGGATGACTTATGCCATGGTCAACTGTCAAACCCTAATCAGTCATCCGAGTTAGTACTGATGCCTTCTAAAATCATCGGATTACTCTTCTCGGATATTGCATTGCCTTGGGCAAGGACTTCATCGCATCATCTTCCTTGAGTTGTCACCTCTTTTATTGAGGGTGGACGATCCCATCTTGAATATTCAATCATCTTTGTGAACTTCTTGATTAACTCAAACTAAGACCGTTTAGAATCCATGATTAGAAACACGTACATCATAGTCAAAGTATACTTATCTATCCACAAGATGTCTTTGATGTCTCAAGTCAAAGGACTGCATACACAACTGTGACATAAATTAACCTGATTGACATTTTCGTATAATACAATTAAGGGATTCCTACGGATCAATTCAATGAACTCTCTCCACTGAAGAACACCCCCTATCTATCCTTAGTTTCTCCACACTGATAGCTACGGGAATAGCCATACTCATCATATGAGTGAGACTAGATAGTGTTATTTTATCCGGATACTCTAGGGTCCTTCTCAAGTATAATTTGAATAGAATATTCAGAACACATACTTAAAGACTATAGATCTCCATATTAAGATCTCATCATTTGTCACTAAGTTTGATTGTACATTCATAGACTTCATTATGAGCATCACACGTGCACTATAATGAATATGTTGTATTAATGAACAACAAACGGGATATGGAAGGTGTGATTGGCTTGCTAGGCACACAGATTTTCATCAATCTCCCACTTGGACAAAAGCCAATCACTCTAAGCGAACAAACTCATTTTTTTAGGATGCTCAAAATACATTGAACTAGTGGCTTTGTCAATGGATCTACTATATTGTTGGTTAATGGAACACTTCCATAATGTAATCTCCTTTTAAAGATAATCTTCCTAATCAATTGAAGTGTCCTTTAAAGTTCTTTAACTTCTAATAGGACTTAGACTCTTTCACTTGGCAATAGCACCATTGGTGTAACCCAGAAATGAAATAAAATTTATGATCAAAGACATGACTCCAAGATTAGTGATGAGCATTTTAAGCACTCTTTCTCCTTTGGAAGCTTCAGCTACAGCAATGTACTCTACTTTCATTGTCATGTTTGAAGTATATCCTACTTGGACACAACAATGGAATATGATTTATGATCAAAGACATGACTCCAAGATTAGTGATGAGCATTTTAAGCACTTTCTCCTTTGAAAACTTAAACTAGAGCGATGTACTCTGCTCTCATTGTCATGTTTGAATTTTACCTACTTGGAAACTTTCCAAGTAAGATATACTTCCATGTTGCATAAGAATAACTTCAGTTGTATACTTTTTATCTGTTGGAGATCATTGAAAACTCAATTTTATGTTACCCTTGAGTTTGAATCTATCTTATCCAAGAACGAAAAATATTTCCTTTTCTCTTCTCAAGACATCAAGAACATATCTCATATTATTTTAGTGTTCATGGCAATTAGAGCTTAGGCCACTTTAGGCATCATACATAGAATGATGTGCATGATTAATCTTATTATCGTGGTACAATGAACCTCTCTCACAGTTCTCCATCCCAAAAATCCTTATGATGATGATTTCTATGTTCATGTATTTGGAAAAATAGTGATAACCTTCTTGACCTATCTATAAAGATCTGTATTCTGAATACGTAGGTTGCTTCTCTTGAATCCCATCATGGAGAAGATATTTGACAGTCATTCTTTTATTGAGATGGCGTTCCTACATCATTCTCAATGTGTAAAATGTCATTGATATAGCAAATTAAGATGATTATGATATCATTTGTACTCCCACTGGTCTTCATGTATACTTGTATGGCTTGTTCTTCATTCTCAATTAAGATATGAAATTTGATCACACTATCAAAAATCATATTCTAACTTTATAATGGATGCTTCAATCCATAATTAGTTCTCACATCATGCACACTTGGATGTGTTATTTTAGGTTGCATCATATACACCTAAATCCATTTCCCACATTCCATAATCATAGTGTGCTTCTATGGTGAGAAAAATTCTGATGAACTTTATCATGGCAGCTAGTATGAACCCATCTTCCATGAAGTTTCCCTGTGAACTACAATTTGTCCATCAGCTCTGATCTTTATCAAAAAATTCATTTAGTCATAATGGGTACTGATAACATGCAAATTATTGTAGAAATATCATGCATAATCATAAATATCTGCATCGAAATGTCTATATTTGCATGTTATCATGCCTGAAACTGACTAAAATTGCCTTTAGTGTGAAACAATGATTTCTTTATATTTTCTTGAATTTATAAATATTTTTTGGACTTTAGATTCATGAAGATATTAAATTTACAAGGTGAATACTACTTAATTAGAATTACTCATAGGTTTTCCTAAATTTTCTGGATTTTCCCCCACATTTTATCTCATTTTCTAACACCACATTTTCACAAAGATTCCTTTCTTAACGTGAAAGGTAAGATGAGCTGGCTCCAATTGGAGGAGAGAGAAAAGGAAGAAATCAGATGGCCATAATTCACAAAAATTCAAAGCTTAATATCTTGAGATCCGACCCGTCAGATTAACCTGAAATTTTGAGGGCAGTTTTGTCTTTTATGTTCTTTTCATCAAGTAGAGGGATTTTTAAAATAAAGTCAAGAAAGGGGGGATTCCACCAAAGAAGCTCTCCCCATTTTTGTTGTCCAAGAAGGACATAACAGTTGCTTATGGAGTAAAAAATTCTTGGTTCTTGGATTGCTACTGTAAGTTTCTTCTTCATGTATGATTTCTTTCTTTCATGTCTCCAAAATACCAATGCATGGGCAAAATATATGTGTTTGGAAGTTTTTGAATGGTGAAGAGCATCACAATTTGACTCGAGTTCAAGATTAAAATACAAAAACATCATCCTATCATATTTCTCAACTCATGTATTGTCTTATATTCATAGATCCAGTTCAAACTCCATCTAAAACTCATTTCCCCCAATTTTATTTACTTTCTCTCTCTAGGTCATTCTCTCTAATTTCCCTCTCTAGATTTGGAATTTAATTGTTTTACATTCAATTCTATATCTTCCTGTTCACACATAAAATTTCAGAGGAAAATTCATTCATCTTGTTCACACACAATAAAAGATGTCCATAAACATTTATGGATACAATTTTCATTTCATTTTTCATATAATAATCTCTAAATAATATTAAAAGTATCAATGTGATAATATTTTGTCTGCAAGTTCAACCAACTTTCATATCTAATTACATCTGCTTATATTTTAAAAGAAATATGAAGGTTCTAGCTCATTCCCAAAGTTAGAATGACCTCTTCATATGTTACAAATCACCATTTCTAAGATAGAGTATCTTGACATTTACTCAAATCATGATATCCAACATTATGATCAAGTGGACTTGTCCTCTCTATCAAACGTATGAACTTCTTCAGTATAATTCTGACCAAGTTTAGGACTAAGTCTTCTTCAAATGAGGTTATGATATTTTTGGATCTGCAATGCCTTTTGAGACTACTTTGGCTCCCACCATATTCTCATAGAAGATATGTGTCTTCCAAGAAGACAATTCTTTGCCAACGAAACAGTTTTGTTCCTTAGGATGGCAAAAGTCCTCAACTACAGCTTATCTGAGTCAAGCCTTATCTTGTGGGATAGACTTCCAATTCCTAAATTTGAATTTCATTCTCTTTCTTCAACTCTCATGGATTAGAATTCAAAGATTTACTATGTAACAAGTTCAGCATGCATGCAACTGCAATGCGTGCATGTACCCATGGGCTCACTGGAATTCTTAAGTTGCCATTTTCAAAAAAATATGATGCCAGCACCAGGAAGTCAATTCTTAATTAGCATTTTAAATTGCAGCACCAGGAAGTCAATGTTTAAACTTATGATGCCACAATGGCACAACTTTAAAAAATGGTTGGCACCCGAGTAGCGATGTTTTGTCCTCATTTTTCTGGATGATAATTTACATAAAAAATAAGCAAATCATTGACCACTATCTTTCCATCATATGTAATGATAAATATTTCAGTTATTTAACGTAAGAGGATTATTAATTAAATAAAAAATATGAGTTCTATTTCTTCACATCAAATCTGAATTTACTGGATTTAGAATCATGGTAGAAAGACTTCATAGGAAACAAATGCCAAAAAATCACATCAAAACTTGTAAAAATATAAAAAATCATATGATTACTGAAAAATATATTTAATAAATAATGATGAATGTAGGATTCAGAGTGGAAAAAAATAATGGAAGTGATACATGTGGATTCCTTAAAAGACATCACATCGTATGGAAATATAAAGATCAGGAATCTACTGCTTCGTCCACAATCTAGTAGAGAGTGTGTACAATCTGCTATACTGTGCTATCTTGTGTACACTATCCTACATTTGAGTTATAGAATTATGGGTTCCATTGACTAGAATACCTATCTTTTCTGATAATAATAGTGCCATAAAATAGCTCTAGTTTTTCACTCTCTCAAAAATCGTACTTAATCAAAGTATCAATTCATCCAGTATCCCAAAGTTAATGGGACAATTAAATTAAACCTTAAAAATACAGAAACATTAGCTAAACCTGTCAACAAAGATACATTTTACACGTTACGGAATGAGGTAGACATGATCCATGCCAAAGACAGTAAAAATTACACCTATGAATAAATCACTCTCCATTTTAATTCAATGATTTATAACATACATCAATGATTAGACATCAATTTGTGATGGTATCATTGCATCAAAGGGATAAAACTAATTTGAGAAACTGGATGACTCGTGCCATTGAGATTTTTTATTTGTTTGTAAATATCAAATGATATTTGAGATTGTTTTAAATTTTACAGTTAAACGCTGTAAACTGTATTTGAAGAGAGATGAATCAGATTCTATTTACTGATATGTCATGAGTTTATATCTCATGATCATTATAAGAGAGTTCTCTATAAAGTGCCATATGTTGCACTAGATCCCTCAAAAAAACTCAGTCCATAAATTATGGACATTGGATAAAAAATGTATTTCTTTTACATAAAATGTCTAATTTATTATTTGGATGAACATACAAGTTGAGAGCATAAGCTCCTAAATATACAGGCAAAAGAGGTATCAGTGCATTATGATCCAAGTCCAATCATCTTCAACCATTCTGACATGTCTAGAACATCTCTAAGTATCATATAATGAATAAATAAATCGATTTTTAATTAAATGTTAAGAGTTAGTCAAAAGCCTGTAGTTGGTGTTCGATTAAGATAACTTAATTCTGTCATTGGGGTTCGATTACACTCTCATTACATTTATCCACGTCAAATGGATGGTTTATTGACGAAAATAAAATCTCATGAGCTAGATAAAAAAATTCCTATTTCGACATTCCAAAATTAAGCTCTCAAACCATGTCACAATCTTCTTCTCTCTTTTCTCTTCCTTCACAATCAGTACCCCAAGTAAGAAAACTCATCCTTATCAGACAGTCTAACCCGTCTGGCAGTTTCATGATTCTTCAATTTCAAACCAGAGATTCGACTTTTGGATTCATGGTAGGAGTGAAATTTGGGAAAAAAATTGCGTCTTTGAGGTGCCCGAAAGCTTAAAAAGATCGAACTTCAACTGGGCAGTAAAGAAATTCCGCAAGGCGTAGTCCTCCCCACCTCCCACTGAGGAGAGTAGAAAAGGGTTGAATTGCTACTGCTTGTCTCACTGAGGTACGCTATACTCTAACGTATTCAACTCGGGTTGAGGATTTCTGCATTCTGAATTATTTTGGATGATGTAAGGAGTGATCATCACTTTACTCTGATTTATTGGCGGTGGGTCATTCGATCTTCTTCTACAGTCGGTAGAATATCCTCTTCTATAATGTTTAATGTTTCTTAATCATCTTTCCTGATATCGGCTTCCGAAGCTGACGATGATTCAATTCTTCTTAAGTTCTTGTGAAACCGGCGATGATTCAATTCTTCTTGCCTTTGCGCGGTCAAGGATCTGCATGTTGACGAAAAGATTGCAAAGCATTAATCCATGGAAATTTTAATTTTTTTTTTGGAAGTCCGTAAACTCTCCTTTTCTGGCATAGGATTCATGATCTTTTTACCTAAAATTTCTCCAAAAAATTAGTTCTTTTCCTCCATCCATGAACTATTTTCTCTTCTTAAGAAGACCTTCCCAATATCTTTGGCAAAGTTTAAAGTGAGAATCCATATCATTTTAAGATTTGAATATTATCAATGGACTATATCGTAATAATGTGGTCCATGAGGTCTTGGATAAGATTGTAAAGCAATAAACCATGGGGAATTGAACATCACAAGGGCTATTTCCCCCTGTAATTTTTTAATTTTAGTCTCCGCTTAATCACAGGATTGATGATCTTTTTTTCTTCAAATTTATTGGCATGCAACGCTTGGAAAACAGCAGCTACTATCAGGTGTTCGGATCACTGAAGAGGTTTATTTCTCTCTCTATCCATGGATGTAAAAGTAAGTGATAATTTGGAAGATGGACATTCTTCTTCTTCGGGAAAAGGATCTAAAAAGCATGTGGCCTTCAAGTCATGTGGGGGCAAGGAACTTTCTGCTCTGCCAGGGAGTGAGCTCTGGATTGATGGATTGATATGTGGATTTGAATTTGTTCGGTCCCGAAGACGTGCAAGCCCATCAAGATTTGATTCTGTTGATGTGAATCTTGAAGATAAGAGTTTGCTCGATTCTGGGTCACTCGTAGAGTTTGATGAACTTCATTCATTTGATCAAAACAAGACAAAAAATGTAGGGCGTCTGCAGAAGTTTCATGACAGCCATTGGATTCCAATTGGATGGAGCAGAATCACTGAGCTTGTGAAAACAGTCAAAGCAGACAGGCATTGGGTTTCTCAGCCGATTGACTTTGGAAGCGATGAAGATGATGTCGCTGTTGCTGATGTGGCAACTCCCTATTGGGAAAGAGCTGATGGTCCAACCTGGTGGTGTCACGTGGACCCAACTCATCATTTTGTGGATTCATGGTTAAGCAATGCTCCGTGGCTTCACCCTGCGATCAGGATTGCACTAAAGGATGAAAATAGATTGATAAGTGAACGAATGAAGCATCTTTTATATGAGGTCACTTGCTCTCTTCCTCAATTTCTGATGGCTTTGACAGAGGACAGTTTCTCATTATTCATCTTGTTGACTGAATTATTCTAAACTAATGGAAGTTTCTTTTCTTGTGGTGCTGCTTCCGCTAATTAGACTTGCTTAAAATTTTGATATCCAGAAGATTCGGAAGGGCAGAAAGCATATGGGGACCTGAAGACTAAACGTTATAAGATGACTAATCGTTATAAGCTTAAATCTTAGTCATCTGATGATGAATTTGTGATCTTGTCATCGCCTCATCATCATGTCATTATCTCATCTTGTCATCATCTCATCATTGCGTCATTGTCATCTAATTATCATCCTATGTTATCATCATGTTGTTTTCTCATCATTTGTCAAGCGCCAAAAAAAAGAATTTAGATGATGATGCCAATGATGAATTCATCAACTTCTGACAACCCTATCAAGAACCTAGAAATATTGATTTTCCTAACCCTATCTAGACCTAGAAATATTGATTTTCTCTAACTCTATCTAGTTTTTTGTTGACACCAATATCATGTTCAGGTTCCAGTCAGAGCTGCTGGAGGCATCTTGTTTGAGTTGCTGGGCCAGTCTGCAGGCGATCCTTTCCGAGATGAAGATGATATACCCATCGTTCTTCGATCATGGCATTCTCAGCATTTTCTAGTCACTGCATTACATGTGAAAGGACACTCTGAAACTATCAATGTCTTAGGTATCACTGAAGTTCAGGTAACTTTTAGCGGAGAGCTTTTAAGGAATTTTCTATGAAGTTAAGTTGTGAAGGAAATGTAGTTTACCTGCGGAAATTTTGTAAAACGATATTTTTTTGGATCATAGCTAGTTAAAGGATTTATTTGAAAATTCTTGATCCAGGAAAGTCAAAGTGGATTTCCTACACAAAATCTCTCGTTAACATGCATTATATATTTTATTTTTGGTTTATTTTTAAAACCTTAACATGCATTATATATTGTTGAATATAAGGGTATTAGTGACATGTGTCTAGGCTTCCTTCTTGCATATAAGGATTGGGAGCTGGTACAAACCTCCCGAGACACTACTTGAGAAAGAGTAATAAGCACCTCAGGAGAGAGGAACGTGCAACTCAAGAGCCCCTTTGAATGGGATGTTTTAGCTCGAAAGAAGACTGAAAATAGAATTTTTCCCCTGCAAGACGTAAAAGAAGAATCTTACCTGAATTCTCAGAGGCAAGCTGCTGGCCTGGAGATGCTATAGATCCTGAGGCGGTGCCTGGCCTATGCAATCTGCCCTATCTTTGCCTTTCTCTGCTCTTCAATATCTCTCTCTTCATCCAATCATTTTTCTCTCTACTCATGGATCCCTCTATTTCAATCTCTGTTCCTGCCAAGATTGAAATACTGTGCAGATTACTGATATGAACCTACCACAAGAATACACAAGGGGGGAGCATGCTACACATACACATGGTGGGTCAGAAAGCAAGAGAGAAAGAGGACGCGATTTGGGGGAGCATCGGCATAGAAATAAAGGGAAATAGACCAGGAATAAGGAAGCTTGTCTTGTAGTCAGTTGCTGCGGTGACCAAGGGCTGGAGCTCAGGAGATCCTCCCCATGTCTAGGGAGACTAGGCCTATAGGATAGTGTTTGCTTGCTCTTCTATCAATCTTCTGTTGCTCTTGTTCTCTAGCTATTCTCTCCTTGTCTTGAATTATTCTATACTTGGAGACTTATTTTCCTGAAATTCTTGGAATTCTTGGCTCAGATATGCTCTATTTGAGTTCATTCTCCAGTGGAGCATATCCATTACTGACTGGTGTGGAAATTTCTTGATGATTACAGCCATAATCCTATAAGAAACCCCTTTTTAACTTGATTTTGGTACTTTACATTCCTCCATTACCCTTACTCCCAGGCCATCGGCTGGGACCTGATAAGGTTCCTTTACGGACCTGTCATGTTGCCAAGAGGCTTTGAACGCCATCACACATGTGTGGCTTTCAAATAAAGACGAGTGGGAGCCGTCCCCTATAAATACAGGGCGTGTGATCGTCGATGGGCTTTGGGCATTTCTATTTCAAGGTCGGGCAATTACTGCAGCAGGAACTTGGAGATCCTCAAGTTCTTGAGAAGGGGGAGAGCCATTTCAGCTTGGCTTTCTTCCGATCTGGTTCACTCTCTCATTATTGGATTCCGTACTTTTCCTCTTTGTACGAGTATCTTTGTAAAGGAAATATGATTCTTTGGGTGAACATTCTGAAGAAGACCAAAGGAAGAGAATAGATTGAAGAAGAATAATCCCGTTAACCTAAATGTTGTGTTTGATGAGATATATATAGAGAATAGGAGAGAGAGAGAGTAAAAGAAAGGAGAAGAGGGAATGGCCCATATAACCAAAGGCCCATTACAGAAAAGTAACCCCTATTCATTAGTACCCCTCAAACTGGAGAGTGGATGTTGTTCATTCCCAGTTTGCCACACCATTCTTGGAAATGCGGAGCAGATAGGCCTTTGGTGAAGATATCAGCTCGCTGATGGGCAGAGGGAACATATTGAATGCAGAAGCGTCCGGGCTCCAGCTTCTCTTTGATGAAATGACGATCCACTTCAACATGTTTAGTACAGTCGTGTTGTACTGGATCATGGGCGATGCTGATAGCCGGCTTGTTATCACACGACAGCTTCAACTCTGCAAGGAGATTGGTGATCCATAATGCTACGCAGATACCTTGTGCCAAGGCACAGAACTCGGCTTCAGCACTACATCAAGAGACAACAGGTTGTTTTTTACTGCGCCATGCAAGAAACGTGCAGTAGCCGTCGTAGAACGACAATCAACTTGAGAGCCAGCATAATCAGCATCTGTATAGACATCCAACTGGAGACCACCGTTACGTTGGAATTGGATGCCGAGACCAACTGTACCTTTGAGATAACTAAGTACACGATTGGCAGCATGCATATGACATGCCTTCGGAAAATGCATAAATTGGCTTAACACGCCCACGGCATATGCGATGTCTGGACAAGTGTGAGTGAGATATAACAGCTTACCAACTAATCTCAGGTACCTTCCTTGATCAACAGCCGTCTCATGCTCTGCTAGAGAACCGGTGGTTCATCTCGATGGGAGTGGTAAGGGGTGGTGAGTCTGCCTTCCCAAGCTCTTGAAGAAGGTCAGCAATATATTTCCGCTGGCAGAGGAAAATGCCAGTCGCAGAATATGCCACCTCAATGCCAAGGAAGTATCGGAGTAAGCCAAGATGTTTGATATCAAATTCACCGGCAAGGTGAGTCGCCAACTGTGCCATGGCCGCCGAGTCATTCCCCGTATTAATAATGTCATCCACATACACAAGAATTAGTGTGACTCCCCGGATGGGGAATGACGATAGAACAGGGTATGGCCACCATTGCACTGAGAATAGCCTAATAATTTCATCGAGTGCGTGAAGCGTCCCAACCAAGCCCAAGAGACTGCTTCAAGCCATAGAGGGCCTTCTTGAGACGACAAACGAACGGAATCGCCGAAGAAGGGGCCGCATAGTCGGGAGGCAAGGCCATATGAACCTCTTCATGGAGATCACCATGAAGAAAGGCATTCTAGACGTCAAACTGCTGAAGGGGCCAATCATGATGGGCCGGAAGGGCGAAAAGGAGGCGAACAGTGATCATCTTGGCAACGGGAGAGAATGTCTCCAGATAGTCAACACCAAATTTGCTGAGTATAACCTTTAGCCGCAAGACAGGCCTTATACCGTTCAAGTGAGCCATCAGACGTGTACTTGACAGTATACACCCGCCGACAGCCTACTATGTACTTGCCCGAAGGCAAAGGAACAAGATCCCAAGTCTGGTTTTTATCCAAAGCAGCCAATTCTTCATCCATAGCACGGCGCCACTCAGAGGAAGCCAACGCAGCAACCACAGTCTTCGGAATAGCAATAGAATCAAGGCAGGTGAGGAGGGTGCGGTAAGACAGAGAGAGGCGATGAGAGGAAAGATAATTGGCCAAAGGGTATAAGGGGTTGGAGGTGCAGGAACGAGAGGTTTTCCAGAGGGCCATGGGAATGTCATCAAAAGAGGTTGGAGGGTGCGGTGCAGTAGGGAGTGGTGCATGTGGCGGGACAAAGGTAGTCAAGGGAGGACGCGGGCGAGGATGGTATGTGGTCCCATCAAATTTCTGTGGAGGAGCGGAGGGAGGAAGAGAAGACGGAGGAATAGCCGGGAGAGAAGGCAGGGGGAGGGGTGTGAGTGGAACGAGAAAATATAGGGACTCATCTCATGAATGAGAAGAGGAAGGAGAGAACGTCGAGCCAGAAAGATAAAATGGGGTGGATTTGTCAAAGGTGACATCTTTATTGACAATGAACCGATGAGTAGAAGGATGATAGCATTTATAACCCTTTTGATGAGGAGAGTAACCCACAAAGACACATCGGAGCGCCTTAGCATCAAGCTTGTCCCGAGGAGGATTATGGCGAATGACATAGCAATTTCAGCCGAAAACACAGGGAATGAGATTAGTCTTCAAGGAGACCATGGGATAGGCCTGATGGAGAGCATCAATAGGGGGAAGGTGCGAGAGAACGTGAGAGGGAAGGCGATTAATGAGGTGGACCGCAGTGAGAGAAGCCTCACCCCAGAAATATTTTGTCATGTTCATGTGAAGAAGAAGAGAGCGAGTGGTGTCAAAGATATGACAGAACTTGCGTTCCGCAAGACCATTCTATTGAGGCGTGTAGGGACAGGAGGTTTCATGAACGATTCTGTGAGAGGTGAAGAATGTGGAAACGGTGGAGTTAACGTAGTCACGGGCATTATTGGAGCAGAAGCGTTGGAAGGACGTGGCGAACTGAGTTTGGATGAGAGCATGGAATGAAATGATAGTTTGGGAAAGATCAGATTTATTCTGGAGAAGATAAGCCCATGTAACGCGGGTAAAATCTTCCACAAATATTGCTAGCCATCGGGCGCCTGAAGTACTAGGAACAGGTGCGGGCCCCCAAGATCACTGTGAATGAGGAAGAAAGGAGAAGATGAATGGGAAGATTGTGGTATGATTCCTATAAAGGTTTACGAAAGAAGAAAACGTCAAGGACAGAAGTAATGGTCAAACGTCATAGAGAAGAGCATGGGCCCAGGTACTGCTGACCTGGCAGAGTAACTACCAGTTCTTGATTGGTAGTTTAGGAAAGGAATAAGGAGTACTATAAATAAAGAAGACGGGGGGAGAAAGGGCCATCTTCGGTTGGAGACTTCTTGGAGCTTATGCGATCTGTGAGGACGGGCTGTATGCGGCCAAGCTTCCGAGAAGGTTTGCGTGCGCCAGAAGGACGACGACGAGAGATCGAAGGGACATCCGCTTGAAAGATCGAGTAGAGTGACTTCCCTACTTGTAAGTCATTCATTCCCATTTCGAAATTACTACCAATTCGGTACAAGAATGTATCAGATTGATCAAAAGGAGGATACGTTGTCCGAGTATGCTTAGCTAACCGAAAGGGTTCACAAACAAATCTGTCCACAGGACGTCCATGAAACAAATGAGGAAACATGAATTTCAGTGTAGAGAACGAAGGATGCCCCAAGTGACGGTGAAGAAGCCAAAGGGGATCGGGCGCCGCCATGGAGAGAGCCACGCCGAGAGCAGGGACCGAAGGTGAGAGAGATATAGAATGGTGAAGGATGTAGGGACCGAAGGCCTTGAACGAGGTGATGGAGGGAGAGGAGACTAAGGGTAAGACGTGGGACATGGAGAACATGTTTGAGGGTAAGATGGGAGGAGAGTTGGACACTCCCTACACGGGCCACAGGGAGGAGGTCACCGGATGCGGTACTGACTTTATGAGAGCGAGTAGAGGGAGTGCAGGTGAGCAAACACTGGGATGTAGGAGTCATATATGCTGTGGCACCAGAGTCAACAATCCATGGCATATTGGAAGAGGAAAAATGTTTACCTAGATGAACCAGGGAAGTAGAGTCCATCAATTTTGACTGTAGAAGCTGTCGGAGTTGGTCAATTTCATCACGCCGGAGCTGGTCTCCTGTGGAGGATGTGGCTTCAGCAGTTAGTTGAGGTGGCCCAAGAAGAGACGTAGGTGGAGCCATGAACGACCCATCGGAAGCAGGAATAGTGGCCACTAAGTGGCTTTGATGAGCATTTTTCCGTTGTAGCTTATAGCAAGTCTCCTTGGCATGACCTCTTTTCTTGCAGTAGTTGCAGATAAGAGAAGAATCACCATGGGTACCGGGCCCTGTGGTCGCCGACTTCTGAGGTGAGGAACTGAACGGCCATCGCCGAGGCAGGTTCGGAGTGGAATATGCCAAGGTGGGTTTCCTCCATTTGAACGGCTACAAGAGCTTCCTTCAAGGTGGGAACCTTCTTCCAATGAAGGAGTTGGCCATGCAAAGACTCATATTTGGGATTCAATCCCATGAGGAATTTAAACACCTGGAGTTGAAGAACATACCCACGATCGACTGAGTGAGGATCAGGTGGCATATATTGGTCCAACTCAGCCCAAAGAGACGACAATTCCAGGTGGTAAGCCCGAATAGATCGTGGACCCTGGACCAAGTTAGTGGAGCGAGTCACAAGTTCATATATAATGGCCAAGTTGTTGCGTTTGTGATAGGATCCGTGAACAATATCGATTCGAACAAAACACCGTTCGGTCAAAGATAGCCAAATATGGAAATGTAGAATCAAGAAAACCACAGAATGGGATAGCGTTCCACCAAAGGTGGGAATCGTCTGATACAATTGAGAAAAGAGAAGGTAGCAAACCAGGATCTCTCAATCCGCAATCTGGACGCAGGCCTCTCCTGCTCTCCAGCCCTCCCGCGCGCTGACAGGCCTTTGACTTTCTTGAATCTCGATGCCCCTTATGCTGGCGTCCTTCTTTATTTATAGGGTGGTTATCCCCTAATGTAGTTGGGCTGACGTGGCATGACTAGATCAATTGCTCCTTCTCCTCTTATAAGCTCTTGGAAAGAACTTATCAATACTCCCTGCTTGGACTTTAAGCTTGTCCTCAAGCTTAAATTGAGGAAACGATTTGTGGAGTAGTTGCGCATCTTCCCAGGTTGCCTCGCATGATGGTAAATTGTACCATTTTACTAGCACTTCTAACCCCTTTGAAGTTTGCCGAGTTTGGAGAATGTTCTCTGGAGAAACCTGCCATTCCAGCTCTGGAGTTAGAAACGGAGGAAGAGATTGTGCAATAAGTGAATCTCCCAAGGGTCGTTTTAATAATGATGCATGAAATACAGGATGCAATGTCGAAGATGTTGGTAGGTCTAGGCGATATGCAACTTGACCAATTCTTTTTAAAATTTTGTATGGCCCAAAATATTTTGGGCCTAACTTTTCAAAAGCCCTTCTTGCTAAACTTTTCATCCTGTAAGGTCGAATTTTCAAATAAACCAGTTCGTCTTCTTTGAAGGATTCATCTCTTCTATTTCATCGGCTTGAGCTTTCATTCTGGACTGGGATTTAGATAAATGTGTTTTGAGATTTGTGAGCATTAAATCTCTTTCTCTTAATAGCTGATCAATGGAGTCCAAAGGGGAAGCTGGAGAGCCATATCTGAGCAAGGAGGGGGGATCCCTTCCATAGACCACCTTGAATGGGGATGTCCCTATGGACGTATGGAAAGAAGTGTTGTAGTTATATTCTGCCCAATGAAGCCACTGGCTCCATTTTCTTGGATTATCTGAGGAAAAACAACGAAGATAACATTCCAACCCTCTGTTAGTGACTTCAGTCTGTCCATCTGTTTCTGTATGGTAAGAAGAACTGAATTTTAACTCTGTGCCCTGTAGTTTGTGGACTTCCTTCCAGAAATTACTGGTGAATAAGCTCCCTCTGTCGGAAATGATTGACCTAGGAGTTCCATGCAGTTTAACAATCTCTTTAGTAAACAATGCTGCAATCGAATTTGCTGAAAATGGGTGCTTGACTGCTAAATAATGTGCATATTTGCTTAGTCTGTCAACAATTACCATTATAGAATCAAACCCATGTGATGTGGGTAAGCCTTCTACAAAATCCATAGAGATATCTTCCCATATTTGTGTAGGAATAGGAAGTGGCTGTAATAGTCCGGCTGGAGATAATGTTGATGCTTTGTGTTGTTGGCATATGTGACACTGACTTACATATGTCTTGGTCGCTTTCCTCATTCCTTTCCAGAATAATTGTTGAGATATTCTTTTAATAGTTCTATTGAATCCACCGTGTCCTCCTATTTTGGAATCATGAAATTCTCTTAAGACCAATGGCATCAAAGATGAATTTTCAGCAAGCAAAATACGATTTTTGTAGCAAAGGAGGCCTTGGCAAATAGAATAATTTGGAACTGCTTCAGCATCTTGCTCTAATGTGCTCTTGATTTTAGAAAGCCTCGGATCTTGAAGGATTTCTCGATCGATTGTGGTCTTGTCTAGCCAATGTGTGACTGTAAGTGAGCAACATACTCCCTCTTCATTTATAGATCTGGAGAGGGCGTCGGCTACTATATTTTTCTTTCCTGTCTTATAGTGAATATCAAAATTGAAACCAAGCAGTTTAGATAACCACTTATGAGAGTGTAAGGGAACTTCTTTCTGTTCAGATAAAAATCTCAGACTGAATTGGTCGGTATATATGGAGAACTTCTGAAACATAAGGTAGTGCTTCCATTTATGGGTAGCCCACACCACCGCTATCTACTCCCTTTCATATGCAGACTTAGATCTGGTTCTTGGAGATAAAACTTTGCTGAAATACGCAATTGGATGCGATTTTTGTAGTAAGACTGCTCCCACAGCGTGACCTGATGCGTCAGTTTCTAAGGAGAACGGTAGAGAAAAATCAGGTAATTGTAAGACTGGAGCTGATGACAATGCTGCTTTTAAATTCTTGAAAGCTATTTCAGCCTCATCTGACCATCTAAAAGAATTCTTTTTCAATAAAGTAGTAAGTGGTAGAGCAAGCTCCGCATATTTATGGACAAACCTTCTGTAATAACCAGTTAAACCCAGAAAACCTCTCAATTGTTTAATGGTTGTTGGAGACTTCCATTGTGAAATGGCTTCTATTTTTGAAGGATCAGTGGATACGCCTGCAATTGATATTCCATGCCCCAAATACTCCACATACTTTCTACCAAATTGACATTTTTCTGGTTTGATGTGTAAATTGTTTTGGGCTAAAACTTCAAATACGGTGGCTAGATGTTCTTCATGCTGACTTGAATCTCTGCTGTAAACTAGAATATCGTCAAAGAACACTAGTACAAACTTCGGTAAGTACTTTTTAAATATCGTGTTCATGAGGGATTGAAATGTAACTGGGGCACTAGAAAGTCCAAAAGGCATTACATTGAATTCAAAATGACCCTGGTGTGTCTTGAAAGCAGTTTTGTGGATGTCTGAAGGGTTCATTCTTACTTGATAATAGCCAGACCAGAGATCCAATTTTGAAAAAGTAGACATTCCTTGTAATTCTTCCAACAACTCATCAACAATTGGTAAAGGAAAACGATTAGGAATGGTCATCTTGTTCAGAGCTCTGTAATCGATGCATAATCTGTAACCTCCTTCTTTCTTTTTAACCAATAAAGCTGGGCTTGAGAAACAACTATTTGATACTCTAATAATATTCATATCAAGCAGTTCTTGTGTCAAAGTTTCTAGAACATTTTTGTGCAAGTAAGAATATCGGTTAGGTCTCATGTTGATTGGTGTGGATCCCGGCATAAGATGAATTTTATGATCACAATCTCTAGATGGTGGTAACTTGATACGATACCCATAAGAGTTTATGAAAGAAGGAAGAGGAGTGGAGGGACGGGAAGTGGGCCAGCGGGAGCTGAGCTGGCCTAATAACCCCTTTCTTGAGTTAGTTAGTAGGGAATAAATGGGTATAAATAAGGAGGTCGGGGACAAGAAGGGGGGTACGAAGCATTTCGGCTTTTCTTGAGCAAGGGGGTCGGGAGATCGTAGCTGCATTCGGCGAGAGGTTTCTCCGGCGAGCTTGAAGGAGGAGGCTCGAAAGCGACGTGGGAGTGTTCTCATACGGGGAGCTATAGCAAGATCAATCTGTAAGTCTACGTTTACTGCAGTTCCTTTACCTTCGATACTGCATCGTATCATTGGTATCAGAGCCGCGGTCTTGGCTATCCAATGACGCTGAAAGACGTGGAAGCGAGGTTGGAAGCGAAGGAGGTGGAAATGGGCGAGATGAAAGAAGAACAAAGGAGGATCGGGGAAGAAATGAAATTACTGAGAGAGGAATCCAAGGAAAATGGTGAACTGTTAAGGCAGGTACTGAGAGATCTGGCAATGATGAATCAAGGAAGTACGTCTGGAGAACGAAGTAGTGGGGACGCCGTCCAGAGAAATAAGAAGAAGGAGAAAGATCAAACAGTAGGGGATGGGGATACGAGGAAGGAAAAGCAAGCTGACAACATGAATAGAATCCAGATGCAACAAACCAAGAGCAAGATGGAAGCCCCGAAGTTCCGGGGAGATGATGTAGAAGGGTGGGTAAGAGGAATGGAACGATTTTTCCAAGTTCAAGAAGTGCTAGAAGAAGATCGTATGGATGTGGCAATGGCCAACCTCGAGGGTGAAGCATTGCAATGGTATCTATGGACTACGGATCGTTACGCATTTACAGGATGGAACGATTTCAAGATCCAAATCGGGAAGCGATTTGATGATACATTAGGCGACAACATTAAACATCAGTTTATGGACATCAAGCAAACGGGGACGGTGAAAGAATACCGGAAGGAATTTGAAAGACTGTCGGTTTATTTGCCACCAATGCCGGAAGACATCATGTATGACATTTTCCTCAAGGGGCTGAAAACAGAAATACAGACAGAAATGGATGTCGAAGAATTTTTAGGCTTAAGAAGACTGATGGATCTAGCTCTGAAGACAGAGAAAAGGCTGGTGGCGCTGTGGAAAGCGTGGGAGAGTCATTGTCATAATGGGGGGCGAATCCCCAACCAAGCATCTCGCCTACAAGGAAGTAAAGTTCACACTACGTATCAGCAAGGAACAGGAGAATGGAGTCTCACCCAAAATAAGCTCAAAGAAACAGAGGCCGTCCAGGGGACACCAGCATACAGAAAGAAATTAATGTTGACTGGGGAAGAGTTTCAGAGACGACGTGAGAAGGGCCTGTGTTACCACTGCAGTGAAAATTTTGGGCCGGGTCATCGATGCAAGAAGACTTTACAAATACTCATCATAAGCGAGGAAGAAAGAGACAAGGACGAACCGGATATGACAGACATTGTGGAAGGGGAAGAAGGAGACATTCCGCCGGAGGCACAATTATTATCAGCCCATGTTTCACTAAATTCGATGCTCGGATGGACCCATCCAAGATCCATCAAGCTGAATGGAGAACTACGGGGTAGACAAATTACAGTATTAATTGACAGCGGGGCTTCTCATAACTTCCTCTGTGCAACACTTGTGAAGGAGTTCCGATTCCGAAGTGACTCCTCTGTATTGTTTGAGGTGACATTGGGTAATGGCGAGTCAAACAAGGGCCAGGGCTTATGCATAGGGGTTGAATATACACTTCAGGGGATTGAAATGATCAGTGATTTCTTGCCGTTCAATCTGGGAGGTCGATATGATACTAGGAATGGCCTGGCTGTACTCGTTGGGATGGACTCATATTCATTGGGAAAGGCACATCCTCAAATTTAGAAAAGGTGAAGAGGTGGTTACCTTGAAGGGGGACCATAGACTGACCAGGGCATCTATGAATATAAACTCAGTGGACAAGGAGATGAAGAAAAGTCAGTTGCTCGTGATGGAGTTATATCATGTCGAGAAGAGTATCAGTCAACCTCAGACGGTGCAAGGAAGTGCGCTAGAAGCACAGTTGAGACAAACGTTCTCCAAGGTCTTTGAACCTCTCTCTGCACTACCTCCTGCCAGACCTACCGATCACGCCATACAGCTGTTACCTCAAGCGCAACCGATCAATCAAAGGCCATACAGATATTCATATTTGCAGAAGGATGAAATTGAGAAACTGATCAGTGAACTCTTGCAGGCGGAATTCATCAGGCCGTCGCATAGCCCTTTTGCCAGTCCAGTTCTATTGGTAAAAAAGAAGGATGGAGGTTGGAGATTTTGTGTAGATTATAGAGCATTAAACAAGATAACTGTACCAAATCGGTATCCTATCCCTGTCGTAGAAGAATTACTGGATGAACTTCATGGTGCAAGCATATTCTCCAAGTTGGATCTTAAATCAGGCTACCATCAGATCCGGATGAAAGAAGAAGATATCCCGAAGACTGCTTTTAAAACCCATGAAGGCCATTATGAATTCAGAGTCATGCCTTTTGGGCTGATGAATGCCCCTGCGACATTCCAATCTCTGATGAATCATCTGTTTCACCCTTATCTCAGACAATTTCTGCTAGTGTTTTTCGATGATATCCTGGTTTACAGTCACTCACTGAAAGACCACGAGAGGCATCTACAACAAGTTTTCAGGTCCTTGCTGAAAATGATCTTCATGTCAATCCGAAGAAGTGTCAACTGGCGTGTGAACAGTTAGAGTTTTTGGGGCATTGGATATCTCAACAAGGGGTCATGGCTGACAAGGCAAAGGTGGAGGCCATGTTAAACTGGCCAGTCCCTCAGAACATCAAACAACTGCGTGGGTTTTTGGGGCTCACTGGTTATTATAGAAGATTCGTACAGAATTATTCTATCAAGGCAGCACCATTAACAGCACTGCTAAAGAAAGATGCATTTGCGTGGAATGAAAAGGCACAGAATGCATTTGAACTACTCAAAAAGACAATGAGCTCCACACCAGTATTAGCATTGCCAAATTTTAGCTTGCCTTTCGTCATTGAAACAGACGCATCAGGAATGGGTATCGGTGCAGTACTCCTACAGAATGGGCGACCCGTTGCATACTACAGCCAGGTCCTCCCAAAGAGAAGCCAGGTTAAGTCAGCCTATGAACGAGATATTATTGCTATTGTGTTATCAGTTCAGAAGTGGCGTCACTACCTGACGCATATGCCATTCATATTACGCACCGACCAGTACAGTCTTAAATATCTGTTATGCCAAAAGCAGATCCAAGAGCCGTATAGCAAGTGGGCCTACAAACTACTCGGTTTTAATTTTGAGATCGAGTACAAGCCGGGCAAGAGTAATGTGGTAGCAGATGCATTGTCTCGAGCTCCGATAATACCTGAATTCAAAGCCTTGCATATATCCCGCCAACAACTTCTGGATCAATCCATTATTCAGGAGGAGATCAATCAAGACCCAAAATTTCAAAAGGTGGTTAAGGACTTGAGACTCAATCCTCTATCACATTCGAAATTCAAACTGCACAATGGTATCTTACTCTATAAAGGCAGACTAGTGTTGACTGAGAATTCATCACTACTACCCAAGATCTTACAGACCTATCATGATTCCACAGCAGGATGACACACAGGGTGCAAAAGAACATATAAGAGGATTGCGCAAGATCTTTATTGGCCACGCATGAAGAACCACATCAAGAACTATGTCACCCAGTGCCACACGTGCCAGGTTAACAAGATATCTTCCTTATCACCGGCGGGGCTGTTACAACCGTTACCAATTCCAGAACGAATTTGGGAAGATATATCCCTTGATTTTATTGAAGGGCTACCCACATCAAAAGGGTTCAATTGTATTATGGTGATAGTTGACAGACTGAGTAAGTTGAGTCACTTCCTACCATTGAAGCACCCGTTCACGGCCGTTACAGTGGCAGATCTGTTTGTCAGAGAAATTGTGCGCTTGCATGGGATGCTCTCGTCCATTGTTTCTGACAGAGATAAAATCTTCACCAGTTGTTTATGGAGAGAATTATTCCGCCTACAAGGCACCACATTACGCATGAGTTCATCGTACCATCCTCAAACAGATGGCCAGACAGATGTGGTAAACAGATGTTTGGAGGCATATTTACGTTGTTTTGCATTTGAACGACCTAAGTCATGGTCCCAGTGGCTTCATTGGGCTGAATTTTCGTATAACACAGCCTTCCATTCATCGATCCAAATGACACCTTTCAGAGCAGTATATGGCCGGGATCCACCGAAATTGCTACACTATGGTTCTCCATCGTCGCCTCTGGCGTCTGTAGATAACCTTCTAAAGGAAAGAGATGATACCCTGAAAATACTGCAACATAATTTACAAGCCGCTCAGTCTAGCATGAAACGTAAAGCTGACAACCATAGGAGGGATCTTGAGCTGCAGGTTGGTGATCGAGTTTATCTGCGGATCAGGCCTTACCGCATGAAATCATTGGCTAAAAGAATAAATGAAAAATTATGTCCGAAGTATTTTGGCCCTTTTCGAATCTTAGGAAGAGTTGGGCCTGTAGCCTATAAGTTGGAATTGCCTGAAGGCTGCTCTATTCATCCTGTTTTTCATATATCGAAGCTTCGGAGGGCTCTGGGCTCGGGCAAGCAAACTCAAGTACTTCCCCCATCGTTTACTGATAACTTGGAGTGGCCAGTATATCCAGCAGAAGTTGTATCTGCCAGAAAGCGGAATGGTGTGGTGGAAGTTTTGATCAAATGGGCAGGATTACCAGATGAAGATGCTTCATGGGAGCCCTTATCAGTCATTCGTAATCAGTTTCCAGATATTCACCTTGGGGACAAGGTGATAGTTGATGAGGGGGGTAATGATACGATACCCATAAGAGTTTATGAAAGAAGGAAGAGGAGTGGAGGGATGGGAAGTGGGCCAGCGGGAGCTGAGCTGGCCTAATAACCCCTTTCTTGAGTTAGTTAGTAGGGAATAAATGGGTATAAATAAGGAGGTCGGGGACAAGAAGGGGGGTACGAAGCATTTCGACTTTTCTTGAGCAAGGGGGTCGGGAGATCGTAGCTGCATTCGGCGAGAGGTTTCTCCGGCGAGCTTGAAGGAGGAGGCTCGAAAGCGACGTGGGAGTGTTCTCATACGGGGAGCTATAGCAAGATCAATCTGTAAGTCTACGTTTACTGCAGTTCCTTTACCTTCGATACTGCATCGTATCATAACTCTCTTGGTTTTTGAAATATCGATGCAAATTTGGACTGTAATGCATGCAAATATGAAGCAGGATCGAGAGATTTTACCTCGGCTGTGGTAATGAGGTGTCGTTGATTTATCAAGTGCACATGCGTATTGAATTTATCCAGTCTTCATTAGCCCTTTCATCTTCAAAGGAAGAGTGCAGCTTCCCATTTAATTCTGGGTCTGACTTGATAGTAATAATCTGCCCTTGCCATAAAATTTTCAACATAAGATGATCGTAGTTAGAGTGAAACCAACCCAAAGATCTGAGCCAAGTAATGCCAAGAATGATATCCAACTTTCCCAATTCAAATGGAATCATATTCTGTTGTATGGAAATTCCTTGGAATTGCAAAGGTACATTAGTGCAAAGTCCTGTGGTCTGTCGGTATGACCCATCAGCTAATACTATCTGAAGTTTATGATAAGGTTGTACTGGAATATTCATTTGAGCAATTAATTTGTTGTTGATGCAGTTGTAAGTAGCTCCCCCATCAATCAATATTTTCACCCTCCTACCTCTGAGAAATCCCCATAGCCTCAAAGAACCATGTGTGTTATAAGGAACAAAATTGGATTGAGTTTGGACTGCCATAAGGATTCCATAATTTGCTGGATCTTCATCTAGTTGCATGAGGTCTTCTTCAGGGAAAGGTTGGACGCTTCTTCTTCTTCCTCCTCTTGCAGCATATAAATGTTCACCTTCTTTTGACATTTGTGGCCAGGGGTATATACTTCGTTACAACTGTAACACAAGCCTTTCTCTTTTCTCTGAAGGAATTCTTCTGTGGATAATCGAGTAAATTTCTTCTTTCCTTGCTTGTTGGCTTGGTCGGTTGTTATGATTGGAGCAGATGGGTGTGAAACTTGCACATTATTCTGATATTTGCCAGAATGAGTATAAGGGGTGACCTGACGATAATTGTTGTTTGGATTTGAATTGCTCCCTGTGCTCGTCTTCCTTACAGTTCTATTCTCCAGCACCTGCAGACTGCTTTCAGCTTCTAATGAGAAATCCGTTATTTCCTGTATGCGATATGGCCGATATTTGTTCAATTCTGATCTAATGTCTGGTTGTAAGCCCCTGAGATACGCTGTCTCATGCACATCTTTAGGTAAATGTGATAAGAATGCGGCTAGGTCTTCAAACTCTGACCTATAATCTGATACTGATCCATTCTGTTGTAAATTCATGAATCTTTCACAAAGTGATTTAGAGCAGAGTTTGTTTCTTTTTTCAAAGTATTGCCGAAATACGAACCAGTGATCAAATCCAAAATTTTCTTCTGCGTATATGAACCAGCCCTGAGCAGGACCTTCCATATGCAAAGATACTAAATGGAGTTTCTCAGAATCAGGAATGCAATGTACCTTAAAAAATCTTTCCACACAATTTAGCCATCCTTGAGCATTTGCCCCATTGAAGTATGGCAAATCTCCCTTTCGAAATTCTGATTTTCCTTCTGTATATGCTTCTTGATTGACTGTAATTGTATCAAAATATTTGAAAGAATGTCGGCAGTGTCAGGTTGCTCTTGTAGTAAACCTTTTCCTTTGTCCATTGTTCCTTCCATGCAGCCGCAATCGAATAAAACTGAATCAAGAATAGAGGACTTCTTCTGATAATTGTTGGAGTAATCGTACTTTGATTCACGCAAATATGAAAAATCTGATGTCAATTTCTTGAGATCAAGAATCAGTTATCTGTCAACAAAAACTTGGTCGAATTCTATCTATCGTAATTTTGATGCAATGAGAGAATGATTTCTTGAAGTAATTCGCCAGAATACTGTCGCTAGAAAATCCAAGAAACAGTTACTTTCACCCGATTCTTTGAAACTGCCAGCTAATCGATGAACCTTCTTCAGCAGAAAATACTCGGTCGGAAATTCCTTTTTGGTGTGTAATTGTCGCAGGATCAATGCTCTGATACCAGTTGATAGGATCCGTGAACAATATCGATTCGAACAAAACGCCGTTCGGTCAAAGATAGCCAAATATGGAAATGTAGAATCAAGAAAACCACAGAATGGGATAGCGTTCCACCAAAGGTGGGAATCGTCTGATACAATTGAGAAAAGAGAAGGTAGCAAACCAGGATCTCTCGATCCGCAATCTGGACGCAGGCCTATCCTGCTCTCCAGCCCTCCCGCGCGCTGACGGGCCTTTGACTTTCTTGAATCTCGATGCCCCTTATGCTGGCGTCCTTCTTTATTTATAGAGTGGTTATCCCCTAATGTAGTTGGGCTGACGTGGCATGACTAGAGCGATTGCTCCTTCTCCTCTTATAAGCTCTTGGAAAGAACTTATCACGCTTCAAGTGAGATTCTTGAGCAGAATCCAATATTTCCTCAGTGGAGTTTAGAGATAAGAATTCAACAGCATATGATGGACTGATACTGTCAAGAAGCCACCGGCGAACTACGCCCTCAACATCGAGCCAATGATCGTAGTGGGAGGCGGTAGGAGACGGCGACTCTTCCACAAGATGGTTCATAAGTCTCCCTTTCGACGTAATTTGAACGTACTGATGCCATTGAAGAAGATTCAACCCGGTGAATCTAAATTCAGAAGGCATACGTGGCAAAGAATAGTGCCAAGAGCTCAATTCAGATGAGTGAGAAAGCACCCCAGGTGGCAGAGCGGCAATAGAAGTAGTAGAATTGGTGGAGGCCATATTATAGATGAATTGAATGACCCAAGCTGGAGCTGTAGCTGACACACCTCGAGCTAATACCAAGAGAGAGATCTGTACAAAGAATTGGCAAGGAACAAGGAACACAGAAGAGCGATCGAAGAACAGCCAAGATGGCCGTCGGAGCTGTCGCCAATGCCAAGGAACAGCGAAGAAAACTGAAGAAATCTGACGAAGCTTGTCGAACAGCTCAGTGAAGGCAGCTTGTCGTCCGAATGGCTGAAGGACAACTCGACGGATCTTGCTGTCAAATGACACTGCCGAGTTGACGAGCTTGTCGTTCGAACTTGACGGGGGGAGCTGCCGAGTTGACGAGTTTGACGAGCTTGACGAGCTTGACGCTTGTCGTTCGAATAGCCAAAGGGAACGGCCAAAGAAAGCTTACGAGCTTAAAGAGAGCTCAACGAGCTTGAAAGAAAAACGACGACGAATCCCATGGCCAAAGGAAGCTTGAAGAAGACCAGAGGGAAGCTTGAAGAGGCTTGACGAAGCTTGAACGGTCTTAAACGGCTGAGTTAGGCTTGTGTTGGCTCTGATACCATGAAGAAGACCAAAGGAAGAGAATAGATTGAAGAAGAATAATCCCGTTAACCTAAATGTTGTGTTTGATGAGATATATATAGAGAATAGGAGAGAGAGAGAGTAAAAGAAAGGAGAAGAGGGAATGGCCCATATAACCAAAGGCCCATTACAGAAAAGTAACCTCTATTCAATACATTCTATTTTGGTATATTCTAGGAGAGGAATTTCCTCTAGGATTTGCTACGGATCTCAGTTCTTGAGGCAGAACTGTCGCAGGACCTGGATGCACTCCCTCACTGTCACCCTTGCTCTTCTGTCTCTCTCACGCTTTGCTATCTTCACAACTATCCTCAACTGTGAAATTCTAAATATAAGCTTTAGAAATATGTCTTCAAACAAAGTTATGATACAAAATAAAAATAAATAAATACCTTGCATAAAAAATGACAATATTTATTATCTTTAACAAATAAATTTTGGCTCTATTAGCCTTCCTTATTGGAAAATTGGTTTGCATTCCAAGTAATGTAACTTTATTGGATTCAGAGCATGAGTCTATCTTATTTAATAACTTCTTCCTTGCATTCACTTATGTTTTTTAATCCATTCGATTTCCACTGATATATTTGGTTTTTCGCAATAATTTGGATCATCATCCGTCCTCATAGATACAGTCTAACTCTTTTTTTCTGATGTCACAAAAAGTTGTTTGATTGTGTAGGAACTTCTTTATGCGGGAGGAGCTGCTGCCCCAAAGACAATTCATGAAGTTATTGCACATTTGGCTTCTCGTCTTGCACGCTGGGATGATAGGTTCTGCCAAATGGCCGTCTTATTTTATTTTTAGTTTAATCATTAATTTGTGAACACTGTTGATTTTATTCATATTCAATAGAAATATTTCGGCACTGTTAATTTTATTCATATTCATTTTTCGTGAGACACATTCATTGGGATTTTCTTAAACTATTAAAAATAAGGACATCTGCTGTTTTTTCTCTCCCAGTTTTCCTTTGAATTTGATTTCCATAAACTTTAAGAGGCTTTTTTCCTTACCATCGTATCAGGTTGTTCCGGAAATATGTGTTTGGAGCTGCAGACGAAATTGAGCTCAAGTTTGTGAACAGGTGAGGTATCGCTTTGTCATTGGCTTTACACATTTTATCTGAAATTCTCCAAATTGGATATCTTACTCGGTTAAGATATGAAATTTGATTATTCAGGAGGAACCAAGAAGACATGAATATGTTCAGTGTGCTTCTCAACCAAGAGATCAGAAGGCTCTCGACCCAGGTTAGAATATTTGCCTACTTTACCTTTGTTGCTTTAAACATTTTATCTGAAAAAGAAAAACATTCCAGGGTTGGTGTGAGAATTAATTAAGTTATGGCAGGTAATTCGGGTGAAATGGTCTCTTCATGCAAGGGAGGAGATCATCTTTGAGCTTATACAGCACCTGGAAGGCAACCGTGCCAAGGAAATGGTTGAGGGGATACGAAAGAGCACTAGAGAAATGCTGGAGGAGCAGGAAGCTGTTCGTGGCCGGCTTTTTACCATCCAAGATGTCACACAGAGCATTGTCCGTGCATGGCTACAGGTATAACTTTCACTCTATATCATGCTTCAGCATGAACAATAATGATTATGAGTTGATGAAGATGACAACCTGTCATCATCATCAATATCCATCTTTTGATGGCCCATTGCCATCATTGACATCATTCGTCTAAGCTCAAAAATGGATGATGATGACGATGACAAGAGTTGGGGATCACAATCATGAAAATGAAATTTTCACTGTCAACCAACATTAATTTGGTGTCAACTATGATGATGACGAGTGAACAATAATGATTATTCATCATGACCTTCATCATCTACGTTTCCACCGATAGAATATTCATTTTCATTCCTCCAAGACCAAAATAGGTGATAAAGACGAGATCAAGGGATGCTGATGACACATTGATTATCTTCCAACTCTACTCTGCTGTGAACAATGATGATGACTAGGGGATGATGCCAATTCAACATCTTCATATTCATCCAGTTTTGAAGAGCAGCCAGTGTCATCACTATTGTCATCTGTTAGTTAATGATCAGTCGTCATCATCATGAGACCAAACCTGAACACAAATGATGATGATGACAATGATAAAAATTTTGTCATCTCTAGCCAACCCTAGATTAGTATCAAGGATGAAGATGATGAGTCATCATCATCTTCTCCGACATCTAGTTTCCTAGGGCCGTCATTTTTCATCGCACTTGCCAGTCATTGTTTCATGGTGAATTATATTGTCGTCCATCCATGCCAATTCATGGATGACAATGACAACATCATGGGAAACAATGACAATTTTTTCATTGTCTACCCATCCTAGTTTGTGGGCAACAATGAAGATGACAAGAGGATGATGACTATTCGTCATCTTTATTGTCATCTATGTCAAGAGCCATCATTGACTTCATCATCCATTGGATAATGAAATTTTTTTAATATCATTCATCGAAGTGTAAATGGATATGAAGACCAGCTTTGGGGATGAGGGTGAAGAGATTTGGGGATTCCGATGACCAATCCACTGTTGTCCGCCATCCCTATTCATATGTTCATCTTCCTGTCTGCCTGAAAAAAACTTAAGGATTTCTCCGTGATCATAGGTTTCAATTATCTATGCATTACACGGAATGCATTGAACTCTGTAATGTTGTCGAAAGATCCTCCATGATGACTAAAATAATGAAAATAAGGGTAAATATGTCCAATAGTATCTCTTACCTAAGTTAAATTCTCATTTTCAGGATCATAGCCTCCGAGTAACCCACAACCTTGCTGTGTTTGGAGGTGTGGGGCTTGTTCTCTCAGTCATAACTGGCCTGTTTGGGATAAATGTGGATGGAATTCCGGGGGCAGAGGGGACCCCCTATGCGTTTGGGCTTTTTGCTGGGCTGTTGTTTGCACTGGGGATAATTCTTGTGGGCTTAGGGATGCTCTACCTCGGTTTGAAGAAGCCCATCACTGATGAGCAACTGCTTGTAAGGAAGATGGAGCTCCAACAGCTTGTTTCCACATTCCAACATGAGGCTGAAAGCCATGCAAAGCTCAGGGAAGGCCTTTCACGGCACAATCTTCCACCCACTACTGCTGATATGATCTCCCAAGCTGATTACATTCTCATTGATTGATCTCACTCCCACAGGTATCTTTGTTTTTTGTACGAGGTTATATGAAGCCATAATGTGATGTCATTACTGTGATAATAACCTCACATTACCATAGTCTAACTGTAAAGTCTGCCCATATCTCTTTTAAAGTAGAAAGTTAGATTTTGTCCCAATCCTCCTTAAGAATAGGACAAATCAGTACATAGAATCAATATCATTCGTCTATATCACAATGAATGCCTGCATTATATTTCTTCAGTTCCATACATATCCACACTTAAAAAAGGCAAGGCTGATTAGATGTCTACAGGAGGAAAATAACTTTAAGAAGTGAATTTGTGCATATTCATAGATAATGGGTCTTAATGAATTCTTTAGTTAGTTTGATCTCCCACCCTTTCAGAAAAACATTCCAGGAAGAAAAGCAGAAATCTGAATCCATGTAAAATTTTGGAAAGGAAAGATGTATCTTCCACGCAGAAAAACTGCATTTTAAAAAAAAATTCAAACCTGAATTTTCAGCACGCCAGATTCTTAAATTCAGACAACTTTTATTCATGTATATTGAACAATAAGTATATTTTACTTTCAGGATTACATGATCACTAATGTTGAATCTTGAGGACATCTGAATCGAATCCCCCATTCATTTCCCCTCCGGCAAAGACGGAAGGTGGTGGAAATGTATGTGGCGGGAAGCCAATCACACATTCTATATATCATTTAATGTCCATTGATGCAGTATATTCATGAAAACATAAGTGTGACTCCTATAGTGAAGTCCATCTTTCCATGATATGATCAAGCATATTGTGATGATATCATAATACAAACATCCCTAAACTTTAAAAATGTATTCTAAATATTCAAATGCAAATGATACTCTAAAAGGACAGCAAAATCTCTAGATAAAATAGCACTATATAGTTCACTAGTACTATCAGTGTGGAGACTTGAAGGAAGGATAGTGGGTGTTCTTTTGGGTAAGAATTTGCTAAGTTGATATATATATGAATCCATAAAATGTTATATTCCTATCTATCAGTCAGGTTGATTCATGCCATAGTAGTGTAAATGGTCCTTGTACCTTAGACACAAAATACTTCATGTTGATGTACAATTATATTTTGCCTGTGAGCTTTTCATTCCTAATCATGGATATCCAAATCTTAGTTCTGATACAACAAGAATGTCACAAAGATGATTGAGTGGCCAAAAGGGGATTGTCCAATTGATGGAAAAATATGTGATGTGTGAGTATAATCCTTCTCCTATAATCATTAACTCATTGGCCATATCATTCCAAATCATATCCCCTTTCATGTTCATTAATACAATGTATTCATTATATTTCATGTGTGATCTAATAATGATTTCCAAGAATACATGATCATACTTAAGCATGTGTTCCAAATATTCATATTTGAAGGTTACTCGAGAAGGAAATCAAAGTATCTGTGAATAGAATAGTGATGGAAATATATGTGGCCGGCAAGCCAATCACACATTCCACATCTTGTTCCATGTTCATTAATAGAACATATTCATTATAGTGCACGTGTGAAGTGTATAATGAAGTCCATGAATACATGATCAGACTTAGTGAATTATGATGAGATCGTAATACGGAGATCACTAGTCTTTAAGCATGTGTTCTAAACATTCCTATTCGAAGGATACACGAGAAGGACATCGAAGTATCCTGATAGAATAGCACTATCTAGCCTCCCTCATATGATGAGTATGGCCGGTCCCGTAGCCATTAGTGTGGTGACACTAAGGATAGATAGTGGGTGCTCTTTAGTGGAAAGAGTTCACTGAATTGATCCGTACGAATCCCTGAATGGTATTGTACTAAACTGTAAATCAGGTTGATTCACGTCACGGTTGTGTAAATGGTCCTTAGACCAGAGACACCAAAGACGTCTTGTGGACGGACGGTTGTACTTTGGCTATGGCCAATGAGTCTCTAATCATGAGATTCTAAACGATCTTAGTTGGGGTGCATCAAGAAGTACACGAAGGCGATTGAGTGGTCAAGATGGGATCGTCTACCCTTGGTATAAGAGGTGACAGCTCAAGGAAGACGATGCAACGAATTCCTTGGCTAACGCGGTGAAATATCAGAGAAAAGTTCTCCGATGTTTTCTGAATGCATCAGTACTAACTCGGATGATCGATTAGGGTTTGACAGTTGACCATACCCTAAGTCATCCAAGGAGCGTCAAGTGGATGTGGGATTATACATACACGGTAACCAATGAAGAACATGTTCCATGAGTGAGTCGATACACACTCCTTTGTATCTTCTAGGACACGAGGTGTAGCTTGGCCCCCCATGTGTCTGAGTCTCGACCTATTGATTGGGTTAAATCAATCCGATATTAATTAATATTAATTTGGAAGGCCAATAAAAGTTATTGGGCCACTAGAGTCGTTAACTAGACTGATACATGGGCCTAGAGGGTCACACGCAAATGGTCTTTTGGACGTCGAAAGATATACTTAAGTTTTGGGGGTTTTTATGAAAAATACCCACTTAGTATAAATAGGGGAAGGCCCTGAACGAAATTCACCCAGGCCAGAATTGTTCATGGGCCTTTCCCCTTCTTCTCCACTCTCCCTACACCCCCTCTCCATCCTTAATGTGATCCGAACGATGTAACGACACCGACGGAGAAAGAATGGGGCTCGTCAAGGGGAAGGAGGAGATCCAACGTGCCGAGGATCGCGTGGATACGTCTAGAGGTTGCACACTTGAGCAGCTCAACTCGTCTTGCTCCGGGATCGAAGAAATCACGAATGAGATTCGTGCAAAGGTACTTCGTTTAAACTCTAGACTATTTATCCCTAAAATTTTAAAGAAATAATTCGTTGATTTTCATCTTAATGTGAATTTCTATTTTGTAGTTAAAAATCTTCAGGAAATACAAAAAATCAAATTTATTTGATCTCAATAGCATTTTTGAAAACTCTATAACCAAAAATTAAAAATTCACAAATTCTAATAACATTAGGAAAATGATAAAACAAGAATTAACGAGTACTTCCTAATTTCTATCTTGTTCAATCATGTTAATCAAGATATACAAGCAAAATTGTACAGAAAATTATCTCCTTGTGGATAAACCCCTTTTTAGAATTTGAAAAGCTAATTATAAATTTTATTGCATGAAATTAATGATCAATGACACGATTAATCTTAATTTAATCACATTATTTTTAGGCTTATCAATGGACACCATTTATGGGAGGCACGTCAATATATAAATCTGAAGAAATTAGTTTTTGAAATCACATTTCATCTTATAATGTCTCATTTCATTATGTGTTATTTTTCTGATCTAACAGTGGATAGTGCAGAATTGTTTGAAGAGGAAAGAATGGTGGCTCAGAACTTTCCAAACCATTGAGGTTATTAGATAAAGGGTCTTCTCTAGATGCTTAAGAAAATGATTAAAAATAACAAAAGTGTTCGGGAAGCTAGGATAAATCATATTCCCAATTGGGTAAATTCATACCCAACAACGACATAAGCACTTTAAAGGAAAAAAAACATGAAAAATAGTAAAAAGAAGTTTAGTAGATGAAACATGCTCATATAAGGTATGCAATTCCCATGTAGACAAAAAAATAATTCATGGTTGGTTTCCTACCAATGTATTGGAATTCCATTAAAGTAAAATAGTTTTACTATTAATTTATTGATATCAAATTAAATTGAATACGTATTTTTCCTATTTTCCTGGAATTTATGTGACATTAAATAATTTAAATTTAAATTATTCAACTGAATAAATTAAAAATATCTTTATGAATAATATTTATGATTTAATTAACATTAATAAGTTAACTTTTAAATTATTTTGATCATGAAATCAAGAATAAAATTTTATGTAACTTTCTCACATCTAAAATATTTAATTCTAAATTATTTCTGTTAATTGAATGTCCAACTTTGTCAGGAACAATGTACATTTACAAGGGTTATTTTATGCCTATAGATATAGGTCACATGGAGCTAATGCCCACATGCTGCCTACATGATGCTACCGCATAAGCCTAGGGTGGTAATGTGCTATTGCCAAGTATTTTAGTTGTTTATGTCACACAGGGCATAACGCTTTAGTGGTGCTGCCACCTGACCTTGAGCTCCTATGTAGTGTGATCATATGAACCCAAAACACCAAGGTATAGCCGTCACATGACCGTGAACACCTAGATGGCATGGACATGTGGCCCAAGAGCCCATGTCTCACCACCATGGGGCCTAGCAATTTAGGTGGCACTATCTGCTGGCCATGGTGGCCTAGATGGCATCACCACGTATCCTTGCATGCCTAGGTGGTATCCACGTGGGACATATTAAAAATGTAGTCAGGACCCACTAAATGCAGATTGGGTCGGACTTGATCTCTGCTAGTGGCACTTGCAACCATGGGAGGGCCCCACCCTTTTGCAGATTAGGTCTAGCTCTATTCAGATCTGCAAATTGCAGGCAGTGCCAATGCTGGGTTTGTGTTGGTCTGGCACTGGGCTGCTACCAATGGCTAGAGACCATATCATTTGTCACATATTGGACACTTTTCATGATCCGAACGCTGTATGTTAGAGGCCTAAAAGACCATTAGCAAAAGGGGTACATGATTTGATATGGATTTGATATAATGATGTGAAAACACATCTTCTTAAAATTGATTTTGGTTTACTTTGATGTCCTTTTCATCTCAATCATGTCACAACCTGGATCTATTACCACTTTTGTGTTCTAGGGTCATCATTAACATGAAATCTTAACAATTGGCATAACGCAAGACTAAAAATAAAATGGTAATAAACTTTTAAGACCTAAAGATCAAATCCCCTTTACAATAATTGGATCTGTGATTCCTTGGTTTCTCAAATGAGTCATACTATGTTGTTCATAGTCCAGGCTTTAGATGTATCCACATGATCCTCAACACATAAAATCTCCTCCATCTCGATGGTCCCCAATATTCATCCATTGTCGTTGTTTCACCTTTTAGATCACATCAAGAAGGAAGGGGCTATAGAGAGAGAAAGAGGGAAGAAGTATAAGCAAATGATGAATTATGGCCTTGGTGAATAATTTTTAGAGCTTTCTCCAATTTATATGTAATAAGAAATTTTCATAAGAATTGTAAAACTTTAAGTGTATCTTCGAACATATAAATACCATTTTCTTATGACCCTCTACGCCCATCTATCAGCCTATTTGATGACTATAATGGCCTAATAAACTTTACTAACTGACTTGATTAATTATTCATATCACCATATAGATCAATTAATCACAAATCGATTTAAACCAAATTAATAGGTTGAGTTTCCAGCTCGTGAGATGCCAAGTTACACCTCGTACTTGAGAAGATATACAATAGTATATTGACACTCTAATGGAAACTTACTGTCATTGGATACCTTGTACGCATTATCCCTCATCTGTTTGGTACCTCTAAAATGACTTAGGGTATGGTCAACTAGAAACCCCTAATCAGTCATCATAGTTAATACTAATGCATTCGGAAATCATAATGGAAATCTTCTATGATTTTATAATACCATGGCCAAGGATTTGATCACATCATCTTCCTTGATCTTTCTCTTTTCATATCAAGGGTGGTGTTGGATTCCAGGGCATTGATCTGGATGAAAACTTAGAATGATTCATAGAGAAAGACTTTGAATGAATCAAAATGACTTTGAATGGAATTGAATCATTTGGGCACAAATCACATTTGTTTCTTAGATCGCGAGTGGGACGTGTTGAGCTGCTCAAATGTGAAATACGTTGACATACTCACATGATTCTTGGCATGTCGAATCTCCTCCTTCACCTAGACGTGCAACGTTCACGTTTTGTCATCATTGTTACAATCTCCAAATCACATCCGGAATGAAGGGGAGCTAAGGGGAGAAGAGAGAACAATGGGAATAGCCCTGAACAAATTTGAGCCTGGGTAAATTTTGTTCAGGGCCTTATCCTATTTATAACAAGTGAGTACTTTTCATAAATTCCCTCACTCATGGAACCTGTCTATTATCAGTTACTACGTATGTATAACCCCTCATCCACGTGATGCTCCTAGTATGACTTAGGATATAGTCAATTTTCAAATCCTAATTAGTCAGCGAAATTAATACTAACGCATTCAAAAATCATTCAAGAACTCTTCTCCAATATTTCTCCACCTTGGCCAAAGACTTCATTGCATCATCTTCCTTGAGCTGTCTCCACTTAAACCTAGGGTGAATGATCCCTTTCTGACCCTTAATCATCTTTGTAAACTTCTTGATGCACCCGAACTAAGATTTTTTAGGTTTTAATGATTGGGAACTCATAGGTCATAGTCAAAGTACAAACTCCATACTAATGGCTATAGGACTGGCCATACTCATGATATGAGTGAGACCAGATAATGCTATTTGTTGGGTTCTAGAGGCCTAGATCTGGATGAATAGAACAAAATGATGCACAACGGAAGACTTTTGCGAATCAAACAACATCGACAAAAACATATAAAATTCTAGAGAGAGAAATTAAATAATGATATAGAGAGAGAAATTAGAGGAAAATTGGGGAAAATGGGATTTCCAATGCAATTGGAATTAGAGTGTGAGCCTAATATAGTAGATTAGATGGGGAATAGGATATAATCAAATAGTTGTGATTCAAAAATCTCCAAGGGCATGTATACTTCTACCTAGACTTAACATTTTAGAAAATTTCAATTAGGATTTTAAAGATGAAGAAGAAACTTACAAGATCATTCCAAGATTCAAGGGGATTTTTTTTACTCTAGAAGCTGGTGTCCTTTGACGCCAACAAGGGCAATATTCCATCAAGTTTTTCCCACTGTTTATGATTTCATTTTATTCTAAAAATATATGGATGGATAGTGACAAAAGACGAGACTGTCTTCATAATTTAAGCCCAATCCGATGAATGGATCTCGAGATATCTCCATTTGAATTTTTTTCAATTGTTGTAGTTGGGTGTTACTCTTTCCTCGATGGAATTTTCAGTGACAAGTCTCCTTGTTTTCTCTGCCAGAAAATGGTGTGGTGCAACTTTCATGTCATAAATAATGAAACGGCAATATTAATTGATTACTTATGGCATCTTGTGCTTTGATAACACTTTTTAAATCCCAGATGGATACCCAGATCGTGCCACCTGTACATGAAGTACGCTATTAAAAATGTTTTATTCATTAAATTTGGGCCTTTTAAGGCAAAGATTCATGTGCTCTGATGAGATTCCATTTCTGAATGTAATAATGAGCCACATAGTTGTAGAATTTCAAACTTTTTGATGCAGCTCACACAGCATTTATAGCAAAAGGTCGGCATTTGTTCATTGGGCCACATCATGTGTCATCATTGCACATCATTAAAAATATATGAATCTCATCCCACTTTTTTTGTTTTAAAAAATGTAAAACTGATTATTGAATGTAAAACTGTATATGCCAATCATGATGCCATAATGATTAGTCTGCCAATGGTCAGTTGTACCAGTAATTGGTCGAATATCTACAAACAGATAAGACACATGTCAAGCAAGTATTGAGCCGCTGAGTATACATATATATATATATATTAAATGTGTTTAATATATATAAAAATAGATTATACAACTTTCTAAAAATATTTTTTCTGATGATATAATTGTTAGAAAGTTCTTGAAAAATATGAGAAAATCCACACAATCAAATAAAGGTCTTTAGTAATTTAAAAGTAATATTTTCTTATTCGTGAAATTATTTTGAAATCAACCTAAAGTCAGAAATATCTATAAAATTTCTAAAAATATGGAAAAATCATAAAATCAACCTAAAGGCTGTTTTATCAAATATTGACATTTGGATGCACATTTTAATGTATTATGTGAGGTACTTCAATGGTACTTTGCATGTTATCAGTTATGCTCACATCCTTGCACCACACATGAGATATATCTGATGCTCATATGTCCTACATGAGGACAATGTTATAGAGATATTACTTCGTGACCATCACAATTAAAGAAAAAAAATTAAGAAGTGTCATTCATAATCTATGTCATGCTGGAAAAGATAGAAACTCACTCGTGGTCCTCCTTTCTTTTAGTCTTAGGATCCAAATATCTTGAGTTGGGTTGGTGGAGACATTCCAGGCCTACTTTCTCAGGAGGATGGACTAAGAACTTGTTTATGACACAAGGCCAGGGTAGAAAAACTAGTGTAAGAGCTCTAGGATTTTACACAAATATTCACATCAAGTAATTTAAGGTACTGTTGACAGTGTTTCTGTTTCTATACATGTGCAGAGTTTCTCTCTTGTGATTTTGGGTTGTTCTCTTGTAACTTCTTCATTTGATCTATGATTCAGTTCAAAATGGTTCAATGGGATTTATAAGGTTAAAATAAATTAGGAACTCAAAAATAAGCTCAAACACAGATCATTATGGCTCATATTTAAGGAAACTTCTCTAAATCAGGTATTTTTTGTGAATGTATATTAGATGATTCTCCTGATTAGTGAACATATCGTTGGAATATCTGGGCTCGCGTTTTTCTTTTTATTAAATTATGTTAATATGCATTTTTATTCATGAAAATCATATTTTGAGGTTGATTTTATTGGCATATTTTTGTTTTATAACTTAGAGTTTCTTAGTCAGCAATCCAATGTGGGATATTCTTTCAGACAGAACCCAAAGCCTACTACTTAATGTGTGAAACACATCAATGGACCATCCAATGGAGCTTGCTACCTATGCCAATATGAAATAACATCCATTTGACATGGCAGATGCATCAAATGAACACATGGTGTCCACATCATTGATGCATCAAATGCCCTATCCATCAAATGTGCCAGCCTAGATGCCTTTAACAGCTGGTTTTTAATTACTAAGAAAGAAATCTAGCTCCCCCAAGCATTTAATGCTGTTGGCAATGAGATCCATTGTGCGGATATCTTGACTGCTCATTTTTCCTTATTAAGCCAGATGGATGATTAAGATATATGACCAAAATATATGTGAAATCACTGCAATAAGGGTATCCTGATAGCATTTAATGTTTCAAAAAGTAAGGGCTAGTTGGATACCATCCAAGTTGCACAATCCTCCATGTCGGATTGCAGCAAGGCCTAGGAATGACGTTTCCAATGCCTCGTCAACACTAGATCTGTCCATGATCAAAATATCTGACCATCTGGCATCTGCCCACATGGACACCAAGTGGATATCCTCTCTAGTCACTCAAAGGGCAATAGCTCAACAACCTTTACAACCCCACCAATAAAGTGAAAATGGCCGTATTTGATTTCATTGTTATAACTTTCACTTCTATCAAATAAAATTTATGAATTTGTGATCTCAGTCAAAGACGTATAGCAGAGAGTAAGGTTGTATCCTCATGGATTGGATCTTTGAGATAGAAAGAACTAATAATAATAATAACATTTATGATTATTGATGTTTGAATCCTAGATGGGAAAATTGTGGGAAATATATGTAAAAATGGTTTAAAGAAATATTAATCGATAATTAAGGTGATAAGGATTAGCACGAATTAAGGAACATAGAAAATTAATTGAGGAAATTCGAGAGCACCCTAGGTGTTTGTACAAATGTCTGAGAGAGAGATAGTAAATTTATATGGATATTTACAAGGCAAATTGACTCTATTGATTTTACTTTAGTATGAGAAATTATATTATGATATTATATATACATTAGAGATTTTAGGTGATATTTATAGAATTTTGAGAAGCCAATTTCTGGAAGAAAAATCAGAGTAAACCTTTTTAAAAGATAATGAATATGAAGTGTTTGATGAAATGCCTGACTCAAGGAGAATGATTATCTGATGCTTTTTTATTATTCAACACCTATAATTTTTGGATTTTTTATACATAGGAAATCAATAGAATGAACTTTGTAATTTTTTATATTTTTATGTATTTTAAAGGATTTTATAATTGGATGAGGACAATCAAGAAAATTTAATAAATTTTGTTTAGAAGAAATCGTGCCAACCAACTTATTGATGAATTTTGTCAGAAGAAAAGGTTATTTTTTAGATGATTTTTAATTATTATTTTCTCCATTTCCTTCTTGTTTCAATCAATGTAGAACTGATATGAAGGTAAATCATGAATTAGTAGACCTTTTTGCAGCGTGGATGATCGCCGTTGGCTTCAAATCACCTTAAAATCAGCGGCGTTGTCTTCACGGTATAGTACCCAACTCTCTCTTCTTCTATCGCTTTCTCCAAGATCTCCCTTTAGATTGTGGCCCTGTCCCACCGCTGAATGAAAGAACCAATAGAAAACAGAACGAGAAAGAGGATCTTGCCCTCTTTTATTTCAACATTCAAATTGGAATTCAGTGAGAAAGATATGTTCTGAGCAAAAAAATCAATTTTATAGGGTAGGAAAGCTCCAAAGACACCCCTGATTATTAAGAGACCTGTCCTCCCTCTTTTCCGGTGGCAATTTGATAGAGATAGACTTCTGATCAGCAGAACGAGGTCTACAGTAATGGAGACGACAGCAAGGAGTTGAAGAAAATCATCTTCCTCCTCCACCGTCTGATCCACGCTTTCGAGAGTTCAATGCCTATAATTAAATCATAGCCGTGGACCCTCTCAATTATCGGTGGACCTCGCATAGTCAGCACTGCCACGTCAGGTCAGATCTACATTTGCCATTGCATGATTCATCCCCATCAGCCCCCACCGCTGAGTCATCCCCTAAAATATAGACAAAAATGTATTAAAATAAATGTAAATTGATCTTGACCATTCAATCTTCTAAAGAAGATCAACAGTCAATAATATAGCATGGGCTTTAAGAAAAGCCCATGCCGACGCAGGCTTGGGCCTGTGCCGGGTGAAGCCCAAAATTCACTTCTCTCTATGATTTATGTATGTCGAGGCCCAAGGGCTTAGTTAACTTATTGTATTTGTCCTGGCCCAACCCACATGACTCTGAAAATTCCAGTTATTGCAATTCCATATCAAATCCAATATAGATCAACTAGTTGACCGAATGAATGAACATAAGGTTTGATCACCGAATGAATGAACCCGGTTGATCTAACCCGAATCGATCTGATCAACTTGGATTGGATCGATCTGATCAACAAAATTGAGGTGATCTGGTTGACCTATATTGGATTGATCTGATTACAGATGGGATCAACTCAGTTGATTATGATCAGTTCCATCCAATTGACTGGGATCAGATTGTTCTTGTCAATCTGGTCAACCTAGATTTGATTAAACTAGTCAACCAAAACCAGATGACATATCCAAACTTTATCATTTACGATGGAATCCACATACCCTAACCAACTGGTCATGGTTAGATCAGGTCTGATCATCAATTAATTAGAGCTGACAAATCACGATTGGCCTGTCCTACCCTAGAGGATCAATCACATTCCGGTAGAGCTACCTAACCTCATGGACCTGATCGACCATGATTCAACCTAGTCAGCCCAACCCAACATACCCAAACTAACTATTCAAGGTTGTGTTTCTTGACCCAATTGGATCACCAACGGTCAGGTTTCCCCAACTTGACCCCACCAATCATGGTTTGCTTAACCTTATTGGCCCTGATTCAATCATTATTCTCCTCCCAACAAACCTTGAGTGTCTCACATCAGTTAATTCCACTCAATTGAATGTTGGATGAGGTACCCCTACATTGAGCCATGTTGACCTCATCAATACTAACTCAGTCAACTTTGACAATACTTATTTGAATATACTATTTTGGCGCCATGGGGACCATTGACACCACCAGTGCTTCTAGAGCTGACATAGTTACCCTCACCATTTGCATGGACAATGTTAACACATTTATTATTCACAAAACCACCCAGACCACACTTAGGATCGTAGCATCAACACTAGCACATGCAGCATTGATAACACACACCCTTAATAGGTTAATAAGATGATATTTAAATATTTATTTTTACTAAATAGGTTATATATGTGGTATCAAGCCTGAAGTGATTTAATTCACTTTATATTTTTTCAAATTTTATTAATGTTTACTATATTTTGAAAATTTTCTGATTTCTTTTCCTAAAGAAATTTTTTTGAGTCAAAATATGTTCTTCTGAATTTTTTGACACTATATTCAGAAAGATTTGACTCATCATGTCGCTCTGATATGTGATCTATAGTGACGTTTCATGACTCATATCTCCATGTATACACATGGCGGGCATGCATACATGTTTCTTGGATGTGTCCATGATGTATTGGGGTTTTTTTAAAAGTCCATTAACATGGGGCATGCGGACATGCCACCAAGTTGCAAGCTGACACATTTCCACATTACTCGGCTCTTTTGGATATAATATTATATGGTTATTCCTTCCTTTTTCTCTTTTTCCTTCAAGGATATGTGGCCGGATGTGAGCCCTCGAGCGAGGATAATGCAGAATCATGATGGCCAATCATCTCATTTAATTCCAAAGGAAAAACCCTAAAAATCATGTGCCAGCAGTGATGAGGATGAGGAGAGAGGAAGAAATGAATTAAATCTACAACCAATAATTCTCCAATTTCAAGGCTTGAGATCTGATGATCGAGAATGCCGATTGAGCTGAAATTTGAAGTGTAGCTGTCTTATCTCCTCTATCTTACTGTATAAATTGATCTTGGGATTTTTATAAATCATATTTTACCTTACTTCTTCATAGATTGGAAGATTGAAAGAGAGTGAGGTTTTTAAAGGTCCATCAAGGTTTTCTTGGTGTTTTGAGTGCTTAGAGAAGTTCAGTACAGACGAGGAGAGGTTGATGTACAGTATAAATGGCCCTGGTTTTCGTGGAATGTAGGGATCTAAAGTTAGTCTCTTGTCTTACATTGCCATTATCCATCACATACATGACTTAGATCCATATTGCCTCCATTATCATCCATCATCCATCATCATCATCACACATCATTTACGTCATCATGATCTCATCCCTTGTTCTCCTTCCATTTGCATCATTAATCCTACATCAGACATCTTCCATTTACATCTTCATCTATCTTAATCCCTCAATTATATTCATCCTATTCACATGATCCTGACTACTCTTGTTATGCACCATCACACCCTAGTTGAATACTTAGTACCTCCCCGGTGATCTCACTAATTCCATCACATCATTACTTCTTACCTTATATGTATCCCTTCTCATCCTACCCAAATCACTTCATAGCGATAGTTGAATTCCTAAGATCCATTCCCTCCGGAGACAATCTGTACTCATCCAATGTATAGAATTATTGCATGATTATTGGTTTAGAAATTTTATTTGTTAAATTAAAATCCACAATTACATAATTTTAACCCCAAATTTTAGTTTATCCAGCGTTGATATTGGCCTCTCATCATATACTAAACTGGCCATTACGAATAACCAAATGTACAACCAAATGTACTTCAAGTTTCATTATCATTGGCTACCAAAACTGTGGCCCACCCTTGATGGGGACTCCGACTAGGTTTTTGATTGTAGGCTAAATGATGTATTAGGACACTAAAGCAGCAGGTGGTGCCATAGATGACTCCAGGCCATCAACTACCACAAAGCACATTGTCCCTTGCTTACACTTTATAAGATTTTGATGTGTGGATATATTGAATATGATGGGATGAGATGCATCTCATCCTCAAAGGAGATTTTGCAAATGGCAACCCCTTTCAAGTTTAGCTTTGTAGGATATTTTACCACCAAACATCTTCTCATAAATGGCATAACAAAGTCATACTTAGCTCCTTGAAACTTGATGGGACATGTAATCATAGACTCTCACAATTGTTGCATTGTCTTTATCACCTTTCAGCTTGAGGCTGACTTTAGGAAGACATGGAGGCACACTACATGTAAAATTAATGACTCAGTAATGCACATGCATCGTTGGACAACAAAAATGTTAAATAGTTTGCTAGATAAGCAATCACATTTTGCCGTAGTATGGATTGGGTTCCATGAGTTCCATCAACATATCTTCATGCCCAATGCCCTTCTGTTATTAAAACATGTTGTTGGAACATTTATATGTATTAAGAAAGACATACATTTCTTCAACTGCCCAAGGTATATACGATTCCAAGTCAAGGTTGACCTATAGGCACCTCTCCATCATATGTTATTAGTTTAGACTGGGGACGAGATGATCCAACAACCCATTCTGTACATGAACTTACCCAATTATTCACCCATTGCACTCTTCCAGACCATACTAATAAGACATTGACCAATGGTGACTCAAACTCCATAAATGACAACTTCCATCTTTCTCCCTCCATTTTCTTACAATGAGTAAATTGTAGAGACAACGAATATACTGAACACATATGCCTTCTCAGCATCTTTTAAGTACCACTCGACCGACACATTCAAAGACCATGTAGCTTCTACCTCTACCCATCCTTATCTACATCTCATTAGTGGGTGAAAAAAGGGCACTGAGAAGCGCTCCAAAACACACATAATAAGGGAAAAGATGCTTCACATCTTGACCCACTAATGAAACAAAATTAGGGTTAAATACATTATGTAAGGCCTTTGGTTTATACAATAATATTTTTAATTTTCCTTATGAGCATAGAGCAAGCAAGTGTCAAATCCACAAGGAGCATGTATTGAACATTTAATAATTATTTTTGTATTTTGCTATATTTCTTTCGGGTTTTAAGTATAATTTAATAAAAAGCACACTAGTTTTCTAACCAAAATTGAAAAATTGTGGAAAAATATTTATCCTCAGTAGCCTAATTTATTTAAATTCTTTAGAATAATTTTTTAATTTGTATATAAAATTAGAATAAAATACTAATTAATTCTAACTAAAATACCTTCGCTGGTGCTTGGGCAACATTGTGTGATGATCGACGGAGATGGGCATGAGCGGAATGAAGTTAATGGTGTATATGCAGTGACTAGCAGATGAACATGGGAGAAGGATGGGAATTTTACCATCAAATGTGTGACAGATACAGAGGCAGATAGGCATCAATGATAGATAAAGTTTGAGGTGGTGGCGATAATAGTGGAACCTAGGTAATTGGTGATGATAACCTAAGAAGAAGGACAAAGACATGAGTTGGAAAAAGACAAATCACATTAACAGCCAACAGGCTGATTCATGTATTATATTCATGTTTCTTAATCTTAACATCACTCCTTCAATCTGTCCCTCTCGAAATGCAAGAATGGACCCAAAAGAGAATTTGAATGTGCAAATCACTATGCATGTTGTAATTAGGAACAAAATCCAAGGGTCTTTTTTATAAAGATGGGGATTCTATTTATAGATCCAATAGGGTTGATGGATACAGGATGGAAAGATAGAACTGCCCTCAAAATTTCAGCCTGAAATCTTTTTAGGTCACTTGATAGCATCATTTCAATTTGGAGCAATGTGAGACATCTAATTTTCTCTCTCCACCAATTTGTGTCCTAGATTGCCATGTGACATGCAATTTTAAGACTTCAAAATGTCAATAAATTCACTTTAAACTTTTAAATAAATTCATAATTATATTTTTTCCAACATCTAAAATTATTTTTTGCATGCATCTAATGTCAGATAATTCTATAAAAGCCAAAAAACATAAAAATACGAATATCATTTTTAAATATAATAAACCATAAGAAAATTTTAAGAAAATCCAAATTTATATTTTCTTACTTGTGAAGGTATACCATAAAAATTATGTTAAATTAATCTAAAAAAATATGTTAAAATACCATAAAATTGTAGATAAATTTCATATTCATTCTAAAAATCTAATAAATCCTAATAAGCCTAAATAGCTTAGATTTATGATCATTTCAATGAGAATACAGGCATAAAATACATGAAATTATTATGAAACTTTGCATGTTATACGTGATAATCACCCACCACTGCATAACATCAAAGACCTTTTTGCTCCCTTAGTCAACATCAATTGTGGTCTCACTCTTGAATGCATTAGATGAGACTAACATTTGAATGTCCGTCGAGGTCAAGGATGATCAAACTGCGAAGACTCCCATCTCCACTAGACATCCTAGTAGTCACTGATAACATCCAAATTATTGTAGAAATATCATGCATAATCATGAATATCTGCATGTTATCATGCTTTATAATGGTTAAATTTTCCTTCTCTATGAATTTATGATGTTAAATATTTTTTGGATTTTTTAAAGATTTTTTACTTTAGATTCATGAAGAACATAATTTTACAAGGAAAAGACTACATATTTAGAATTAATACTCATGTTTCCTAATTTTTCTGGACTTTTTTCCACATTTTCTGACACTTCACTGACAGATTTGCAGAGAGATTCCTTTCTATAACATGGAAGGCGAGATGGGCTGGCAGCTGTAGGAGAAAATGAAGAGATCGGTTAGCCGTGATTCAAAAAAATTAAACCTTGAAATATCGATCGTCAGATCAACTTGAACTTTGGAGGGTAGCTTTTTCTTGTTCTGCTCTTTCCATCCAATTGAGGAATTTGTAAAATAATATCGTGAAGGGGGGAACACCACTTCAAATTGTCCCCAACCCTAGCTGGCCAGAAATGAGGCAACAAGCTTTGGAAGTCAAATTTTTCTGCAGTTATTGAGTTATTCTGGTGAAATTCTTCTTCCTCTCTTTATCTTCTTCTTTTTTGTTGCCAAAATGCCAAGCATAGGAAAAATATACATGCTCTAGAAGGAGTTCTTGAGGGGAGAGCATCACCTAAGTTCAAGACTGCAATCTAAAATAATAATAAAAACTAGATAGGTCATCTACCATTGCTAGGATCTCATTTGGATTTAATCTATTGTTACCTACATCCGATTCAGCATTTTGCTTCAGGATATTACTTCTTCTAAAGGAGAATCAAAATAAAGAAGGGGTAGGATTTCATTCCATTCATTTCTTCACTTAAGTATTAATCTTTTCAAGAGGATCAAGCCCTAAAAATCACAATCATTCTCGTCATTCATTAAGGTGATCTAAATCTTCAGGAGAAGGTTCATATTGCTTGATCCCCTTCTCTCTTTTAGCATCCTCTCTCTATTTATTAGGCATTATATTCGTTCGTGAAATTTGTTGCTCAAAGAACCACAAAAAAGATATAAATTTTGATGACAGTTGCCTCCTTGTGGATTGATCCCTTTTCTAATTCTATACTTTATATATTTTTTAAAAAAGGAATTTTATAAATTTTATTGCATAAGCTTAAATCCAAATGACATGATTAAATATGCATTTAATGACATCATTTTTAGGCTTATCAGTCACCCCTTCCCCTAGACCTTTTCGTACGCTACCATTCTGCTCTCCTACACCCTCATCTCTCACAGCCCTGGCCTCACATCCCAAAACCCGACTCTCCATAACATTTTCTCTGACCATTACTTTGATATCACTTACATCCCTCATACTACATCGTATAGACCTCACATTCCCAGTCTTCAGCCCACTTCGAGTACTCTCTCAAATCCCTCTGATCCCAACCTGCCCCTTTATTACCCTCAAACCCCATATCTGACTCATCAACCAAATATCCCCCTCCCTGTTGGAATTTCTTGTTAGATGCCCACTCAATGTCATTTGTTCAAGAAGATCACTTGACCAATCATCAAGTATCTCTTTCTTCCTCCACTATAGAGGACACTGCTTAGGATAGTAGTGGATTGGCATCCACTAGATACGAGAAGATGATGTTGAATTACCATCAGAGGATTTATAAACTGGTACAACCCCAGTTGTTGGGCACCACTAGGATACCCCACTAATGTTGGAATCGGGTTATGTTTTTTGGACATGCATGCATTAGAGGCCTTGAAGATTGAGCTTTCTATTTATTAGCACCAACTTTAAGACACCTGGACTAACACATCTTTGGAGTCGAAGACTAAGATTAACAAACAATTTGATGAGGCCATGCAATGACAAGAAATATTATCTCCAAAAATTATGTATTTATATAAATTTATTTCACTCCTCAATCCAAAATATATCTAGAATGAATTATAGATCCCTATCATATACATTCAGGATAGCGTGGTTACTTAACCTCTCAATTAACGCTGATGAGTGACAGTGATGACTCGGCATATATTATGATTTATCCCACACATGTTGACATATCAAGAAAATAATAGCCTCATGACATTCCTAAATGAGCAAAGATCAAGGATGTGATATTCTCACTTAGTAGGAACAAGCCCCCCCGACCTAATGAATAATTTACATATTCTTTATAGCATTTGGGATATCATTTACAATGGCATAATACATTATATCAAGGAAATATTTGTATGAAAATTATTTCCAATAACCTGTAATTTCAACTACATAAGCTAGTTTATTTTTAAGCTTTCATCTTGGTGGAAGAGGTCCTTAGTCAATCACTCACACAAAAAATTACTCGTGGTTGATTAAATATATGTGACCAGCAAGCCAACCACACATTCCGCATCTCATTCCATGTTCATTAATATAACATATTAATTCTAGTGCACATATGAGGCTTATAATGAAGTCCATGAATACATGCTCAGACTTGGTGATTTATGATAAGATAGTTATACAGAGATATATGGAACTTCTCAAAGGAAACTCTAGAAGGACATCAAAGTATCCTGATAGAATAGCACTATCTAGACTCTCATATGATGAGTATGGCTGGTCCTATAGCCATTAGTATGGAGACACAAAGGATAAATAGTGGGTGCTATTTAGTGGAAAGATTTCACTAAATTGATATGGACAAATCCGTGAATGGTATTGTACCAAAATGTCAATCAAGTTGATTCATTTCAAGGTTAAGTGGTCAGACTTGAGATACCAAAGATGTCTTGTGGATGGAAAGTTGTACTTTGACTATGACCTATGAGTGTCTAATCATGGAATTCTAAACAATCTTAGTTCAGGTGCATCAAGAAGTTCCAGAAGATGATTTAAACGTCAAGATGGGATCATCCACCCTGAGTATAAGAGGAGACAATTCAAGTAAGATGATGCAATGAAGTCCTTGGCCAAGATACACTGAAATATTGGAGACGAGTTCTCAGATGATTTTCGAACACATTAGTACTAATGCAGATGATTGATTAGTGTTTGATAGTTGACCATACCCTAAGTCATCCTAAGAGCATATAGTGTATAAAGGATTATGTGTACACTATCACCAATGATGAACATGTTCCTTGAGTGAATCGATGCACACTCATTTTATATTATAGAGCACGAGGTGTAGCTTGGCACCCCCTGAGTTGGAGAATCAACCAATTGATGCAGTAATTCAATATGACATAAATTCATCTATATGATGATATAGTTAATTAATTTGTAAGTCCAACAAAGGTTATTGGGGTGCTGGAGTCATTAATTAGAGTGATACATGGGCCTAGAGGGTCATACGCAAAGGGTCTTTTTGATGTCGGAAGATATATTTAAGTTTGGTGGGTGTTTATGAAATAGACTCACTTAGTATAAATAGGGGAAGGCCTTAAATGAAATTCACCCTGGCCAGAATTGATCAAGGGCCTTCCCCTTCTTCTCCCTTCTCCCCACACTTCCATGGACTATGTGGATACGTCTAGAGGCTGCACTCATGAGCAGCTCGACTCATCTCACTCGAGGATACAAGAAATCACGGATGTGATCTGTGCCGAGGTTATTCCTTTATTGATTTTTTTTATGTTGTTGTGATTCTGTTACAAGTGTTCTGCTGCATGGAATCCTTATGTTCATCCAGATCCGAGCCTCTCGAACCCAATAATGGTCTCATTCAACCATATTACTCAAAAAATGGTTACTCAATTATCTCACTCTCCCTATTCACTTATGATGCAATCCTTTTCCTTAATGTATCTAAACAATAGAGTAAGTAACTCATGAGTTTATTTACCACATACAAGATTGCCTCGGGACAGCTCTTAAACATCATGAGGAGTAGTTTTTTGGTACTTTAAAGTGCACGCACATTATGTAGAATCACAAAATGTACTCTCAAGGATTTCTACCTTTTGATTATATTAGATGTCCAAGCTTTCTCGGTCCAACATGCCATCATTATTTGGATGTACTATTGGCAGTGATAAGAAATAAAATCGAACGGTGGAAGCTATATTCTTTCTCTCGAGTCGCATCCAATTGATACACCACATCCTCATGAGCATCCTGGTGTTCTTAATACTCCTCCTTTGTGTGAAATTCACAAAGGAGGTCTAGGGATCAGGCTATTAGTTTATGTAGCTAGGTTTATACCTAAGAGGGGGGTGAATCATGTATTTAAACATTTCTCTTGACTTTATATCTTAATTTTTAGATGATAGTTTACCTATCTATTGGAATGAGGATAGATGATTGACACATGGATTTTATACATGTTAAGGCTAGTCCCTCGCTCCTGTCCAGGGCATATCCTTTCTAGAGTTCAATAAAAACCATTCATAAATTCACTTAAGTGGCTTCATTAGCCTAGTAAAAGAAATTCTCCCAATATCCCGAGATATCTCAAGATATATAACCAAATAAAATAATGACAAAAAATACAAATAGATGAGCTCATTTGGTAATTTATCATGTTTGACCCTCTTGTCATAAAAGTAATTGCTGACTTTATCTTCAGTTTTATGTCTGGCTTTGAAGATTTTGTGTATCCTCTCACCATGAATCATATCAAGTGGAGTGAGCGGATTGAAAGGAAAAAAAGACATGGGCACCTTATTTTTGGCACTTTTCATCAAAGGCCTTGTAATTTTAAGCAGATTCATCGATCTACATTAATATTATGTATGTGACCCTATAGGCCGATGTATCATTCTAGTTAATAACTTTAATGGCCCAATAGACTGCCAAGCTAAAACTAGTACTCCAGAAGATACAAAGTATTAGATACAAAGTATTATATGTCAAGTTTCTGGCCCATAGACTGCCAAGCTAAAACTAGTACTCCAGAAGATACAAAGTATTAGATGAACTCTCTCATAGAATGACATATTCAAATTCATGCATAAAGTTTATCTCTTTGAAGGTTATATGTTGTCTATAAGATGGAATTAGCATACGGATTTCTCGATATGCGATGAATAAAGTACATTCCATGCGTCAATTCATACATTATGTTAACTTTCCTAATTTTTTGTGAATTTAAAATGATTATGACACTTAAGATGATCTAAACATGATAAGGGAAAAATATTCATTTATTAAAAAGAACGCAAAAATGTATTGGCCCCGAAGGAGCCGCCAAGCCACAGCTGCAACAACAACCTGATTTCTAAGGGCCACAACTACAGCCACAGCCGTAGCCACAGCCCTATTGCTAAGGACCAAAGCTGCAGCCACAACCAACAAGAGTGCACTACATCAAGTAAGTATACAACATCACTTCCTATGCGTGCAGACGCAGGAAGTTATTCCCTTTCTTCTTTCTTTTAAATTCAAAGGTGAAATGATTTTGCATTCATATATACTGACAGATTTTAATTTTTTCAATATTGTATTAATAATTATCTCTTTTAGAAAGGTTAGGGCTGGGACAAGGCAGACATAACAAGTCCTTACCAGGCATGCGGGCACTACTACACTAAGTCACAAAGAAAACCAATCTTAGGCTTCGCATTGGCCCACCCTGAAGCTCGAGTCAGAATCAATTACATACTTTAATGTATATATCTCTCTCTGTTTTACAAGTGCCAAATCAACTACAGCTCTTGACACAGACCAATGAAAAATGACCATTCGGAGAAAGTACTGACAAGTACAGTGCTGACTATGTGAGGACCACCTAGATTGAGAGGGTCCAGGGTTATATTTTAATCCTAGCCATTGAACCCTCCAAGACATGGATCAAATAGTCGAGGAAGAAAATCATCATCCTCGACGTCTCGTTGTTGTCTATGTCGTTGGAGACCCAATTCCGGTGACGAGAAGGCAAAATTTCACCAAATCACCGCTGAGAAGTAATCAAGAATGGTCACATATTGATGAGGGAGGTTCTGGTATGAGTTCATACCTATTAAAAACAGAATTAGGCTACGAGGAAATGATCCAATTCACCATTGTTAAACTGATTATGAGAACAAAATTGGATAGTAAAACTCTGTAAAATCATTTCATTTCCTCTTGGAAACTCTTGGTTAGAGTGGTGATGGCTCTTTGATTTGGAGAGAGAAGAAAGGAGGCAGCGATTCAATATGAGGGGCAAAGGATTACCTGGAGGACTTGGTGGGGAAAGGGTGTCAAGCCGTCTGCGACCCCAAAATGGCAGGGAATTCTGGTTAGTCAACACCTATCCATAATTGATACTAGAAAATTTACTTTATTTCTAAACAAACTTAGGAGATATTCTCATACCACCAGGCACAAAATTTACATCTTCTATGAAAATTTTCTCTTTTGCACAATTCATCAAACAGTTGGTCAGGGATGTTTCCAAAACAAGCTCTAATCAAATTTTTTGAATATTTGTAATTAAATTAAAAATCTCTAAAAGTACCTAACAACTATAAAAGGTTACATATTGTATTATATTGATTTTTATATATATAAACCAAAAAATCATCTGTGTTCTGCATAAAAGACACCATATCACTACTCTCCTTCATTCGGGCATTTTATGGAACACTTTATACTCATAGTCTTTTCAAAAGAGTATTCAGAATTTTCTATTATAAACCGACTTCTAACGAATCAATAAACATTAGCTACATATATTATTATTATAAAAATTATATATATAGTCTACATAATCTACATGTATTATTATTATACTCTACATATATTCTTATTATAAAAATTTCCAGCTTTGAATAAATCAGTTGATAAATTCTCTTCATAAAACATATATAAGCTCACTCTCTCTACTTGTCATTTTTACAAACACCTAGTGGTTTACTTTATATTCTTTAATTGTGATTTTGATTTTATTCATTTATTGCTTATCTTCATCCCCTAAATACCTCCTTATATTCGGCTTAACCATATTCAGAAATATCTCCCACATTTTCCTAACTATAGTTCAAATAATAATAATCATAAAATTGCTTATTGATATTATTGTCTTGTGAACTCTTATCCCTGTCTTCTAGCAAATCCCTGAGGAAATGGTCTTACTCTCTGATATACATTTCTGAGTGAGATTAAAATTTAATAAATCTTATTTCATAAAAGTGAATTGATAACAATGAAAATAGCATACCTTTTCTCTATCATAGAACTCTCTCATCGGTTCCCTTATATGTATAGTCCTTTGTCTACATGAGACTCCCCAATGATTCAGTTTATGATTAATTTTCAAACCCTAATCCATCATACAATTATTACTTTTTTGTGACATAGATGATTGGAGAATGTCTTCCCCAATATCTCCACTACCTTGGACAAGAATTTAATGCATCTTCTTCCTAGAGTCAATATATTCATATACGAAGGACGCACGATCCCACATTTACCACTCAATCACTTCAAGTACTTCTTCCTATATCTGAGCGAAAACATATTTGAATCACATGATTACAGACATGTAGGTCTAAGTAAAAATATATCTGTCCATGCTCAAGATGTCTATTGAGGAGTGCCAACTCGACCGTCAGCACGAACCTGCAACGGCCACACCAATAGGGACCTTAAAAGATTAGTTAGTAAAGATTTCACTTATCTTAGACTCGTTAAGAGAAATATACGGCTAGGATCAAATCTAGGAATTCACATAGTTAGGATCAAATCTAGACGGATAGGATTAAACTGTAGAATGGAAAACAGTTGTTCCATCCAACGGTCCAGTTTTGTTTTAATATAACCATTATAACAGTTATAATGGCTATGATTAAAACGGATGATTTCTATATTTAGTATCATTTCATATTATGAATACCAACCAATCTAATTGTAACAGCACGGATGAATAAAACAATCTAATTCAAGCTTGCCGCAGTGTCTCCTCTCTTCTTCTTCTTCTTCTTCTTCTTCTTCTTCTTCTTTTTCTTCTTCTTCTTCTTCTTCTTCTTCTTCCTTCTTTCTCTTGTTTCATCTGAGCTCAAGATCTTCAACAATGTCCTTAGTGTCTCAGGTCAACAGACTACTTAAATGATTGAAACATTAATCAACCTAGCTGATGGTCAAAGGATCAGGTATACTTGCCATATAATTTCCAGATATTTTTATATCCATTTCTTTTTCTCGATTGAATAGGCACATCTAAAAAAATGGTCATTGTATTATGATCTCATTGCACGTATATTTAAACATACTACAATGAGATTATACTGCAGTGATCACTTATATTTAAACATGTATTTGTAACATCCTCTTTATTAATATTTCAGAATGAAGTCGAAATATCAAAATCAAATGGCTATCTTTACTCTTGCGCATATTGTAACTATTTTGCATGGAGACACCAAACAGATTGTGAGTATTCTTTTAGGGAAAGAATTTGCTAATTTAATCAAAATGAATCCATGGATCGTTACACACCTGACTCTCAAGCAGATTTATTCATGTCATAGTGTTGTATGAAGTCAATATTATCAAAATACATAAGACATCTTGTGACTGGATGTTTGTGTTTTCACAATGAACTATCAATCCTTCCATGGTCAGGGGATTCTAAACAGGTTTAGTTCAGATATAGAATGAAGTCCATGAGATTTATTGATTGGTCAAGATGGGATTGTCTAACTTCACTAAAAGGGAAGACAAGTGAAGGAAGATGATGCGATGAAATCCTGGACCAAAGTAGTAGAAATATCTTAAAGGGAATTATTTGATATTTTTAATGCATTGTTCCTAACTGGGATATATGATTAGGGTTTCATATTACACTGTGTCCTTAGTCATCTTTATGATTGTATTACTAATCAGATATTTTAAATTCTTGAAAAATGTGGTAAACTTCCTCTGTAACTTCCTAAACACTATTGGGGTATATCTTCATATCATGTATATTTTAGATGTATTAGTAAGTTGGGTTATCCAACTAAACGCTATTGGGGTAATGGAAGCATTTGATAAACCAGTAGATGGGAATAGGGGTCGCACAACTTAGCATCATTAGACGTTAGAGTATATACTTAAGTTTAAGGGTTTTATGGAAAAAACTATGTTAAGTATAAAAGGACAAAATTCTTAAGTGAGAAATACCCATGAGAATTTCTCCTTGTATGGTTTTATCATCGATGTGTTTAATTTGTAATTTTATTTTAAAAGGTTTGATTTCATTTGTATTTATTCTGATGCATGCTCATGTCTCTTACTATTGATAGTTTCAAATCCAATAGTCAAAGCCTCAAATTATCTATGATATGGAAAGCAATTTTCAGCCTAAATAATTACATTTACTACACTTAACCATTAGTTCCATATGATAATAAATGAAAATTTCAATGAATTTAAATAAAACCAATTGAGGAAACTGAAAGTTGTCCCAAATTTACAGCTCATAGGGGTCACAAAATGAAAGTCTTGAAAAACCCTAATGAATGCCAATTATAACTAAAAGTTGGTTCCTCCTCACTTCACAAGATTCCCATGGCCCCATCTTCTTGGAAGGCTAAGCATGTGGCTTGTGTGGCACTTGCTTAGTATGCCATCGGGCGTGATTCTCAATTCTTATTATTTTATTTTTCTTGGCCAAATTTTTTTTTTGACCAAGAAATAAATAACATTAAAATTTCTCCAAATGACTTTAAAGTTGTCATGGAAAGTCATGATACCATGACTTTTTCAAGCCTTTTTCTGAAATTCTTCGAAATGACTAAAGACTCAAATGTAGTTAAATTCATAATCGGTACACAATCATATGATATAATGCAATATATAAAGTATTGATATCTAATCACTACACAAAGTCCATAACACAAGATATCTCAAAGGGGAAAAAAATCCAAGGTCAAAATATTATAATAATCCTTTTTATGAATTAATATATATTTATTGGAAATTATTTAATGACTCTCTGACTTTTTTGAACTTCCAAAATCGAAGGAGAGATAAAATCAGAGAGGTGAGAATGATTCAAATTCAAATTGCAATATTTGACGATATAAAAGAAGGTTCGAACTGAAACGTTGAGTGGAGATTTGTTCTTCCCACCTCTTTCTATCCATATGGTCGGATCTATAAATATAGCCTCAGATTTTTGTAAAAACTATCTTTGAATTCATACCTTCCCAGAGATGTTAAGAGAAAGAGAGTGACTTTTGAATGTCCATCAAGGTGTTCTTGGTGTTTTGGGTGATTGGGGAAGATCAACAGAGAGGTGAAGAGGCTGATGTGCATCAGAAAAATACCATATTCCTGGAAAACATAGGGATCTAAGGTCAGTCTCTTGCCGTACATTGGTTTATCTCCATCACATCCCTTTAGTTTAATCTACATTCATATTTCATCATCTCATTCTCGTCACCCACTTCCATCATCTCACCCTACCACAGCCATTTTTGATCCCAATCTCGATCTCAATCTTGACACCTTTGTCTTGTATAAAAATCCTAAATCATCTAGTCCATTGTCCACTTCCATATCTCACCCTACCACAGCTATCTCTGATCTCGATCTTGATCTCAATCTTGTCACCTTCGTCTCGTATAAAAATCCTAAATCATCTTGTCCATTATATTCTTCTCCATCTCACAATCACCTCTATGTTCTTCCATCACATCCATTAGTTAGATCATTATCATTTCCTCTTCCACTAGTCTATTTCACTATCATTCATCCACATCCACACACACCTATTTCATCATCCTATCTTCTTATTCATCATCCACATACAACATCACTTCACATCTTTATCTATCTCAGTTTCTCATTTCCATTTTATCTATCCATGTCCTCCTACCTATTCCTCATATTATTATTCATATCATCCATAACAAATATTTTTTATAAACCTCTTACCACCTCATATTCATCACATCATAATGTCCTATCTCATGTGTATCATCTCTCATCACTCATGAATCATCATTTAAAGAGTATTTAAATTATTTTATGAGTAAAGTTCTATAAATTACTATTTATTAACTCAAATATCAACAAAAAAATGAACGCCCTAAATTTGATTTAATAAACTATAATATCAATATTTGTGTTTTTATTGGTCTTAAGGGTGATACAAAGCTACTATTGTATAAATGTTTTTAGATAAATAAAAATTCAACTCAAGTGTGGATAAAATAATATTAAGCCCCAATATTCTTTAAAAAATCATATTACGAATTATTTTTCCACAAAAATGGAAGATTTATTATTCATAAACTAAAGAAACACACAAACAGTTCACATGAGATTCATGTTGTTGTTCCACTCAAAAAATATTTTTTAAAAAATATTTTTATATGACATAAAATTTAGAATATAAATAAAAATTCTATAGTAAAAATGAAGTGGAAACAGTCATTCCATCAAAAGCTGGAGCCAAAAATTATTGATTTTACGATACTACTCATACATTCATTCATTGTTGATCATTGAATGATCTCATCATTCATCAAGGCATCCAATGCGTCAGCATCTGCAATTATACTGAATTTTCATTAATAAAAATTTTAAATGATATTTTTCTCTATGTGATAATTTTTGTTCTTCTAGTCAAATATCTATAATTCATTGACCTTACTCTACCCTTGTTACGACCATTTTGGACAACTCATAAAACGTTGATGTGGGCATACTCCTACTTTATAATGTGCAATAAATACTCGTAAATAGGAATATTTAAATATTTCAAAACTCCTGGCTTTACATGAATTCATCCACTTTTGAAAAACATTCAACACGAGGCTTAGTTCATTAGAAAGGTGATTTGACATATCACACATTTATGAATACTTAAATTATATTGTAATTGGGGCTTAGGAGTCTAATTATGCAGTTGAATCGAAACAGAATTACTATTACGTGACTGGTTTAAGTTATCTAACCATGGTAGTTTTGGATATATATGTGGAAGAAATATCACTAAAAACCAATACAAATATTACTTAGTGCACTATCGCTATGCCTTTGTGTGAGGAATGCGTGAGGAATAACCCCCATACAAACAAATGATCCAATCAACTTGGGCCTCAATAAGCATCTAATTTTGATACATGAGGCAGCTATCGCGTTGAGCGCCTTGACATGCCAGTTATTCACACACGTTGTACCCTTGTACTTATCCCTCACGAGTGGTGCATAGCATGAAGAGTTAAAGGCAAGAGTCCATGATGTCACGTATAGGCACCATAACAAAGTCAGAAGGGGGCAAGAACTAGCTGCCAGTAACCGACGACTCCCCACCAACCTACCAAGGTCTCATTATTGTATTTCTTTACTTTGTGCCATGGGCGTGGGAGTGTGGGTCCATGTGTGATTGGATTTATATGCGTGCTCCACGCCAACAAGCTTCATTTATAAAACCCACCAGGGTAGGTACCAGGGCATGACTGGATCAATCTATGAGCACGACCCCTGGGTCGGTCATAACCGACACCATGCTTTTCCAATAAAAAAAGAAGCATATTATTTATTTTCCTCACATAAAATTGGTGGATTGACTATGAATTGGTTTCAAGACTTGTGAAATTTCACAATACAACATGTGTCATGAAGTCTCATTATGTTCCTTCTAGAAACTGGAAATAATAATCAAACCATTTGGTAGACCCAACTTGCAACAACTATTTGTTGAACTGTTAAATCCTCATATAAATCTGATCCATCTGAATTTTAAAGGAAATTATTGATGTGTACAAAATATGAATTATAGAAGAAGTTGTCATTATGTTTTTTCTAGTATATGGCACACCCCTCAGATGTAACACATGCTCAAACCTATCTTCGGGGTGTCCCTACAATGTGGTGATGTGATCAATTTAAAAAATAGCCATATATTATTTAAATTTAATTTATAAATGCAAGAACAGTTTTCTCTTTTATATTCTATATAAGTAGGCCAGGTCACTTATTATTTGTCATTGGCTGTAGTGGGCATGTCATACACAAATTGGGATATTTATTCTTGCTCCACGCTTGCAAGCTTTATTTATAGAACACCGGATTCTTACTTATATAAGATCTTTATGGTGATATCTACGGCATAGTTATATCGGTGTACGAGCACAACTCTCGGGTAGGTCGTACGGGACTCCATTTTCTGGCCTCTAATATTTTAAAAATGGGATATTTATGCTTGTTCCACGCCTACGAGCTTTATTTGTAGAAAAGTGGACTCGAACATATATAAGATTTTCATGGGCGATGTCAGGGACATAGCTAAATTGGTGGACGAGCAAGACCCTCGGGTAGGTCGTACACGGCTCCATGTTTCTTCCCGCCAGTATTAAAAAAGTGGTATTGATTCCTTCTAGAAGCTAGAAAATGCCAGCCCAACCATGTGTCAGACACCCAACTTCTAGCCAATATTTATGGAATCTATCCACAAATACTTTATTATGTATATTAAATGTTGATATTTATAACTTAAACAAGAATCATCGTTGCCCGTGCCGCCTTGCGTCACTATGCAGACGTAAGCAAACCTTGGGCACGCCACGTGCAGATTCTGTTGACGTGGCAAGCATGGACCCCAAAGCCCACGTGCTGTCGCGTTAGTCGTTGCCACGTCAGCATCCTCCAAAACCACCGGAGACTTTCTCCGACTTGCGGCGGACCAATACCGCGTACACGTAGACAGCCACGTGGCAAAACTGCCTTGTTTCGGCAAAACCGCCGACGGCAGCTTCTAGAAGGCTCCACTTGGAATGACTCGTTCGGCCAATTACGAAACGTATAAGGTTTGAAATGCTACTCAGGAACAGGATTTCGTACGGTAAAAGGGCTAAATAAAAGTTGACGGGGGGGGTTATTTGAAATCCAAAAATCCGGGAAACCGCTTCGGGTAAAATCTACGCGACGGTCCCCGGTTTTGGCGCTGGTATATAAACCGCGCCGCGCCGGGAATTGTGGGCAGATTGAAGAATGTCACTCTCTCTCTTGGTAGTTGCTTCCTCTCTCTAGAACTGAAGGTTGTGGATGAGGATGAGCTGCAACGGTTGCCGCGTGCTGAGGAAGGGATGCGGGGAGGGCTGCGTAATCCGGCCGTGCTTGCAGTGGATCAGCGATCCTGAAGCGCAGGGAAGGGCCACTGTCTTCCTCGCCAAGTTCTACGGCCGCGCCGGCCTCATGAACCTGCTCAGCGAAGCGTCTCACGAGGATAGCGCCGGTACGTGAGAGGACTTTTTTGTTTTTGTTTTTTGTGATTACTTTTGATCATCTTTAATTGTTAAGATCGGCCGGAAAGCTATATACGATCGAGCTTTACTTCAGGTTCGGCCACCGAACAATTCGATTAGACTATCTGATCGATCTTTACTTGAAGAATTGTGAGATATGCAATGGATATTTATTCTTTACTTCAGGATCTGTGGATTATCCATTCGCTCTTCACTTCTTGATTGGCCACCGAGCGACTCAATCGGATTATCAGATCAATCTTTACTTGAAGAATAGTGAGAGATTCCATCGATAGTTATTCTTTACTTCAGGATCAGCTGGAGTGAGGTGCAAAGGATCTTCAGGTCAGCACCAGTTGCTCTCAATTGAAGGATCAGAGAATGATCCAATCTCTCATCAATCCATGGTTGGCCACCGATCCGGTGGTTCTCTTCAGCAGGATCAACCGGAGAACTGTCCGATCAAGCTTCTCTTCAAGATCAGTTAGCAGTCCGATCGATCTGAATTTCGAGGTCAGCGAGTGATCGAATCGAGCTTTACTTTGGAACCAGCGACCGATTCGATCGATCATGACTTCAGGATTCGCAACTGATCGTATCAATCTTTTCTTCAGGATTAGTTATCGATCCTAAGGTTCTCCAATGCCTAATGTACGACCGATTCGGTTAATCTTTTCTTTCGGGTCAGTGAGCTATCCGATCGATCTTTACTTTACTTCAAGATCCGCTAGCGATCCATTCGATATTCATGTAAGATCCGCGAACAATCCGATCGATCGGTAACTGAAGAACAGTTCGTGATCCGATAACTTTTAACTCAGGACCAGTTAGGGATCCAATAGTTACGATCAGCGAGCGATCAGATTAATCCAATAGTTACAAAGTCCACAAGAACAGATGGCGATCCGTTCGATCTTCAATAACAATCTGATCGATCTTTGATTTGTTCGCAGGTGTGTTCCGATCGCTACTGTACGAAGCTTGCGGGAGGATAGTGAACCCGGTCGACGGGGTGGTCAGCCTCCTCCGCTCAGGGAACTGGCATGTATGCCAGGCGGCCGTCGACGCCGTCCTCAAAGGCGCTCCGATCCCGCACATCTCGACCGTCCATTCATCCAAATCCTCCATCTACGACATCCGCCACGTCAACAGGCCTAACCGATCGAGCCGACCGCAATTCAAACGCGGGAAATTTCCCGCCAAAATCTCCCGCCCTAGCGAGGAGTCCTTCGGGAGCCGGAGCTCTGGTTCCGGCGAGGAACACGATAGCGTACTCTCAACCGCAGAGCCGGCGCTGGAGCTCAGCCTCGGCTTCGAGCCGGCTCACGTTAGCCCGCGGAGCAGCAGCAGCAGTTGGAAAAGTCAAAGTCCGAGACCACGGGTCATGGATGACGCCGGCGTTGACCTCGGCCTCCATCTCCCCCTTTGACGTCGCCGTCAACGCCAGTCAACAGTTTTGCCGCCGCAGTTAAGCTTCCTCTTCCTCTACTGCTCTGAGCCGCCAATATTTATATTCTCGGTTTTATATGAGAAACGAAATAAACATCTTTTTTGACCTAGATATTTTTCGCATTACCTTCTTGTTTAGTCCCGGATGAATAGGTGTTAACTAGATTATGAGAGGTAGTCTTCATAAATATGTAGCTTTTACTTGCTGACTTTACTTTAATGATCCTCAACTCCACAAAATGATATTCTTGCCTATTTAATTCTAGGGTTGGGCCACCCCGAAAGCATCCGCTCTGGTCTGGTCCACGCCCAGTCCGATCAGGTTGCCTAGTCAATGTCAAAGTCAGAGTATAAGAGTCAAAATAAAAATTGACATAGACTACCTGGAATAATATATTAGAAAATAATATTTAACATACATTTTGGAAAACAAAAATTCTACATCATGGGAGGTTTCTCTTCGTGTGGCCTGCGTAGGATTGCTTAGGTGGTGCCTCACCACTTCACACTAAAAGAAGCATTAAAATGGGAAGATGCATGATTTGCTTGTGATTAATAATATAAAAAAAATGATCACAAAAATGTTAATTTTGTGATCAGTGACAGTCATGTACATGGTTTGTATGATGGTACCTAGTAATTTCTTGTGCTTCTTTAGAGTAATGTTCTGGGGCCCCTGTTCCCCGTTCTCCCCTCACCATCTCCCTCTCCTGCACTTCCCATTCTGTCTTCTCCCCATTCCTCATAAAAAAATGCAAAGGATAAGCAAAGTGATATAATATCCTAGGCAAATGCAACCAGAGATAAAATAAATGCACTAAAAAATTATCCAGTTCATAACATATTTAATTATTACAAAATTCTAGTGAACAAGATATGTCAATAAAAGTTTAAAACTTTACAAACCAGGGATTCGGATATGCCCCAAGGTAAAATAAAGTGATATAGGTCCCAGGAAAATGCAGCCTGTGATAAAATACAGATACCTGAACAATAAAAGAAACCAGATCATAACATAGTTTAAAATTTACCAAACAAAACGAGAAACAGGGATCTTCCCCTCAAGAACAAAAAAATAGTTTTAAATATCAACAAAAAACATAAATCTTTACAAATGAATTTGTATACATATTTGGATAAAAAAGTGATCTAGATCCCAGGAAAATGCAGCAAGCGATAAACATGTATACTTACAAAAGACTAAGAGTATCCAGATCATAAAAACTTTAAAATTACAAAAAAACGGAGAGAGTGGGATCTTCATATCAAGAAAAAGAGACCCATATATTAATAAAATACCAATAATTGCATAAAACTTAACAGGGGATTTGGATCTATCTCAGGATAAACTAAGTTATGTAGAACGCAGAAAAATTCTACTGGAGATAACATACATATACGGCAAAAAAAGTATCTAGATCATTATATATTTTAGTTTAAAAAAATTCAGAAGAAAAGGATCTTCATATAAATAACATGAGAACCATACGTGAAAAGAATCAATAAAAGCGTGCCACTTTGCAAATTAACCACAATACACCCTAAAGCTAAAACCAAGCGAAAAAGATCCCAGGAAAATCCAGCTGGAGATAAAACATATACACCCAATAAAGTTAAAGTATCCTGATTATAACTCATTAGATATTTTAAAGATAAAAAAGCAATAAATATGGATCTTGACCTCAAGAGAAGGGATCCATAAATTAAAGAATATTAATAAAAGCGTAAAACTTTACTAAGAAATTTTGATATGGCTGGGGATAAAATAAATGGATATAGTTAAGAGGAAAATGCAGTTGTACATAAACCATGTACACTTACAAGCTCTTAACAAACTTTAAAAATTATGAAAAATCTATAGAAAGGGATCCTTAACTCAAGAACAAGATAAAAATGTAATGATAAATATTAATAAAATCATAAAACTTAACTAAATGAATTGGATATACCTCGGGATAAAATAAACTGAAGGTCACCAATGAAGAAATGCAGCTGGTGATATAATGCATATACCTACAGAATAAAAGTGTCGAGATCATAAGAAATCACAAAAAATCTAGAGAGTGGAATCCTTATATTTTAAAAAACAGAACCATACTAAAATAATAATAATAAACTCATAAATTTTTGAAGGAGCTTTAGTATACCCTAGGATAAAGCAAAGTGATATAGATACCAAGAAAATGCAACTTGATATAAATACATTCACCAAAAATAAAAATTATGAAAAAGTTATTTTAAAAATTATGAAAACGTTAGAGGAAAGGATCTTGATCACAAGAACAAGAGAACAAAAGTTTCAATTTTTTTAAGAACAAAATTTACTAATGGAGTTAGATATACCCCTACTGTAAAAAATATTGAGATAGTAACATAACTTTATATTATTAAAAATATAGAAAGAGAAATATCAAATCTCTCCAGAAATATAATGGTAAAATATTTTGATAAATACATGAAACATTTAAGTACAGATTTGGAATCCAGGGATAAAAGGTATCTAGATCATACCATAGTTTAGGTTTAAAATAATTATTGAGAGAGGGATATTGATCTCATGAAGAGGGTAAACGTTTTTAATAGAAACGTGAAGTTAAAAATATCCAGTCATACCATATTTTCGTAAGTTAAAAATATAAAGAGACTGATCTTGATCTCATGAAGAGGATAAAGATAAAATATTTGAAAAAAACATGAAACTTTGCAAACAGATTTCATTATACCCCAGAATTAAAAAACTGTTAAGAGCATACCACATCTAAATAGTTACAAATCTAGAGAGAGGGATATTGATCTCGATATCAGTCAAAATATAGATTAAAATTTACCAGTAAAGGCATAAAACTGAAGGAAGTGATTTGGATATAATCTAGGGAAAAAATAAAGTCATATACATCCCAGGAAAATGAAGCCAGAAATTAAGAAGTTGAAGTATCCAGATTATAGCATATTTGAAAATTTGCTTAAAATTTTAGTAAAAACATAAAATATTACAAACAGATTTGGTGATACCCCACAACAAATCTGTTTGTAAATATTATGGTATCTATATTATACCATATTTCAGAAATTACAAGAAAGGAATAGAGAGTGAATTGTCCTCAAGAGAAAGAGAATGGTAAAAAAATTGGATAAAAACATGAAACATTACAAACAGAGTCGGATATACCCAAGGATAAATTTTTTTTCGAGACCATAACATATGTTAATACTTACAGAAAATCTAGAAGATGAACACAGTTCTCAAAAAAAAGAAAACCATAAACATACTTCAATAAATTCATAAAACTGTACAAAGTGATTTGGATATACCCCGGGGATAAAACAAAGTGGTATAAATCTTAGGAAAAAGCATCATGAAATACACTCACCTACAAAAGTAGTAATACCATACTTGACAATTTACGAAGAAAATAGAGATAGAGAGAGAGAGAGATAGATAGATAGAGAGAGATAGATAGAGAGTGAGACACAGAGAGAGAGAGTGAGTGAGAGAGAGAGTGAGAGAGAGAGAGAGAGAGAGAGAGAGAGAGAGAGAGAGAGAGAGAGAGAGAGAGAGAGAGAGAGAGAGAGAGAGAGAGAGAGATCTTGATCTCAAGAGCATGATGACCATAAATTGTAAATATATTATTAAAGCCATAAACTGTACAAAGGTATCTGGGTACACCACAGAATTAAAAAGTATCCAAATCATACCATATTTTCAAAATTACCCACAAGCTGTGCCTTTTTCATGGGATCATCACATAGATGCATGGAGGTTCTGAAAGAAGTTCGTATATACCTTTACAACTTGACAAGTTCTTTTCAAGAACATATAAAAGAAGAAGGAACAACCGCTCCAGCCCAAAGATATTAACGGGGTCAACCACCCTATAAATAAAGACAGAAGCTATCATAAGGGGAGAATGAGATTCAAGAAGTTGAAGGCCCGTCAGCGCGCGGGAGGGGCTCGAGAGCAGGAGAGGCCTGCGTCCAGATTTTGGATCGAGAGATCCTGGATTGCTATCTTCTCATTTATTCAATTGTATCAGACGATTCCACCTCTGGTGGATCACCATTCCATTCTATTGGTTTTCTTGATTCAACATTTTCCATATTTGGCTATCGCTGTACCAGAAAAGTTTATTCAATTTTTTTTGTTTGCGGATCCTATCACAACTCAATCCGGCAAACAAGATCACACATTATTCCGGTTTGTCTCCATTTCAAAAAAGCTAGAAAGAGGGATCCTGATATGAAGAAGAAGAGAATAATATTCTTTTAAAAAATGAATAAAATCTTAAAACTTTACAAAGTGATTTCAATACACCCCAGAATAAAAAGGAATTAAAATCATACTGTATTTGAAAATTTTCAAACAAACCATGGATAGGGATGTTGATCTCAAGAACAAGAGAACACTATTTTTCTAAAAAAACATGAATAAAAGCTCAAAACCGTACAAATGGATTCAGATATACCCCAAGATGAAAGGTATCCTGATCATACCATATGTGAAAATTTTCAAAAAAGCTAGAGAGAGAGATATTGATCTCAAGAACAAGAGAACAATGTATATATTTAAACATGAATAAAAACATAAAACTGTACAAAGGGGTGTATGGATTAGGGAATGTCTGTCTGATATCTGTCCGATATCCGGCATCGGACATTCAATATCCGATACACGGAAAAAATCGGATCGGTGTCTGATATCGGATATTGTATGGATTCCGTCTGGCAGATGAGAAAGGATATCGGGGACAGATATCAAAGGGGTAAGGACGAGATGGATATCGGGTACAGGATATCGGATTTCAATATCGGGATATCTGAACCAGTATCAGGATATCAATATCCGATATCAAGAGGAAAAAACTTTTTCAATAATTATCATGATTTCAGATGATTTACTTTAACATCAACAAATGTATTTACTATATTGTTATCTCGTACACCTCAAACTTTTTGTTTGATTTATATACGCTATTAATCCGATACCGGTATCGGGATGGGCGATCCCTGTATGTGAAAATCAGATGATACTATTTGTGAAAATTTTCAAACAAACTATGGAGAGGGAGTTCGATCTCAAAAACAAGAGAACTCTATTTTTTTTTAAGAAAACATGAATAAAAGCTCAAAACTGTACAAAGGGATTTGAATATACCCCAAGATAAAAGGTATCCAGATCATACCATATGTGATCTAAACATCAAGAGAACTATATTTATACATTTAAACATGAATAAAAGCATAAAACTGTACAAAGGGGTATGGATATACACAGGATAAATAAAATATATAAGTGGAAGTAATAACATTTATGTAAGTTTAATTGTGGGGATAACGAGCGAAGAGGAGATGGCGGCTCTGCAGCCTACGCTGCTCTCGTCGGCGGAATGCCGGCGAATTTCCGCGTCGCGATCTCGCTTGGCCGGTCGTCAATCCCCTTCAAAATCTCTGCATCGCTCTCTCGCTCTTCCCCTATCTCCATTGTCGCGCCGGCGAGGCGGCTACGCCGGCCGATTAAGCGTCGGAAACGAGGAAGCGGTTGAGGTTGACGCGCAGACTCTGGAAGCGAGCCCGGAAGATTTGGAATACATTTCTCAGATCAAGAATGTATGTGCCCCCGATTTCTGTTTGAAAATTTCCATTTTTTAAGGATTTTCTCGGGTTTTTTTGGGATTTTTTTTTGATTTCCGATGGATTGGGCTTGTTTCTTTGTTCAATTCCGTTCGGATGGTTGTTTTTTAATTGGGATTTTTTTTCCAGGTTTTGAAGCTTCTTAAGAAGAACAGGGATATGCTATTTGGCGAGGTGAACACAGATATGCCTTAATGGATCTACAGTATGTGGTTTTCTGCTGAGGCATGAGCTATTTGCTTCGTTTTAATTCGTCAGAGGGTTTCATCTTATCGACCGCAGATTAAGTTCAGGGGAATAAATTTAGGCAGATTTATCTTACAGCTCGCAGAACTGGGCTCTGTTAATAAAATTCTCCAATATCGGTCCGAAAATAATCGTTTCCGGGATTCTTATCTATCCTTTTGAGATAGTCAGTTTTGAAAATCATTTGAGGCGCCTAAAAGTTTCAGACATTTTAGAATTGTTTTGATTTCTAAAGCTTTTTGAGTTTTCTTTTTTTGCTTTTTGCTAACTCGTTCTCTGAGGTTTTTGTTCACCTGAATTTGTCATCTCAGGCTGATAGAAACCTGAAAGATTCTATCGAGTGAACAAAGAAGACTGAGGGAGAGAGAGACTAAACGTACTTCTTCCACATTGTTCGCTGCTCTCTTACAGGGAGAGCTCCTTTCCTCCATTTAAAGGTGAAATACAGACGATAATAGTAAAATATACCCCTGCACTAGTTATGAGGGTGTTATCGACGCTTATCAATGCTCCCATCAGCTTGGGTGCAATCTTGGGGATTATCTAGAGTCTGTTATGTCAGCAGTGAACTTGGGGGCCATTCTGGAGACAACTCACTCCAAGTGCTATCAAATGTGTTTGTTGGGTACGCTACTGACGAGGGGTTTTAATGCTTTCATTCTACTTTTAAAGAGAGTAAAAGAATTTCCTGCATGTAGGAAAATAGACAGAAGTGGTGGAGCAGAGACAACACCAATGATGATTGGGTGCTTACAGTATCAGATGATATAGCTCCTCCTAGGAATGTTTTTCCTGATCCACCGGCTTTATAATCTACAGATGATCCGGTACCGGCTAACCGGGAGCATGAAAGAGCTATTCGGAGGGTATTCTCCTGTCCACGGAGAGTCTCCTATCATAGTAGACAAAGATGGCACCGAGTCTGCGGCTGAGCCAACACAGGTAGAATACGACTCTCGAGGATGGTGGATTGTCTTGAGAAAAGGTGAAGACACATGGACGCAGATCCCAATATCCAATGAGTATTTTCATTTTGCATGAGTGCTTATCTCCTGAGTTTCAAGTTTAGAGAACTTGGCACCATCAGTATTCAGAAGAATATTGATGAAGCCCTGGAGGATGAACACAGGAGAATGGCAATGGATGAGAATTCCAGAATAACGGACATGAAGAATAATGAGCGCTTATTCTTCAATGTCAGCCCTCCTTAATAATAAAACTCGGGCAATTTCAGAATGACCACATGGGAAGAAAGCTATTAGTTGCTGATGGGTCTGCAACTTATAGAGTAAGTCAGATGGGACTCTAGAGAGTTGTAAGGCTGGGGTGATAGCAAAAGGCTACAGACAGACTTATTGAATCGATTATGGGGATACATTTTGATAAAATACTGTGGAGATCATTGCAGAGAACTCAAGACCTAACAAAATAAGTAAACTGAAAGTTTTGCAAGGGCAGCCCAGTTGTCCTGGCAAAGGCTAGAATCCCAAGGGGTTCCTTTTATTTTTATTAGTTGTTTCCTTATTAAAATTTGGTATAAAACTCCTGTAAGATGCTTAGAGGGTTTGTTATGAGGTATTTTGGAAGTGTCCCTGGAGTTTCCCATGCTACAGAGAGCACACAAAAGTTGGCCAAAAAGTGGTTCTCCTTGTCAATGTGGACGATATTATCATTACACGGGGGTAATGAAACAGAAATCAAGTGCTTGGGTGGTAAACTGTTGAAGAAATTTGAAATTAAAGCTGGGAATACTGCAGTTTTTTTATGGGTATTGAGATTGCGGACTCATCTCATGAGATCTTAAAATCTCAGCGTAAATATATTCTTTATTTTCTGAAGGAGATTGGGATGCTAGACTATAAGACCTTTGCAGTACCATTTGATCCTAATTATCAGTTGGGTCCATGTTAAGCTGGCCCTGTGAACAAAAAAAAGTATCAAAGACTGATTGTGAGGCTTATTTACTTGAATTGTTCACATCTTGATATTGGCGTTGCAGCTGGGTTGCTCAGTCAATTTTTGCACAGCCCCAGGGAATCATTTATGCAGGGTGCATATAAAGTCCTGTATTGTTAATGAAGCACTGCTGGACAGTGGCTATAATTTACAAAAGGTGGCAGCATGGAATGGATATTTACACTGATGCAGATTATGCTGGATTAGTTATTGATCACTGACCAACTGCTGGATACTTTACTTTTCTTGCTGAGAATTTTGTCACATGGCACAACAAGAAATAAAAGGTTTTCGCCAGATCAAGTGCTGAGAATGAGTTCAGATGAGTGATAAAGGGTATTTGTGAAGCTCTATGGATCAGGGGTACTCTTGAGGATCGGAAAATTGACCTTGGTGCAGCGGCCTATTTTGATTTGCGACAATAAATTGTCTATAGACTTTGTGCAGAAGCCTTCGCAATTTGAATGAGTGAAGCCTGTTGAGACTGATTGGCTCGTCATCAGAGAGAAGACAAATTATATGGAGATTTTTCAGGCTAGTAAACAAGTGGCTGATCTACTAACCGGGGATGTCACTGGAAGCATATTTTACAGGTTGATTGGTAAGTTGGGTATACTGAGTATCTCTTCTCCAATGTTGGGGGGGGGTGTTAGCTGTATGCAGTCTTTTAATTCTTCATCACATGTTTCCTGTGTGGACCATGATATAAGGCTTCATAAGACTTCCCTGTCTTAATGACTAATGGGTCCTCTAAGGCTAAACATCCTTCAGAAGTGGGGGTTCCCATTAGTTAATAGATGATTTATTCAATTCCCCATTAGTTACATGGTGCATGTAAGTAAATAGTTGACTTAAAAATATATGAGAAATTCCATCAGGTCATACCTCGTGGGATAACCAGCGATCTTTGAGATATCATGAGTATATAGTGATGCTGTTGAAACTAGCTTGTTGATCTTTGGATGTATCATTCCCAAACTATCTGGAGCTAAACAAGAACGACCATGTCAAAAATGAGTGATGGGTTATTGAAAAACGTGATGCATTATGAAAGCTGGGTGTTTTTTTTTTGAACTAATGAAAACTGGGTCTTAATTTCTTGTATGTTTGTTTTTTAGGTAAAGCTCACCATTATGATTGAAGATCCAAGGGATGTTGAACGTAAAAGGTTGCTGGGGATTGATGTTGATGAGGTGACTCGGGAGGATTTGGTGGCCGCTTTGGAAGATGTATGCGTATTTTCCTCTACGCGATTTAATTTTCAGGTGTTTGCGATCTATAGAATGGCATGGAGTAATCAGTGAATATTTCATTCATGTGCAAACGACTATCCTGATCTTAAAAATATCTTCTGTATATGCTGTTTCGTATCTTCTGTAAATTCGTATCTTCTTGCATTAAGCATTTCTGAATTTTCATGGAAAAGAGAACCATCATCGACATGATTGGATGCTAGATAGGCGTTAAAGTAAAATAAGTCTTGCTTTCCTGCTTTCTATCAGGTCAATCAGGGACGCATTCCCAATGATCGTCTTGCACTCAGGCTTCTCGCTGAGGAGATGACACAGTGGCCTAACCTTGAGGTATTAATTAACCACATGTTGGAAATTGGATTATGGCTCATTTATTTTTTCTTCGATCTCACATCTTAATGTTATTATTATTTTTTTGACAAAAAGTAGGCAAGATCACCTGAGAATGGTGATCAACCTGTTGTTATTAAAATAGTTGAACAATTTATACACATGATGGCCGGAATGGCGCCCCCTTCACTCCCGTATAAACCATTATGCAACAACACTGTCCAAGCTATGAAGAGCTCTGTCTATTGAGGTTGAAGTCATGGGGGGCTTAGCCGTCATCCTCATCTCATCATGGTCTTGGTCCTCTGCCCCTTTTTGATTGTAGTGTTTGCCGTAACTGATGGTAGGAGGCTGATAACAAGTCATTTGTCCCCGTCATTTGTCCTTGCTACAATGACAATGGCAAAATGATCATCGCTTGTCTGTATGTGGGATGAAGATGGCATTAATATTTTGTCTCGTCATCGCCTCTTGTCTCTCTCCCTGTGTTTAACCTCATTCTGATGGCAAGAGCATATGATAAAGTTTTCATTATCATCATCACGATCATCGTTGTCACTCATGCTGCAGGAGGTGAAGATGACTAGTTTTGGATGAGGATGATGATCTTCATCTTCTGCTAACACTGTTTGATCATCTTTTATCACCGAGTTTTCAACATGCTCCTCGTTAGATCAATCCCTCCCTCATCTTCTGATCTGTCTCTTCTATCTGCCCTCTGGTTATCTCTCTTCCTCTCAGGCACATAGCTAGATGGGAACGTACATCAAGGTTTTCTGCCAGAAATTTACTGAGTCTCTGTTTTCCTTTGGTTGATACTGCCGTTCATCGCATGTACCTTTTTATTTTTCATCCTTGTTTTTAACCCACATGCTGACCAGTCATTCCTCAAATATTGACTCGACCATGTGATATGTGAGCCTAGAAGCTTAGAATATGAGAAAAAAGATAGCTTTATTTTCTTCTTGGTTATTATCACTGCCCAGACTGGCTATTGTTTTGTTCTCGGGCGAAGATGTTATGATCATATCGACAGCGATGTGTCCCAAATTCTTGACTTGTTCATCTAATGGTTGAATTGATGTCCACTTTCTTACATTTCTCTCTGGTTCACTGGAAAGTTAAGCCATTTTATCCTCCTAATTACCTAGTTCGATTCCAAATTACGTAGTTCAGAGAGAGTAACTTTTGTGTGCCTGTTATCGTGGAGTGTCAGCAGACTGCTCAACTTCAGGATTTGAAGGATCTGGTGTACTGCATTGATAAGAAAAGAGGCCTATCCATTAGTAGACTGCGTATAGAACTATCTTTTATCTTAGAGATATGTTAGGAAGCATGTTGTAACCAAATTTATGGATGTTTTGATAGTCTGCAAGTCTTCATTTTGAAATCATAACTTGGCACTGGTTCAAGGGGATGGTTAGGTGCACTATGCATGTTGTGGCCCTGCAACTGCAATATAAACATAACTTGCAAAACCTTATACTTCTCGACAGTTAAATATTGTTTGTAGCTTATTATATATTTTGTGCACCTGAACTGCCTCAGTTTAATGCATAGTCATAATAATAATAACAAATATATCAATTTTCATTTTTTCCTATATGTCAGGTGGAAATTAATAAGAAGGGGTCCCGAAAATCACTGTATGCCAAGGCCACAGACACAGGAATCGACCCCAAGGAGGCAGCCAGAAGGTTGAACATAGACTGGGATTCTGCGGCTGCAGTTGAATCTGATGATGAGGAAGAGGAAGATCCTCCTGTTCCCCCAGTTGTGGTTAGTATGCTCCTTATCTTTCCATTGTGGGTTTTTGGTATAAACTTCATTTTTCTTTTGGACTTTGCCTAAAAGTTTTATATTTAGTTCGTTATCTTGGAATTTAGGGTCTTCTCTTTAGGTTTATGGTATGCACCTTGGTTTTCAGTTTAGGGTTCTGTCTTTAAGGTTTATGGTATGCTTCTTATCTTTCAATTTAGGGTTTCGTCTTTAAGGTTTATGGTATGCTCCTTATTTTTCAACTAAGGGTTCTGACTGTAAGGTTTATGGCATGCTCCTTATCTTTTGATTTAGGGTTTACAATTTATGGCTTATAAACATTGTTGAAAATTTTATCCTGCAGGGTTATGGGGCCCTTTATCTCGTGACGGGCTTGCCTATCATAATCGGGGTATCAGTTGTGCTTATCCTCTTCTACAATTCTCTTCAGTGATCAGCTTGAGGTTTCCTTATTACTGCATGAGATGTATGCCTATGCCTTGCGAAAGTGTTCTTATTCCCACAAACAAGGCCATGAGAGATGATGAGAATGTGGGTTTGTAAAGCTAGAGAATAATCTAGGAGGGGTTCGAAATTAGGTATTCAAGAATTCCTAGTAAATCCCAAGTAGATATGCACTAATTCAAGGAATGGAGATGAAAGAAAAGGAACGAGATAGTACCTTTGTGCAGGTTTAGGTATATCTCAAAACATGCCCTTGTTATTATCCTATTCTAAATTCTGACTCTCATTTTATGTCCATATCAAATATTTAGGCTCCCTTAGCCTTGGCATACTCAATAATGGCAATATAATACAAAAATGATAAAATACAATTCACAACCCATCATCTACTACAAAAGCTTCCATGAATTGAGTTGGAATCTGGCACTGTAGCACCCTAAGCATTAGGAGGTTACTTCATTTTCAATATTTATTAAACATAATAAAGTCCCCTCACTTAGCTGATTCCATCTCTTAATTTATCAAAGTTTACAATTATAAGGTTTGCTAAAAAAGAGTGGTTTGGTCAAGGCTCTCTGGTTTCATTTATTAATTTTATATTTCTTCAATCTACTTATATGATCATCTCTTTACCCCTATATATAGAGGATGATGATAAAACATTAAAGATTTATCCAGGTTCAGGAACAACTCCCTGGCATCTTGATATGGGCACCATTCTTCTGCAGATCCTCAGAAAATCACTTCCCTTTACATCGTTGACAATTATGCTATTTAGGGGTTAAATATGCTATTTCTCTCAACCTTGAATCCCTGCCAAGGTTGGCCAAATGGTCACTGCACTCAGTTTCATACTCTCTTGGTCTCAATGAAATCTTGAGATGTGTTAACTGTAACAGACCTTTACATATGTAGCTCTGACATTGACTCCTCTGGTCTTCATAGCCAATGACATCTTTTCCTCCACCTCTCAGGCATCTATATAGGTGAGCAAACTGCACCTTCTTACTTGCTCAGCTCCAATGCCTTTGTGATGTAACCCAGAAGCTCATTTCTTGAAGCCAATTAGCAGATTGTTTCCGAAGAAGGAGATTCCTGTAGAAACTGGCAAGGTCTGCAGAAAAAGTACCCAAAGACCCACAAAATCCTTAAACACAATCCCTTAATTTATTCTTCTTTTGCCACAATATTTAGAATATTTCTGCTGCAACTTGTCAAAAGAGCAGATATTTTGTTTTTTCTTGTCAGGATCTTCTTGAGCCACACAATATCGTCTAATTCTACATACCCCGAAATCTGCAGAAATATCTCTGCTTAGGCATGTGTCAGGTTGCAGATCCTCTGTTTTAACTTGTCAGAGTTGTTTTTCTTAATGTTCTGACTTGTCTTCTGATGGGCATTGTCACTAAGGATGACCCTATAATTATTGTGCCTTATAAAAGGCCCCATGTACCCTTGAAGGATCACTATTGAAGTCTGTTGTTTCATTGAAACTCCTATTTCCCCCCTTAGAGTATTCTCTTTGGTAGAGAGTGCTGTTGTGATTTTGGACTCAAGCCCAACTCCCTTGTGAACTTAAAGGGTATAGAGTCATAATAAACAAAGTTAAATATTTGTCACATTATACATTAGTTATAGTGAAGTTGATAATGTTAGAAAGTGAAGTTCATTTTTTTTAGAAATGAGTGAGGTTCATGAATGTTAATTATGAATGATAAATAAGTGATGCCATGTTTCACGAAGCCTTTTTATGATCAAGAGCCAAAAAATAGATCTAGCATCTGCCCACCAAGTGATTCAGATTCCCAACATGATCAGTCCACTTACAGGTCTAGGAACAGTTTAAAATCTGTGATAAGACCAGGAACATGTCTCTAAATTTTGAACAAGATGTATAAGTACCATATACGATTTTGTCTTTGTCATTCAAACAAGAGGGTAATAATTGCAATTTCATTTCTCAAAGTCAGAGAAAAAAATAGATGATTCAGCATTACAATTACAAACTAGAGGTAGAAAATCCAATGTATGACCCAAAGAATAACTAGATATGTATGGTTATAGATCTGATTCAGATCAATCCTGAGATGGCCAGTCAGACTTTTGAATATTTGTTGGCAGAAATTTTATCAGATAAGTCAATTTCAGATTTCAATCCAATCAAAGAAAGATAAGATGTTAATAATGAAAAAATAGAGTTTAAAAGGTTAAAAATGAATACAATAAGTTTGAAAATAAAAAATCAGTTAACCATAGGTTGTGTGAATCATGGATGACTTTTCTGTGTTTGGGGAATCTTTTGAGTGTTTTTTGTCTAACTTGGATAAGGTGTTACAGATTTGCGAGGAAAACAAGTTAGTGCTCAGTTGGGAGAAATCCCATTTTATGGTGGACAGGGGGATCGTTCTAGGCCACCATATCAGCAAGGAGGGGCTGGCGGTGGACAAGGCAAAGATCGAGATCATCAAGGAGCTTCCACTCCCATCGACCCTAAAGCAACTTAGAGGCTTTTTGGGCCATGCTGGATTTTATCGTCGCTTTATTAAAGATTTTTCCAAAGTGGCTAAACCTCTCACTTTGCTTCTTTCTAAAGACAAAGAACTTATTTTGAATGATGAATGCAAGTTGGCTTTTAATTTGATTAAAGAAGCATTAGTTACAGCCCCTATCTTACAAGCTCCAAATTGGAGTGCCCCCTTTGAGATTTTTTGTGATGCTTCAGATTATGCACTGGGAGCAGTTTTGGGTCAACTCAAAGACAGGAAACCTACAGCTCTTTATTACGAAAGTAAGACTCTCGATGCCGCTCAGGTAAATTACTCTACCACGGAAAAGGAGTTACTTGCAATTGTCTTTGATTTACATAAATTTTGATTTTACCTTATAGGGAGTGAGATTATAGTCTTTTCAGATCATGCTGCACTTAAACATTTGTTAAGCAAGAAAGAGACAAAACCTAGATTAATGAGATGGATTTTATAAATGCAAGAGTTTGACATAGAAATTCAAGATAGGCGGGGAGTGGATAACGGGGCAGCCGATCACCTCTCCCGCTTATCGATGCCCTCTCTAGTTCCCATCATAGATTCTTTTCCTGATGAGCATATTCTAGGAATTTCTACGAGGAAATTACCTTGGTATGCTCATATAGTAAATTACCTGGTAACTGGTCGATTACCACATGGTTGGGATTATGATGATCGGAAAAAGTTTTTTAAGGACATTAAGTATTATTATTGGGATGAGCCTGAACTATTTAGATTGGGAGTTGATCAAATTTTAGAAGATGTATACCAGAGGATGAACAATGGAGAGTTTTGGAATCTTGTCACTCATCTTTGTATGGAGGACATTACGCCTCCACGATCACTGCACATAAGGTCTTACAATGTGGCTTTTATTGACCTCATCTTCATCGTGATGCATACGAATTCTGTAAGAGATGCATTCGCTGCCAAGAAGTGGTAAATGTAGGTCGCAACGATTCTATGCCTCTACATCCTATTCTTGAAGTTGAGTTGTTTGATCTTTGGGGCATTGATTTTATGGGACCCTTTCCTCCATCTTTTGGATATGAATATATTTTGGTAGGTGTCAATTATGTCTCTAAGTGGGTAGAAGCCATACTAACACGAAACAATGATCACAAAGAAGTTGTCAAATTTGTCAAGGATAATACTTTTTCCCGGTTTGGATGCCCACGAGCTATCATTAGTGATGGTGGAACTCATTTCAATAACAAAGTCTTTAAAGAATTGTTAAAACGATATGGAGTTCATCATCGTCTTACCACCCCCTATCATCCTCAAGCCAATGGCCAAGTGGAAGTCTCAAACAGAGATTAAAAAAATATTGAAGAAAATTATTAACCCTAATGGGAAGGATTGGTCGAGCAAGTTGCCTGATGCGTTATGGGCGTATCGGATTGCATATAAAACCCCATTAGGAATGTCGCCATTCAGGTTAGTCTTTGGAAAAGCTTGTCATCTTCCTTTAGAAATCAAACATCGCGCTTTATGGGCTATTAAGAGACTTAATCTATCTTTAGATGATGCAGGTGAACATCGTATATTGCAGCTGCATGAATTGGAGGAGTTGTGAAATGAAGCATATGAAAATTCACGCATCTACAAAGCCAAGATGAAAGCATTCCATGATCAACACATACACAGGAAAGTTTTTGTCCCTGAACAAAAAGTCTGGTAATATAATTCTCGACTTAAACTTTTTCTAGGGAAGCTTAAATCAAGATGGGATGGACCTTACGTCGTATGCCAACATTTTGACAACGGGTCTGTCCTCATTCGAGACCCAAAATGTGGGGCAGAATTCAAGGTCAACGGGCAGCGCTTGAAACCCTTCCTCGAATACGAGCCGCATCCTCCTAATGAGGATATTTCTCTAGAAGCGGCGACATCACCATCCGCCTAGAACTCTCAATTAAGCTGTTATTTTTTGTTACTTGTCTTAGGATTTGTTTTCTTTGCACAATGTTGGCCTCTTATTTTTGTTATGTCTTCTATGGTACCTTTGACCAGGTTGAGAGCGTATCTGATTCAGCAAATCAGCATTATCTCCAGGATCTTTTACTCATGATGCCATTGAGCCCAATGTCTCCAATATCACTGTTTTCCCTTCTCACTTCAATTTTCCTTTAAGTTATTCGGTTATTGCATTCCGGACACTGCATGTTTTAGTTGGGGGAGGGTATCTTGGAGTTCATATGAAAATTGCTAATCATACATTGAATTTTAGGAATATTACATTAATTAAACCTGCTTTTAGCCATCTTTAACATGCATATACATGAATCATACTTTTCATCCAGTGGTTTGGGAACATGTGTAGAGAAGTTAAGCTCTTAGAGCAGATCAAGAACATGTTGAGGTGCAACACACGTGATTTTGAGCAATGTGGGTTCAATTTCAAATTGGGGAGGGTGTCTAGTAGGTGATTAGATGATGGAAAGTCTAAGGATAGAAGCTCTATGCTTCAAAGGGGAGTGATGAGTGAATTGAGATCCCCCATTCCATCAGCTCAAAATAGCCAATCCCACTTATGTATTTTGTCCCACCATTAGCCTACTCTCATTTCAAAATAGTGGGCAGTCATTCTCCAAGTCCTATGCACAGAATACATCATCTCCATCTACCTCATTTTTCCACACACTTCACGCCATATCCATCACAACTTGATTCCACCATCTCATTTCTGTATATTTCGCATTCTAGCGATCATCCACCTTACTTCCACTACTGAGGATATGCCTATCTCCCAAGTACGTCTATCTCCCTTTCCACGGTATCACTACGATACTGCCTCTTTGACTCTTTTTCTGTCCATGATTCACTCTGCATTATCTAAATCTTATTCTTCTGTCCCTTCTCTCTAGACCAATGTGATTGTTATGACACTCATGCTAGTTGTGATAAGATGTTTGAAAACCATTTAGGTAGCACCACATCCCGTTGACCATACATTCACCCCATTTTTAACACTTACTCCACCCCCTTCATGTTATTTCCATCTCTTGCATCACAACCCCGACAATTATGCCATATATCCTTCTTGTTACCTTCCATTTTCTGTGCTAAAGAGGAGGAGAAAATTGGTTGCCTCCATTCTTGGGTTGGAGAGACACTAATGGGAGACAAGTACTCGGTGGCCGCCATCTCGGGAGAGAGTGATCTTGCTTGCGAGTGACGTGAGGCCAGCTTCAAATGAGTGCAGAAAGTTTACCTTAGGTGTATAGCGTCATACCTAGCAACAAGTACACTCCCTTCTCATCCACTTAGGCATTCAAACCAAGGAGAAAGGAAACCCACATTCCTGAAAAGGTCGTGGCTCAAATTGTCATTTAGTGTTTTAGCTCAGCTTGTGATTGGTACACTTAACACTTCCAACACTCGTTGTCTGACCTATAGGATGAAAAAAATGATAATGCGGCAAAATACTTAGATGTTGCTAAGGGACTAGCAATGTCTAAGCAGGGGGTATATGATAACACCCTAAATTTGGTCTTTATTTCATGTTATTAGCACAATTTTATGCATTTAAAGAGCTTAAATGGGGTTGTTATCATATATTTACTTGAAAATATTGTTTTCAAGTGATTTCTGATTTTTCCCTAATTTTCTGTTAATTCTATGAATATTAAAGGATTTATTAGAGCTCGAAATAACTATTTTTGAATGCAAATGGCAAGTTTAATATTGAATTTTGAGATTTATCAGTATGGGGATGAATCAGTGAATTTTCTAGAGTTTTTTACGAATTTTAAGGATTTTTTTGAGATTTAGTTGAAGAGAAAATGCATTTGTTCTAAGAAAAAAGATATATTTATAAGAGAAAAAAGTATTGACATCATTTTCGAACTTTGAAGGGCCTTTTTGCAAAGTTTTGTTGCAAAAGACCCTCAAAACAGCTCTCGGTCGTCACTGCAGGCGTAAAGATGTGATTTAAAATGTTCCAGGGTTTTATTGCAAATGGTTTATTAATTGTTTTAATATTTTAGAAAAAAAAGAGGAAAGAGAAGGCGAAAAGGGCATATACACGAATATTTTTGGGCGGCGTCCATTCGTAGTTGCAAATTTTCAAGGGGTTTTTCCGTGAAAACGCTACTAAGAGCTTTTCGCGCGTCGACGTGGCATAATGGTGGCCGTCGGATAAGAATCCGATGGTGCTTGAGGAGACGTCAGCGACGGGAGGTAAGTTCACTGCCCGCACGGCGCGTACAACGCGCACGCACGGACGGTGACGTGGCGCCTGCGGATTCATCTACGCAGCGAGAAACGCAGGTGCCACGTGCGTGCTCTATTTACGCACCTATTTGTTTTACCTCTCTCTTTCTATTTTATTTTTTTTCGCCAGGGGGTACGTGGCTCAACGAGAAAGCACCCGCCTGAAGAAGTTGAAACGGCGCCGCCAACGAAATGGCGACACCTCAGCGTGTGGTTAGGAGAAGAAAAAAAATGAATTAATCCAATGGCTAATATTGGTTTAAATTCATTTATCCATAACTTTTAATCCAGAAGTCCGATTGAGATGATTTTTTTATGGATTTTCTCGTATTGATCCCCTCTTTCTATCTGTATGGTTGTATTATTGAGATCAAGACTGTATTTTTAGATATAAATTAATTAATAATTAGGGGTAAAATGATAATTTATTCCATTTTACCTAGGTATAAAAGCCGAATTTCGAGAGGAGGGGGTTATTCTTGATGGTTCTCTATCACAGTTTCAAGACAGAGAGGAGCCCCAGCCTGGATCAACCTGTTTGGTACATTTCCCTTCATTGTATTTGAATTTTTGTGCATTTTGAATGAAATTAGTTCAATTTCTTGTTTGTTCTTCTTGATTCTGATCTGAACTTCTAAATCGCTTGGCTTGAGCGGCATGTACAAGCCCTGATTAGGATTGAGAGGAGAAATTGAGGGATTTAACTAGGTATTCAACTGCATTCCCAAAGAAAAACTCTAAAAAATTAACTTTGAATTCTAGGGTATTAAAACTTTAGTTTCTTTTATTGTTATCACATAGTGTTGTAGTCAATTCTGAATTATCTAATCTACAAAACAAACAAAGCAAGTAAAAAACCTTATTCTGAAGTCCCTCTAAAGTGAATTCCTTGATCCTCTCCTTTGGATCAATTAATTCAGCTTAGAGTCCCCTAAATTCTTCTACTCTTCTCATCTCCTCTACCTTCCTCTCTCAATATTCTTTCCAATTAGGTTAAATTGCTCCTCATTGAACATTAAGTGGTCCTAATTATAGAAAATCATCGAATTGAACTCCTTACTAGCCTCCCTTGGACGATACCTTCACTCATCATGTGCATCTTAAGTGAGGTTTTATAAATCTTATTGTATAAGCTAAAATTTACAACGACAAGGGCTAAAACTGCATAATTTTTACCCCTATTTTTGGCTTATCAGCTGTATGACGCCGCCCACAGGTAATTGCATATATACCCTTTGTGCACTCTCTCTCCTCTGTTTTTATCCTTAAACATTAAAACTAATAATAAATCATTTTCAATAAAACCCTAAAACATTTTAAATCACATCTTTATGCCTGCAACCACGACCGAGAGCTGTTTTGAGGGTATCATTGCAACAAAATTTTACAAAAGACCCTTCAAAGTTAAAAAATTATCTAAGTACTCATTTGTTTCCTTATAAATACATCTTTTTTTCTTAGAACAAATGCATTTCCTCTTCAAATAAATCTCAGAAAAATCCCAAAAAATCCTAAAAAATCCTAGAAAATTCTAGAAAATTCACTTATTCCTCCCCGTACTGATAAATCTTGACGTTAATTATTAAACTTGCCATTTTCATTAAAAAATAATTATTTCAAGCTCAAATAAGTCCCTTAAAATTCATAGAAGTAAAAGAAAATTAGGGAAAAATCAGAAATCACTTGGAAACAGTATTTTCATGTAAATAGATGATAACAACCCCATTTTGAATTCTTTAAATGCATAAAATTGTGCTAATAGTATGAAATAAAGACCGAATTTAGGGTGTTATCACCACTAGACACATAAATCTCTGTTATAACTAACTTCTAGTAATATTATTAGTCATCCTTAAAAATCTTATTAATATCTTTATTTTTGTTCTTATCTCTTTTTACTATAACTTCTATTCCTCTTCTCAAATATTAATCCGACTATCCATAGATTCCACTCATATTCTTGTAGAGCTTACCAATAACTAAATAACCTTTTGCGTTTATTCATAGAAATTTACTATGTCTTATTATAATTCCCTACTCTATCATTCTAACTAATATTTCTCATAGCTCTTACAACATCTCTTACTTATTTATTATTTCTAGTATCTCTAAGAATATATAAATAATATAATACTCTACCACTTACTAGTTTCTTATCTTACACTACACTCATCATCTCATTAGTAGTTTTACTATCATTATACCTTAACTAGTAACTCAAATATTGAATATCCCTCTAAAGGCCAGTCCCTATGGATACAACCTTACTCCAACTATACAGTTGAGTGAGTTATACTTTTATCAAAATTATTTGATAGTAGGCCAATAAACTTACAATGACATTCAGAGTTTATTACACAATTTGCCTCTATCAATACTCACCTTACATAATGAAGTTTTTATTGAATTCTATCCATCTTACTATCTCGTGAAGGACAAAAAAAAAGCAGGGTCATCCTTACAAGAACCATTAAAGATTACCAATATCACCTCCAGATGCTACCCGTAGATCCAAAGCTTGGATCAATGAACACACTTCAACGCACGTCTATCATACACGGCAGGACATCCTCCAAAACCAAAACCAAGTATTTTCAATCTGAGTAGGTGATGGATAACAACCTCTGCATGTCCCCATCAAGACTCATGGGATCATCCACCACATCTATTGCCCTCCATACTCAAAACACAACTGGATGAATGAACACAAATAGTGAAACACTGTCCAAATAGCCGTGCCTCTCCTTCACTTGTTTTAGGATTAGACTATACCTACATTAACCTATCTCATAAATAAAATTCCAACACATGTTCTTCAGTTCAAAGCCCCTTATAAAGTTCTATATAAGTTTTCACCTGACTACACAACTCAAAGAAAATTTGTGTGATATCCATCAACTTAACATGCAGTCAGAATGATGTGCCTTCCTAGGCTATGTTTATGGTATTGATGACTCTCCTTCACCACTCGTGAGCGCTACATCTTAAGGCATGTCTTACTGACTAAAGTCAACTTTCCTTTTGCAGGCACTCCGTCTCCCAAAACCCAACCAGGTTTGGCAAGAAACTCTGAAGCAACACTCTCATCTAGACTACATACAGAACAATCACCTCAGCCCTTGAACCCTCCTCAATATTATTTGAAGACTTTATACTATACTCTTATCCACCTTCCTCTCCTGTCCGCCCTATCGTTTCTGCCTCTGTATCCTTTCTGAGCTTTATAGACAATAGATCCCAAATTTCCACCACTCTCAACCCTGCTCCTGAGCTGGAGGTCACCTATCAGACTAAAAGCATTTGTGAGGACTATGATTCTGCTCCCCGTACTGTCCCTGCATCCTCATCTCACTGCACTACTGAAAGTTTGGCTCCCTCCACCATTAAAGATCTCATGCCTATGTGGCTTTCCATGACTACTTCCCCAGCTTGACAACCCATTTCTTTCCCTTTTGCCTCTTGCAACCCACTCTGAATGCTAGCCATGAGCACTTATATCCAAAGCCTACTTATGAACCATATGTGTATTTTAGTTCCCCAAGATGCTTTTATCATGTGATCAGATGCAAGTGGCTATATAAACTGAAATAGATTTCTCCTAGGGATATGGACTGGTAGAAGGCCCACCTCATTGCAAAAACATTCCATCAATAGTAAGGCTTAGTTTTTCTTGAATCCTTTAGTCATGTTCATAAACACAACACCATCTTGTTATTCCACTTATTGGCCATCAGCAACCATTGGCACATTCATGAACTCAACGTCTGAAATGCCTTATTACATTGTGACATTTGAATCTATCTACATGGAACAACTACTGAACTTCAAACATCCCAATTACCCAATCATGTCTGGAGCCAAGTAATGCTAGGCACCACATAAGTTTATACCAACATCGGGTTAAAGGACATTCACAAAATGAATAATGCGCCCCCATCAACACTAGAAGTGGGGAATCTGATCCACACCTGTTGATAACATGCAATTTTATCATGCAAAATCATGGAATTTACAAGAAATTTTCACCTAAAACATTAATATTGCATGTTATCATTATGAAAATATAAGCAATTTCCAAAAAAATTTGATTTTTTACAATTTTATGAATTTTTAGTTAATTATGCACAAATTTCTGATTTTATTTTTATGGAAAAATGATTTTTAAAGTCAAAATATATTTTTAAATGAATTTATTTCAGTCGAAAATATATTCTTATAATTTTTCTGATTTTTCCACATTTTTTTAGAATTTTCTGGGATGATTTAGAGCCAAAAATGAAATTTATTTCATAAAAAAATCATTCTCGGAATTTTTTTTTATTAATCACAGGCGTAAATATCAAATTTTTAATGTTTAAAGGGCAATTTTCCGATTTTTTAAACCGCGAGGGTTTTTTAATAATTTTCCAGGCGATTTCTATTGTTTTTCTTTTATTTTCCGGGGGTACGTGGCGCTTCCGCAGAAGGCCACGTCGCCCTCTACTGCTACAAAGCGGAATAGTTCATGGTTTTTCGAATAAAAAAAATTGATTTATGCCTCTGTGCGTAGCGCGGTGCGCGCCACGCACAGAGGGCGACGTGTCACGCCCTCGCGCATCGAGCGCTTTGTACTCACCTGTCGCGTACAAATCAAACTTATTGTGTTTTGAAATTTTTCTGTTATGCAGGGGTACGTGGCGCAATTTCGTGGCTCAGCGCAGAACAAAGGCCCACCGATCGGCGAATCAGAGCGCGCCACGTCGCACTCTAACCGCTCGACCTGAGGAGAGAGAAAATAAATTCAAAATTAGGCCTAAATCTTCAAAAAATCATAACTTTTCACCCTGATATCCAAATGACCTGAAATTTTCAGGGTTTGTTTGTAATAATCCTAACCACCTTTCTGAGCCAAGAACACTATAAATTGGGCTCAGAAAGGTGGCGAACTAGAACTTTTGATTTTGAGCTCCAATACAATTGGCCTGGAGGACACAGCTTATTTCAACAGTTCAGATCCGGATTGGGGCCTCTCCAAAGTCTTGTAAGTCTTCATACCTCTTCAGATTCGTGATTTGTTGAAGTTCTAACACGCCAAGGCATAGGCAAAAGGTATATGCCCTAGATTCATGAATTTTTAGAGAGAAGCAGAGGATCTTTGGTTAGAAACCAAAAATTCTATCTTAGGAGTTAGATCTAATCATAATTCAACATTTTCTATCAGTTAGATCTGTCAATTTTGAACAGATCTGACTGTTTAGGCAAAAATCCCCAAATTTCATGCACTTTCTCTCTCTAGATTAAACTTTCACTTTCTCTCTCTAAAATTCAAAATTCAAGTTTCAATTCTTTAATTCTCATCAATCTGAACTTCCACACAAAATTTCATTCAAAAATTCTCTCATTCAATACCTTAATCCTAAAAATTTCATAAACTCTCTTAATTTTCTCTCTCTTCAAGTCTCTTACATTGAAATTCCACTTAAATTCACTAATTCACTCAGAAATTCTTGCAGACTGCCTCTCTAGGGTTCGACTCCTTACTCATCATTTTACTAAAATCTAAATTGAGAAAGGAATTATAAATTTCATTGCATAAGCCTAAGCAAACAACGACAAATTAGCGATTATAAACCGTAAAATTTAGGCTTATCAGTTGGCGCCGCTGCCGGGGAGGCACAGTGATTACAAGATTTGTGAGACAATTCTGAGACAGAGGAACTCTGTTTCTGAATTTTCTGAAATAGTTAATTGAGTTTAAAGAATTTCGAGATTCAGTTATTTTCTTGATATTAATTGTCATTTCTTAAGAGTTTATGCTATTCTTTAAAATTCTTTTGAGTTCACTGGAAGGTTAACAGTTTCTTTTGAGTTTCTTTTGCATGAACGGTAGAAGATCTCTTCTACCTCAGTTAGTGGAGAACACTGAACAGCAAAACAGTAGAAGAAAGACGAAGGTAAGATTCGAAGACGAGATGGAAGACGAAAGAGAAGAGAATGTAGATCAAGGAAGCAGAACTTTAAGGGAGATGGCTGCTCCCAAAGAGTACAAAGCTTTCACTAGCATTACAGCCTCACTGCCTGGAAATGTTAATTTCAAAGTGGATCCAGCAATGATAAATCAACTACCCACTTTTCATGGTTTTATTACGGAAGAACCTTATAATTTTTTGGATCATTTTTCTAATCTTTGTGGAGCTTATCATTTTGCAGGAGTACCACAAGACTTTATCAAGCTTCAACTCTTCCAATTTCCATTAAAGGATAGAGCTCATGAGTGGTTCATGGGGACTGGTAAAGAATTTAAATCATGGAATGAATTACAATCTTGTTTTCTTAATAGATATTTTTCCTACGGTAAAACTAATGCATTGAAAAAGGCTATAAGAGATTTCTGTCAAGGAAATGACACCTTAGGTGAAGCATGGGAACGTTTTATGTCATTAATCAGAAAATGTCCTCACCATGGAATTCCTGATTATGAGTTAGCACAAATTTTTTATGGAGGATTAGACTATCAAGATAAACAACTAATAGATATAGCTAGTGGAGGAAGTTTCATTAACACTAGGGCAGATAAATCCTTTAAAATCTTAGAGGACCTTGTGGAGGATTGGGCATTTAGGCAAAGTTGCACATACAATGCAAGAGATGCACCTGGGAAACGAGGTGGTATTCTCGAAGCAAAAGGTATGGACAATGAAAAAAGGATTGAAAAACTTGAAAGAGAGGTGAAAGAATCATTAGTGGATATTGCTGAAAATTTTAAGTGTATTTTAAGTGATGCATTAGCTCCTTTTAAGCAAGGTCAATCAGTTAATAGTGTTGGGTTGCCTCAGCAGGGTGGGTCAAGTTCTAATTTGAATTATACTAACCCTTCACAATTAGAAGATTTGAATGTTGTAGGAGGACAGCAAGCGGGGCCATCTCAATGGCAACATAAGTCATCATTTGGGCAGAAACAATGGAGCAATGCAAACAATAATCCATACCAACAGAGGCAACAGTTCAAGCCCAGAATACCTCATCAAGATCAAGATCATACCATGAATAGTTATCGGCCTTATAAATCTCAACCAAATCAAGGTTTTGATCAAAATAACGCCTCTATAATGGAAATGTTGAGAAAAATGCAGGAAGATACTGAAGCAAGGGAAAGGAGGTATGAAGAAGAAAGGAGGAGATATGAAGAAGAAAGGCAACTCATGATGAGAAGGATGGAGTCGCTAGAAAGAAGTCAAGAAGCTAGATGGAATCAAGCCAATATGAGAATTCAAGGTACTATAGAAGAAACAATTCCTAAGATGGAAAATTCAGGTCAACTTCCTACTCAACCTCTCATTAATCCTAGGAATATCTCATCTATTATTGATAATGGTATTTCTAATATCACATTCTCTGATTCCTTTTATGAGTATACACATGATCCCCTTGAAATGAATGATGATAGTGAAAAAGTGAATGCAATATCTAAACTTAGGAATGGAAAAATCATAGAAAAGGATGATGAAGAAAAGGATGAGGATGAAGAAATAGTAGGACAGAACACAGGTGAGGGAGAGGAAAAGAAGACGTTAGATCCTAATCCTAAAGCCTATACTCCACCAATACCTTTTCCGAGTGCATTGAAATCTTCTAAGCAAAAACCAACTAATGAGAATTTGATTGAGCTATTTAAGAATGCCACCATCACTATACCCATAACAGAAGCCATCCAGCATATTCCTGCATATGCAAAATATGTTAAGGAACTATGCACTCCTACTAGAAAAAAGACAAGGATACAACTATCCGAAACCATAAGTGCGGTCATTTCCGAAAATATTCCCATTAAGAAGAAAGATCCAGGAGCTCCTTTGATTAAATGTGAAATAGGAGGACTAGTGTTTAGTAAATCATTATTAGATACTGGTGCTAGTGTCAATATCATGCCGAAACCTTTGTATGATAAATTTAAATTTGGAGATTTAGAACCGATTTCAATTGAGTTACAATTGGCGGACGGATCAATTAGAGAACCATATGGGGTAGTGGAAGATGTGATTGTACAGGTTGCTGGATATAAATTCCCAGTAGACTTTATTGTTGTAGATATTAAAATAGTAGGAAAACTTTGTCATGCTCCTATAATTTTGGGAAGACCCTTTTTAGCCACCGCAAGAGTTAATGCCGATTTTGATACAGGGGTGGTTACTATGAAAGTAGGAAATGAAACTATTGAGATTTCAATTCCAAAACTCATGAAAGGTCCCAGGGATACTAGGAATGACATTTGTTTTATTGAGTTGGTGGAGGATGAAAAAATTGATGATAATTCACCTTTTCATGATTTATGTTCACCTTATGATGATTTTGAGAATGGCGGGTACTATTTTGATGATTTGAATCAAGGTATAGAAGAATTATTTCTTGTTGATAGTGATTTGCAGTTTTTGCATTCTAACAGTTCAAGTATCTCACCATTAGGCTTGCATTCTGAAATTGAATTGAAACTATTACCTTCATGCCTAAAATATTACTTTTTAGAGCAAGGTAATAGTAAACCTATAATCATATCATCATCCCTTTCAGCTGATCAAGAGAAGAAATTAATCTCTTCTTTATCAAGCTATGATCATGCTCTTGGATGGAGGTTAAGTGATATTAACGATATCAACCCAAATACTTGTAGACACAGAATTTTCTTGGAAGAAAATTCTAAGTCTATAAGGCAACCGCAAAGGAAACTTAACCCAATTATGGCGGAAGTTGTTAAGACAGAAATCATGAAATGGTTAGATGCTGGATTTATTTATGCTATATCAGACAGCCCATGGGTCAGCCCAATACATGTGGTGCCAAAGAAAACGGGATTGACCGTTGTAAAAAACGAGAAAGGAGAAGAAGTGCAAACAAGAGTCGCTTCTAGTTGGAGAATATGTATAGACTATAGGAAATTGAATGCTGTAACAAAGAAAGATCATTACCCATTGCCATTTATTGATCAAATTTTAGAAAGATTAGCTGGACATGAATATTACTGTTTTCTTGATGGATATTCCGGATATAATCAAATCGAGATTGATGAACTTGATCAAGAAAAAACCACTTTTACTTGCCGAGTAGGAACTTTTGCATTTAGAAGAATGCCTTTTGGGTTATGCAATGCACCAGCAACTTTTCAAAGATGTATGACAGCCATGTTTTCTGACTTAATTGGCAATGGTTTAGAGGTTTTTATGGATGATTTTTCTGTTTTTGGGACATCTTTTGACAATTGTTTGAGTAATCTTGAAAAAGTTTTGCAGATTTGTGCCAAGAACAACCTGGTGCTAAATTGGGAGAAGTCCCATTTCATGGTAAAGGAAGGGATAGTGCTGGGACATCACATCAGCAAAAATGGAATCAAAGTGGACAGGGCAAAAGTGGAAAAAATTCAGAACCTAGCCCTGCCCACAACACTCAAAGAACTTAGGGGTTTTCTTGGGCATGCTGGCTTCTATAGGAGATTCATTCCAAATTTTGCAAAAATAGCAAAACCTCTAACTCAACTCACATCTAAAAATGCTGAATTTACATTTGATGATAATGCTAAAAATGCTTTTTTGCAGATTAAGGAAGCACTAGCTCAAGCACCTATACTCAAAGCACCAAATTGGAACTTCCCTTTTGAAATAATGTGCGATGCATTTGACTTTGCTGTGGGAGCTGTGCTGGGACAGAGAATTGAAAAGAAGCCAGTAGTGATATACTATGCAAGCAAAACACTGAATGAGGCTCAGGTAAATTACACTACAACTGAAAAAGAATTGCTTGCTATAGTATTTGCCCTTGAAAATTTTTGATCTTATATCTTAGGTAGTAAAATAGTAGTTTTTTCTGACCATTCTGCTTTAAAATTTTTACTTAATAAAAAAGAAACAAAACCAAGATTAATTAGATGGATTCTCCTTTTACAAGAATTTGACATAGAAATTAAAGATAAACCTGGACGTGAGAACCTAGTAGCCGATCATTTATCAAGATTACGTGCAAACGATGAAATTCCAATTAATGATTCTTTTCCTGATGAGCGTATTTTGTTAGTTGAATCTAAAAAGCTTCCTTGGTATGCTCATATAGTGAACTATTTAGTGACTGGTTTATTACCTGAAGATTGGGATTTTTATGATAGGAAACAGTTTTTTAAGGATATACAATACTACTACTATGATGAACCTGAATTATTCAAACTTGGTGTGGATGATGTTTTTAGAAGGTGTGTGCCAGAAGAAGAACAAATTCATATTTTAGAAGCTTGTCATTTATCTTTATGTGGGGGACATTATGCTCATAAGATAACCGCATTTAAGGTTTTAAATAGCGAATTTTTCTGGCCTAATCTTTTCAAAGATGCATTTAAATTTTGCTCAAGTTGTTTGAAGTGCCAAGCTGCAGTGAATATCAAGAGTAAAGACAGAATGCCTCTTCAGCCTATCATTGAGGTTGAATTGTTTGATCTTTGGGGAATCGACTTTATGGGACCATTCCCAAACTCCAACGGGTATGAGTACATTTTAGTGGGGGTTGACTACTTCTCAAGATGGGTGGAAGCCATTCCTACAAGGTCAAATGATCATAAGGTGGTATTAACTTTTATTCAGCGTCATATATTTTGCAGGTTTGGATTTCCTAAAGCAATAATTAGTGATGGTGGGAGTCATTTCAATAATGTCCATTTAAGAAATCTCTTTAAAAAATATGGGGTTCACCATAGATTGACTACCCCATATCACCCTCAAGCAAATGGACAGGTTGAAAATACAAATAGGGAGATAAAAAATATCCTTAAAAAAATTGTTAACCCTAGTGGTAAAGACTGGTCTATTAAACTAGATGATGCTTTATGGGCTTATAGAACTGCTTATAAGACACCTCTAGGGATGTCACCTTATAGGTTAGTTTATGGGAAAATGTGTCATCTTCCTGTGGAGTTAGAACATAGAGCTTTTTGGGCTATTAAGAAGCTTAATCTTTCTCAAGATATTGCAGGGAAGAATCGTCTTTTGCAGATTCATGAACTCCAAGAGTTACGAAATGAAGCATACATGAATTCAAGGATCTACAAAGAGAAGATGAAAATTTTTCATGATAAGATGATTAGCAATAAGCAACTCTTTGTTGGACAAAAGGTATGGCTTTATAATTCTAGGTTAAAGCTCTTTCCAGGAAAACTTAAATCAAGGTGGGATGGACCTTATGTTATCGAGACTCTTTTTGATAATGGTGCTGTTTTAATTGTGGATCCAAAAACAGGTGAAACATCAAAGGTGAATGGACAGAGATTAAAACCATATGTGGAGCTTGAAGTTCCTGAGCCACCTTCTGTTAGTCTTTTGGAGAATTCCATCACAATATAAAAATAATAATAATAATAATAATAATAGAAAAATAGAAAAATATTTCCATTGCATGTTTTTGGAATAATTTTTTTTTTACATCAGTTTGATCATTTTGTACTTAAAATCTCCCCAGTTATCTGATTTGTACAGGAAGATCAGTCTCAGCAGAAAGAAATATCTAGTCCGCCTTGGAACTGTCAAAAATGTCACCTTCGTCGGTTTGAAATTTCTAACCCCTACCTTATTAAATTTAAATTCTTATTCATGCATGAGGACATTGCATCATCCAAGTAGGGGGGAGAGGGGTTAGAAAACCTTATTAAATGGGTAAGATCACTATTTCTAATTACTTTGGGAATATATTCGCTTTTCTCAATTATTTTTTATCTCAATTGCAAGAATGAAGCAAATTTTTTTTTTAAGGGATTACTCCCTTGTGTTGGCATGTTGCTTGCTTTATTTGTTTTCCTTGCTTTTAAGTGATAAGCAATTTAGAAATATCTTCCACTTACTGTTTGCAACTCCTACCACTCGATTTTTTTTCTCTGCATTTATGACCATGAATGACTAGTAGAGAGGAATAATTCATATTTTTTTTACCTAGTGGTGAGGTAGATGCTTCTTCGATTGTAATCAACCATAACCCAACTTTGATGAGAACTTTTTTTTTATCCTTGAACATAAGAATGTGTGTAGAGAAGTTAGGCTTTTCAAGCGGATCATGAGCATGTTAAGGAGGAATAAATTATGATTTTAGGCAATGTGGGAGTCATTTCTAAGTTGTTGAGATAACTTTTTGAAATGGTTGAGAAATCCTTGAGATTCTTGAGGTTTGGTAAACCACTAAGACTTCAAGGTTCATAAAAATTCTATTTCAAAAACACTCTAGCTTGACCAAGTCGTTCCTTCCCCCCTAGACAAAAGGACGTAATAAACCCCAAAAGGTGAAAATCTTCAAGGGAACTACGCTGTCAAATCTACATTTGCAACAAAAAAGAGTGGGTTAGTTGCAATGGCACATGTACAGTGAAATAAGTGGCTCGGCCGCAAATAAGTGCCCCCGCAACTAGCTAAGTGAGAATTTTGAAAGAATTTTTTTCAAAAAAAAAAAAAAAAACTGCAATTTGTAGAAATGAGACAAGCACCTTGCCCAAAAATCTTTTATAGCCTAAGGGAAATAAAAGTCCAAAATCTAGGGAGGGGGAATTAATTTTCAAATCTTCTTTTCTTCTAATTATGGCCTTGAATCATCTTAGTGAATCTGGACATAAGGAGTCTCGGATATTTCCCTTATTCGATTAGTTATCTTTTGATGATAAAGATTTGATCCTTGCATTCCTGCGAAGGTTAATGCCTAATTTTCATGGCTATTTTCTTCTCAAGATGTGATTGATATTAGAAACACTTCATGCACATCTATTCTTATTTTCATGAATAAAGAAGGAAAGTCAAAGTGAATTGAATGTCATTGCTAAGGGACTAGCAATGTTTAAGTAGGGGGGTATGATAACATGCAATTTTATCATGCAAAATCATGGAATTTACAAGAAATTTTCACCTAAAACATTAATATTGCATGTTATCATTATGAAAATATAAGCAATTTCCAAAAAAATTTGATTTTTTACAATTTTATGAATTTTTAGTTAATTATGCACAAATTTCTGATTTTATTTTTATGGAAAAATGATTTTTAAAGTCAAAATATATTTTTAAATGAATTTATTTCAGTCGAAAATATATTCTTATAATTTTTCTGATTTTTCCACATTTTTTTAGAATTTTCTGGGATGATTTAGAGCCAAAAATGAAATTTATTTCATAAAAAAATCATTCTCGGAATTTTTTTTTATTAATCACAGGCGTAAATATCAAATTTTTAATGTTTAAAGGGCAATTTTCCGATTTTTTAAACCGCGAGGGTTTTTTAATAATTTTCCAGGCGATTTCTATTGTTTTTCTTTTATTTTCCGGGGGTACGTGGCGCTTCCGCAGAAGGCCACGTCGCCCTCTACTGCTACAAAGCGGAATAGTTCATGGTTTTTCGAATAAAAAAAATTGATTTATGCCTGTGTGCGTAGCGCGGTGCGCCACGCACAGAGGCGGCGTGTCACGCCCTCGCGCATCGAGCGCTTTGTACTCACCTGTCGCGTACAAATCAAACTTATTGTGTTTTGAAATTTTTCTGTTATGCAGGGGTACGTGGCGCAATTTCGTGGCTCAGCGCTTGAACAAAGGCCCACCGATCGGCGAATCAGAGCGCGCCACGTCGCACTCTAACCGCTCGACCTGAGGAGAGAGAAAATAAATTCAAAATTAGGCCTAAATCTTCAAAAAATCATAACTTTTCACCCTGATATCCAAATGACCTGAAATTTTCAGGGTTTGTTTGTAATAATCCTAACCACCTTTCTGAGCCAAGAACACTATAAATTGGGCTCAGAAAGGTGGCGAAAGGGAACTTTGATTTTGAGCTCCAATACAATTGGCCTGGAGGACACAGCTTATTTCAACAGTTCAGATCCGGATTGGGGCCTCTCCAAAGTCTTGTAAGTCTTCATACCTCTTCAGATTCGTGATTTGTTGAAGTTCTAACACGCCAAGGCATAGGCAAAAGGTATATGCCCTAGATTCATGAATTTTTAGAGAGAAGCAGAGGATCTTTGGTTAGAAACCAAAAATTCTATCTTAGGAGTTAGATCTAATCATAATTCAACATTTTCTATCAGTTAGATCTGTCAATTTTGAACAGATCTGACTGTTTAGGCAAAAATCCCCAAATTTCATGCACTTTCTCTCTCTAGATTAAACTTTCACTTTCTCTCTCTAAAATTCAAAATTCAAGTTTCAATTCTTTAATTCTCATCAATCTGAACTTCCACACAAAATTTCATTCAAAAATTCTCTCATTCAATACCTTAATCCTAAAAATTTCATAAACTCTCTTAATTTTCTCTCTCTTCAAGTCTCTTACATTGAAATTCCACTTAAATTCACTAATTCACTCAGAAATTCTTGCAGACTGCCTCTCTAGGGTTCGACTCCTTACTCATCATTTTACTAAAATCTAAATTGAGAAAGGAATTATAAATTTCATTGCATAAGCCTAAGCAAACAACGACAAATTAGCGATTATAAACCGTAAAATTTAGGCTTATCACCTGTCCAATCCCAAATGATGCTTTTTTTGACATAACAAGCTACATGTACTATTTGGGTCATATTGAGAGAAATACTCGTAAAAAGTTGTTAAGAACACCCTACCAGAAAAAATAAGATGTAAAGAATTCATCAAGGTCTCGTGAAGTATGCTAAAGGATGGACGTGTGAAAATTTAATATTTTGATTCAGATAGATATTACTGAACATTTTTGGGAGATAGGGATGTAAGAATATCACATGGAAATTAAAGGAGATGGGGAGTCGAGGAAAGGACGGTATTCCTAATTTAGAGATCAACGTCCAAAGAAACAATAAAACCTCATTTCAAAAAAAAAGGTATCAATCATGGGTAAGTGCAACCTCAGTTTTTGAAAGTAGTGATATTAAAGAATAATTAAAGCTCAATTATATTTCCACTTGGATGTATTTAAATTTGTTTCATCCCAACCATCTTGCCATTAGAAGCTATTTCAGGGATCAACTATATTTTTGGTTCCAAATGAATTGTGAGCTTTAATTCAGTCATCTAAATACTTGTACATATAATCATAGCTTAGAAGTAAATATTATGTAAGGACATTCCTAGGTATCCATGGATATATTTAATGACTTTATAGTTTTGATAATATATCCTTATATAACATAAAAAGTCCAACTATATTATTTGACAAGTTGGTTAATGTTCCTGCATATATTTCTATCAGAAAAATTTATCTCTCTACTAGGGTGTACATCTCAAATCATAAAAGATGTGTGTTGTTTTTAGAACAAAGCAATTCCTACAGGGATAAAGCACATGTTTTCATACTCTTGATTAAAAATTAACATTTTAAACTTTACATTCCTAAAATCAAAAATTTTCATACACATTTTAACTTTTAAATGGTACATATGTCAGATTTAGACGAAATGTACTTAACGTGTACAACTCCCTTCAAAGATACCTATTTTTGATACTTAATTTCTTATGAGAATAAATATATTTTTAATTAACCACCGTATTACTAATCCTTTAACTTTAATTTATTTTCAACTACTCTTATGATTTCTTAAACTCAGACATTGGACTTGGAAACTTGGTTATTTAATTTATTGAATTGAGCAGTCATTAATTGGAGTTTACTATTGGAATTATATAGTCCAAGTTTGGTTATAAACATCCTAATTATATGGATTATCTGGAACCTTACTATGCAACAATTGTTTTTGGCACACTTATAATAACACCCTAAATTGGGTATTTAATTCAAGTAATTAGCACTATTTTAGCATTTAATGAGTTTAACTAATTTATGGGTTGATATTGATGATTGATAAGGTTGACCAGTAATTTTTATGTTAGACATTAAACTTTCTAAATAAAAGGACACAATAGCCTTGAGGGTCAAACACCTCATATTATAGGCGGAGAGGTGGATTTAGCTTTATCAAATGGTTTTGCGTAAAACATCTTAACTAACTTATGTGTTGATATTGATGATTGATAAGGTTGAAAAATAATTTTTAAGTTAACCATTAAATTTTCTAAATAAAATGACACAAGAGCCTAGAGGCTCAAACACATCATATTATAGGCGGAGTGGTGGATATACCTTTACCGAAAGGATTTGTGTTAAACATCTTAAATATAATTATGGGAGGGGAACCCAGTTTAGGCAACCATTTATATCACATTATATTCACCATTCATCTAAGACGGCTGTCTTTAAAGGGAGATGATATTGAAGAGTGTCAAGAAGAGTTGGAGAAGAAGAAGTGGAGATCAAAGATCACCTGGATCATGTGAATACATGCACATGAACTTAGAAAAATCACCTCACGAGAAAGTCAAGGGTGGAAAAACTTGCACACCAGGTACACAATATGTCCTTTGTTTTAGAGATCAATTTGGAGTGGAATTCAGCTTAGTTTACAAAGAAAAGTGTTTTCTAGCCTTCAGTCAACACACCAGAGCCAAATAAATGACAGTCCTTCTGTACATCATTTTCTCTCTATAAAAGCTCTGTGATACATTTTATTGCTCCTGGGTCTTAAAATATTCACATTGAAAAATTTAAGAAACATACAGGCCTACCATTATTACTATATCAATAAAGAAAGGTACTTTTTGCACAAATAAAGAGGAAACCATAGAGGGACAAAGCTTCTTATTATTACACAAATTTATTGCTTATGGAGGGACAAAGTGATCCTCCTTTTTTCCCTCCTAATATATTCTGCCACCACATTTAAGATAGAATTTGCATTTCTTGATTATTTATCACCACTGTGAAAGGAAATTGACTTACATCATATTTCTTTACAAAAAGTAATTTACTAAGTTTTGAATGATAGCTTCTCCTCTAGAATCGTACACAGCAATATCTAATATAGAAACTCTGACTTAACAATATTTTATTACAAAAAATAATTAAAACTTTTGACAAGAATACTGTATTTAATGTTGGTTATGTATTTACTGTCATGTAACATTCAATAGTATGCAATAATGTCACATTTAAAGTTTTAATTCCTCCTTGGCAATTGAGATTATTCAATAAAGATATATTTATCTGTACTTAGGAATATTTAGCTAGTGATGAGTACGGATATCTCCATAGGGAAGGATGGTAAAGGATTTATGTTTCTTACTATATTGATTAATGATACTAGAAAAGATACAGGTGATAATATAATAAGTGAGACAATGATATCGAGTGAGAGGTTTTAACAGTTATAATTTGAACTTAAAAATAATTAAAGAAAATAGAAAATGAAGGTAGAATTGGGCAAAGCGATATGCAAACGGAGTAGAGAATGTGACCAATATGATAGTGATTGAGGTGGAATGACAGCAGAAAGATGATAATAAACCTAATTATGCTAAAGATGATGTCGGGAAAGAAGCATTATAAGATGAAGATGCTTAACTCAGATCCTTATGTTCTGCCAGGATCATAGCGATTTGTGAGTGCGGGAAGCTCCCCTCTTATCTAATAATTCTTTGATAAGGGAATCTTCAAAGCCATTGCTAAGGGACTACCAATTATCTAATATGGGGGTGTGATAACATGCCCTTTTAGTACCTTAATCTGTTTATATTTACATGTTATGTGCATTAATTCAACTATATATGGATGTTATTAAGCTTAAAATGATTAAATTCCTTTTTTGAATGATATTATGAATTTTGGCATTTTTATGTATTTTTGGCGTGTTGTTTGACAGTAGATTCTGAAAGAATATAACTTTTTAAGTCAAAGTATAACTTTTCTAGGATTTTTTGAAATTCAATTCTTAAAGATCTGATTTTTTGAAGTGAAAATATAAATATTTTTTATTTTTTGGCTTTATTTTATCAAATACGAAGTTTAGAAATCATTTCTTAGAATTTTTTAAATGTCACCACGAGTCGCCGTTTGATTCCTTGAATCACACCATATGGTCATGATTGACAACAGTCAATCATTTGAGTATGCCATCATGGCATCACAAAAAGCGGTGGCATAATGGCTTTCAACAAAAAAATATTGTTTTGTCGTTTTCTGCTTTTGCCTAATCAAAAATTTACTGCAAAAATTATCCTGTTTTTTTCATTGGTCCACGTGCTCTTTGCGCCAAAAAAAGTACAAAAAATGTTAGTTGAAAGCCACAATGGTCCATCCCATCTGCTCCAATGCTTCCTTGGAACAATTTCAAATGAGAATCGTAAAGTCATGCTCTTTGGTTCTCATGGAATTTTCCTCTATTTATTTTGCTATCATGAAAGGCCTTCATTTTGGCTTTGTAAATTACCAAATTTTGGTACGCTTTGTTTCTTAACTCTTGCAATTCTTGAAGCTGCAACAAATTATTTTTTGCTGCATCTTTCATAGCGAGATTCAATTTCCTAATTGTCTAATAAGCTTGATGTTGAATCACAACAGGAAGATGACATGTTTTTTTCAAATATGAGTGTACAAGGGGACATCGCAATGGGTCCCTTATAGGCTGTTCTATATGCCCACAAAGCTTCTGGTAATCTTTCACTCAAAATTTTTACTGTTAGGTCATATTATCTTTTTTATAATGTTCTTGATTTCTGTATTACTTCAATTTGGCCATTAGCTTGAGGATGGTATGGAGTGTTCATCTTATGATGTAATCCATATTTCTCAAGTAAAGACCTGAAATGGTAATTGCTAAAATGGGATCCACCATTACTAATCATTTCTCTTGGATATCCAAATCTAGATAAAATATATTGAGTTAAAAAATTCAGTACTACATTATGATGATTTCTCCTAGTGGGTATTACCTCAAGCCATTTGTGATGGTGCACACCATCAAGGTTCATCGACGATGTTGTCCGCACCGTCCACCATCGTCATCGACAAGCGGGTGAAAGTGCTCGATTATCGTAGTTTGATTCATTGTTTTTTTTCTTTGTTGTGTTTTTGTGTTTTTCTGCTCTCACGTCCTGTTTTCGTCGCAATGCGACGCGTCCCGTGCCTGTGTTTTCACTGTCATGGGAAGGGGTCCTCAGTCACTTAGACCCCCACCCTTATCCCTCGGTCTTTTCTTTCTTTATTTTAATTTTCCCTTTATTTTGTAATGAGGGGGACCATTATATAAGCCCCCTAATGGACCCTACTCCCCCCTTGTTGACCCACTTAAGGGCCCATCTCCTCCACCCTTTATAAGGGAAGAGGGGGGCACCATAAGAGGCAGACCACGAATTTCAAGGATTTATTTGCGTTGTGAGTTTTTGGTCTCGCCCCTCGATTCAAAGAGAAAATAAGAAAGGGGAGGAGAAGACGAAGAATGAGAGTGGATAGGAGAACAGATCTTACCTGCCTGCAGGTCGTCCTACCCCTATTCGTTGGATGATTATATGGAAATCTCACACTAGGTGAGTACGAGATCTCAGCATTTGTCTGCTGACATCGAGCACAAGAAGAGCCCCTCCTATTGCCGCTTGATTACCGTTGCTCGATTTCAACACGACAGTGATCGGCTCTGATCAAATTCACCCTTCGCTCAATCTCACAGCAAATGCCCAAATCGAGCTAACTCCTTGATCGCTCGGGTGGCGCTCATTGCGCGAATGATTCAGCCATGGGTCCTTGTCACGGCCGGCCGCTCCAGATCTGCCAGTCAACCGGTCCACCGTGAGACGGGTGCCACTCACCGCCTCATGGCCAAGCTGTTTGACCACGATCTTTGATGCCCGAGCGTTGAGATGGTGCCACTCTACGCCATGCGGCCAAGCTGTTGACCATAATTGCTAACACCATAGAATTGAGACCGGTGCCGCTCCCCCACTAAGCAACCAAATGGTTTGACCATGATCGCCGATGTCAGGGAACCGTATGAAGGAATATGGGCGCTTGGGTGCGCGACCCATCGGGTGGTCCGTTGGGTGACACCCCCGTCACCCCAAGTTAATGTGTGGATCGTAACACCTGGGTGGGACATGACGGAAGCTGCCCTCCTCCTAGACGTAGTGAGGGAGCACCTACGGGAGCCGTCGCCCCTACCTTCAACTACCATCCCATTGCACCCTAAGTTCTCGATCCTAATCAGCACAAAGTGGAGGTGCCCCAATTCCCTCGCACTACGCTGCTTAGCCACTACTATGTGGTTGTCTGTCCCAGCGCTGTGTGACTTTGATCGGCCATCCAAACTACCTCGATAGTCATCGTGCGATCGCTTGGGTGTTCAGCCGCGAAGGCAAATCAACCCGTTTTCTCCCGCTCGTCGCAGCTGCCCCACCGTGTCAGTGGTGTGCACCGACTACGATCAGTTGCTGACTGGAGTCGCGACCACTGGTGTTCTCGCTTCCTCTCCTCCGACCTTTACGTATAACTCTGGCATCATCATCGCTTGTCGAGCCGCCGTCCGCTCTCTGGCACCTCTCCGCCCCACTCGCTTCGACTGCCGCCAACCGTTGATGAACTCTGTACCACAAGCCACGCCGACAAGCTACGCCGTCCTCTTCTGTCACTCAATAATTATCTCTTGCAGTAAATTTTCATCTTGACTCTAGTGTGCTCGGGCTAGGTAGGTGAGAGAGGTTTTGAGAGAAACTACGACATACTTGAGTGTCTTACCAGTACGTATGAGACCATCCATTACGTGGGAGCCCTACGGATTGACTTCGTTCGACCGTAGATGCCTTCGTCGCTTCGACGAGGTTTGAGAGCCACCGTCACCGTCATGTGGCAAGCCCATCCATGCTAAGAGCTCGGCACCTCCCTCGAGTCAGAGCCTGCACCTACGACACGTAGGACATTCATTTAGTACATCATAGTCACCTTGACCCATTAGGGTTTATCCGTCGGATGACGCCACTGTCATCATTCGATACTACTGCCATTTATTATCGGTACTGATCCATCATACTCGGTGACGACCAGACGACGTCCTCGACGACATACGCCATCAATTTGGACATGTAATCGACAACCATCAATATATACTCATATCCAAAGGATGGTGGAAAGGGTCCCATAAAATCTATACGCCAGAAATCAAAGATCTCAATTTCTATAATCGGTTTTTTAATTGATGGATAATATGTTTTCGTCAAGCCAATCACACCACGATGTTTATTTAAGTTCATTGAATAAAATATTTAAGTTCATTATTATTCTGTGTGATGTTTGTAATGAAGTCCATGAATACGTGCAATGAAATAATGAATTATAATGAGATAATAATGCATCGATTACTATAATTTAAAAATATATTCCAAATATTGCTATTCGATGAATAATCGAGACATACATTAAATTATCTAGATAGAATAGCTCTAGCAGATCCTACTTATTTGAAAGTATAGCTGATCTTGTGGCTATTAGTGTGGCAACACTAAGGACAAATCGTGGGTGCTCTTTAGAGAAAGAGTTCACTAAATTGATCCATACGAATCCTTGAATAGCATTATACCTAAACGTCAATTAGGTTGATTCATGTCACGATTGTAGAAATGATCCACTGACGTGAGATACCAAGGATATCTCATGAATGGATGACTACATTTTGACTAAGACTTATGAGCCTCTAATCATGAGATTCAAACAAGTCATAGTTCGGATGTAGTAAGAAGGTCGATGAGATGATTGAGTGGTCAAGATGGGAGCATCCGCCATTGGTATAAGAGGAGATTGAATCAAGGAAAATGATGCAGCAAATGCCTGCCTAGGGTAGTGAAGATATTGGAGGAGTTATCAAGTGATCCCTGTTATGCATCAGTACTAATTGAATAATGGATTAGGGTTTGACAATAAACCATACCCTAAGTCATTCGAGAGTCTCACACAGATGATGGATTATACATATACGGTAACCAATGGTGGTAAAGGTTCCATGAGATAGTTCAAACACTACTCAGTATCTTCTTGAGCACGACGTGTAGCTTGATACCCCACGGACTAGAAACTTAACCTATTGTTTGGGTTAACTCGATCCTTATTTAACTAATCTATATGTTGATATAGTTAACTAATAAGGTTGATCCATAATTGTTATTGGGCCACTAAAGTTATTAACTAGAATGATACATGAGCCCGGAGGGTCACACACATAAGGTTGCAAGGGCATTGGTGGATATATTTTACTTTGTAGGGTTTTTCAGAAAAATCATAAGTGAAATATAAAGAGGGCAAGGGCTCTCATTTTAAGCACCCATGCAAGCCACATTTGAGAGCCCCTCCCTTTATCCACTCTCTTCTCCACTCATCAGAGGAGAGTGTCTTCATGGTGAGAAGATCTTCAAGATTTTCAAGAAGAGTTGAAGAAGAAGATGTGGACATCCAAGCGCCGAGTGATCATGTGTATACTTCTAGAGGCCAGACGCGTGAATGCCTTTGGAACGATCTCAAAGTGAGCATGTCAAGGGGGGAATAAGTTCCCCAAAAAGGTACATTTGGTGTTGATTTAAAGATCTATTATGAATCGATCTATCCGCTTCTGCATCAATGGAAACGTGTTTTCCATGGACGAACCAATGCATTGAACCACCATTAATGGCATGGCATCATTCTTTGTTAGATTGATGATGGATTGAAATTTTAAATACCTTTTATAAAACTCATATGAATCCCAAAATACTATAGTTGAAAATAACCCGATGTTGAAGAACTTTTGGAGGAGTAATTTTTTATGCAACATGTCCACCACAAAAAGATGAATGATATAGTTCAGGATCTTTTGAAAAATAGTGTTGGATGTTTTCTGGGGCTAATCTTAAGGATATGCTTATAAGGAAAAGTTTCAACAATTTGAATTGGGTTACTAGCATTTAGGCGGGATAAATGATCAGCTACAAAATTTCAGATCCACATCTATTTTTAATTTCCAACTCAATTCATGCATTAATGAATCCATCTAATCATTCTAGGTTTTCCCTCTTTTTTATTTATTAAATATCTCATACCTGCATGATCTAACAATGTAACTATCACACTAGCTTGTAAGTATGATCTAAATGTATCAAATGCAAACACAATAGCTAGGAATTCCTTCTTAGTAGTAGTGTAGTGTACCTGAGCATCTCATAAGGTCTTGCTAGCGTAGTAGATGGACAAGGGCTTCTTTTCAATTTGTTGACCCAGTACCGTTCCTATTGCAGAATCATAATTATCACACAAGAATTTTAAGTGGTGATTCCAGTTTGGAGTTTGTAGAACAGGTGCTTTTGCTAGAGCCTCCTTTATCTACAAAAATGCGCGCTTTGTTGCATCGTAGAATATGAAATTCACATGTTTAGCCAATAAGTTAGTCAACAGTTTAGATAATTTTGCTACATCTTTGATGAACTATATGTAGAAACCTGCATGGTAGAGGAACCCTCTAAGTTCCTTGGTGTTGGTAGGAAGCATAAGGTTTCTTGGATCTTCATGAGAATAAACTTTGATCGGGTAAGTTTTAATGGTTTATCAAAATTTTGAATTTAATGAGTAGTTAATCCTTTTTGATGCAGGTTACGTAAGTAGTTAAAAGAGTACTATTATTTGATATTATAAATAATAATAATTTTTTTCAATATAAAATTGGCTTAAAAATATTAAATATATTTCTAGGATTGTTTGGTTGTTAAACCCAAGACCTCAAGAATTTAAATAAAATATATTTAACCATTCATTCTACTTTATTTTTTTGATATTAAAGAAGAATAAACCAATATAATACCTTTTGCAGCCCATTAGGGTAAAAGGTACAATAAAAGCATCTTTTTGAAAAAGGTACTTGACTTTTTGAGCGCCCACTCTCTCTCCTAAATTTTCTGTGCTCACCTTGAGAGCTGAGATCTGTTCTTGATTGAGAGCTTCAAGCTTTAATCAAATTTGGGCTTCCTGGTGGATTGATTCAGAATTCAGTTCTTGGATCTGCATTCATAAAGATTGGTGAGATTGTTTCATAATAAATGTTCTTGATATTTTCACTTCCTAATTCCTGAGAAATTGGTTAATTGATTGAATCCTAATAATCTTTTGTGTGAATGTAATAATAGTTTCAATCTGAGATATGTATCTTGAATCCAATTTGGACATTAGTAACTCAGATTATTCATTACCCACTTTATAGTTCTTGATTCTTCAATCTAAAGTTCATAATTGAATATTCAAATCTGAGTTGACTAGTTTGAAAACTAAAATTGACAACTCTAATTCGATTCTTGATTCTTTAATCTGTAATTAATATTTGGCTATTTGAATTTTTTTTGGATTACTTAATCTGAAATTTCAAATTGCCTTTTCTATTTTGATCCCTAGAACCTTCTAATTGAAAGTTCAAATTAACTTATCAAATTTGATTCTTAAATTATTGATTCCTATCAAATTTACCATTGGTTATGTTCTTTGAAATTTATTTTTGTTTGACCAATTTTGTGGTAATCAATCCGTTGTTAATCATTCATCTTATCCATATCATATTTGTTGACTTGATCAAGTCAGTTTACTCATCTAATTTGATCATGACAGATAATGTGATTCGATATTATCTGTTAATTGAATTTGATCACTTCAGATCAATTGAACTAATCTTGTTGTGACCATACTCTTCAACTCATTCTGAGTATAATTGTTAATTTAGTTGAATCATAAATTTGATTGAAAAATTGATCACATTTGTTTCTGCCATTGATTTGAAAATACTTCATCTCATCCGGTTGTACCTAATTCTAACTTGATCACTTCTTATTAGTTGATTAATACATTCAATCATAACCTTGATTGGAATCGACCAACAATATTTTTCTCTCATTAAGTAAATCAAAATGGACTATATGCATTATTTTAAATTGATCATATTTGATTCTAATGATCGATTTCAATTGATCATATTTGATGTTATCATTGATTTAATCATAACTGAACACATCCAATATATCTAGTTTGATTTGATCACATCATGGTCTAAGTTTAACCAATCAGTAAAATTGACTTGATTTTGACTTGATCACTTAATTTTGACCATTCAGAACTGATTGAATACGAATAAGGCAATTGAAGTAAATCCAGATTGTTATTAGATTTTATTTGACCACTCTGACTATTGGCTTTGACTGTAGTATTTAATTCAATTTAAATTACCAGCAGATTTCATTCTACGATTCTGATTTTATTGAAATTGATCATTAAGATTCTGTATTTGATCCATATTACATTAGATAATATCAACCTGAACTTGATAGTAAATAACTTATAATTCTGCTACTCCAAAGTTGATAGTCTAGTTTTTTATATCGATTTAGTTAGGCAATGTACTTGGTGAACCTAAGAAGTTAGTGTGTTGACCAAGGGTCAACTAGGAAATATTGGGACTTGTACTATTGTTGGTAGGTGGTCACTGAGGCTGAGCAGATTAGCTTGGGTCAGGAGAAGAAGGGTGGATGTTAGGAGCTCCGTGGTGCTGTGGAGGAGACGTCTCTAGTTTCTTTATTGTTGACTTAAGTGTAATGGAAAGGCGAGAGTGACGCTCACCGCGCATATAGTGAATTGTGGTTTTTCACAGGACATTCACTGGGCACTTGAGCCTGTGACTATTCTGAGATCTAGACGATCTCTCGTTGCTGCATTGAGGCACTTTTGTGCCCCCAATCATGGTAAAATAATATGTTAAGGTGAGAAGGGTGCTTGAGAGACAATATTAAATAAGAAATCTGAAAAAGACAATTAGATAACATAAATACAAAATCAGACTAATTCACCCCCCTCTTAGTCGTCAAGCTTCTGGATTATCTCCACTTTGGCCTTCTCCACCTCTAATCCATGATTGCTGATCATGTGTCCCAATACTATTCTCTCTTGGACTATGAAGTAGGAATTTTCCCAAATTGTCAAGCATGTGTCAAAATTTGTCAAAAGAAAAATAAATCATTCTTGAAAATATCTAGAAAATCTTCGACTATATTTGAAAATAATGTCATCATGTATCTTTGAAATGTAGCTGGTGCATTACATAGTCCAAATGGCATTCTTCTAAGTGTTAAAGTTCCAAATGGGCAAGTAAAAGTAGTCTTTTCTTGACCATCAGGGTGAATTTCTATCTGACTATATCCTGAATATCCTTTTAAGAAACATAAATAATATTTTCATGTTAATTTCTCTAGTATCTGATCAAGGAAGGGCAATGGATATTGATTTTTTTGTGACTAGATTAAGCTTCCAGCAATCGATGCATATCCTCAAACTATCTGTTAATCTGGTTTGAATTTCTCCCCCTTGATCTTTTTGGATTACGGTGATTCCTATTTTCTTAGCGACTACATGGACAGGACTTACCCAAGCACTATTAGAAATCAAGTAAATAAACCCAGCTTCTGAACTTTTAATATTTATTTTTCAACTACATCCATTATGATGCGATCTAATTTTTTTATGCATTCTCTAGCGGATCTAGCATTTTCTTTTGTGAAAATTCTGTCCACGCATGTCGACGCACTTATGTCATCGATATCAGAAATAGATCATGCAATGACAGAATTATATTTTCTAAGCATGGTGAGTAGTTTTCTTACTTGGTTCAAATATAATGATGATGACATAATAACTGGAAAATCATTGTCTACTCCTAAAAGTGCATACTTTAAATCTCATGGTAATGGTTTTAAATAAATTTTCATGTAAAAAGAGCATATATCTATATCAACACTTGAATAATCTAAGAATTATATTTTCTAAGCATGGTGAGTAGTTTTCTTACTTGGTTCAAATATAATGATGATGACATAATAACTGGAAAATCATTGTCTACTCCTAAAAGTGCATACTTTAAATCTCATGGTAATGGTTTTAAATAAATTTTCATGTAAAAAGAGCAGATATCTATATCAACACTTGAATAATCTAAGAATTCTTGAGGTGATGCACAAAAAGCGTTGAAATCAATATACTCAATGACATCTAGAAAACATAAATCCAGAGGATTTTTCTGGATATTTCATCAACGTGGATATGTTAATTTCCACTTTCTCTTTTCCCACTTTGAGTTCTACTATTCCCATTTCCCAATCCATGTTAGCCAAGAAGGGTCTACCTAGAATGATATGAGCATTTTTAATATCCTCCATCACTTTCACATCGGCAATAATGAAATCAACTAGGAAATAACCTTTTGTTCTATTTTGTCAACAACATCTTCTAATAATCCATAGGGTTGCTTAATGGAGCCATCGGCTAATTGTAACTCTACGAAGATAGGTTATAATTCCCCAACTTTAAATTTATCATTTAAAGTTTTTGACAAAATATTGATACTAGCTTCTAAATGAACTAGTGATTTAGAAATGAAACATTCATCCGATCTCTCACTTGGTTTGGGGGGCTCCTGGATCCCTTGGTGTATCACTTGGTTTATTTTAAGTTTTTATAACACAGAACTGATATTTTCAGATGATTGAATTCTCTTACGTTTTCGGCTAGGTTTGCACAATTTTTTCCAAAAATTTGCAAAGGAAGGAATATGTTGTTTTTTTCATTCAATGGAATATTGATTGTTACTGGTTTAAAAATATATATACTTTCGTCATGAGGATTTGGTTTAACTCTAGAGTTTTCAAAGCATCAGGGAAAGGAATGGGTGGGGCATAATTTTTTGGATTAAGCTCTATTTGGGCAGACTGATTATCTTCCTGAGGTACTTCCACTTCCTCCTTTTGATGATCAGAAATATCCAGCAAAGCTGTCCCCTTTCTTAATTTAGAAATTGTGTGCACAGTTTTGTGATTGTAGGGAGATGAATCATGACTTTCAATCAAATGTAAATTCTTAGGATTAATATGAGACTGAGTTGGGAGTCCACCTGTTTCATGGATAGGGAATCCATTCTCATCCATTTTACCTCTTTGTTTGAGGTCGGCTCTTGAGTTATTTTCTTCTCTCATGCTCGCCATTTCCTTCTTGAATTGTCAGAGCATTCCAATCATTTGAGCTTGCATTTGCTCCATTTTATCCTGCTTCTCCTACACATTCCTATGGAACTCATCACATGAAGGGTTAGTAGTTTGATGAAAATTATTGTGGTTGGGCCTTGCATAAAAATTTATTTGTTCTTGTTGAAAAGGGAGACGATTTTGATAGTTGTTCTTTAGCATGTTATTCTTTGGATATCCACTATCTCTAGGATTCCAAGAATTTTGAGCTATAAGTCTATTCATCATGGACCATTCAATAGCCATAACTTGCTCATGCGTCGGACGATCTACTTCTACATTATCATCTCTAGAGCAATAATGGCGAAGTTGAAAATCCATTTGAGAAGGATGAGAAGAATTAGGTGATTCTAAACTATGAATGATTGTAGTTAATTCAGAAACAACTTTTACATGTCGTTCAATTCACAAATCAGGTTCAATAGCACTTACCTCAATAATCCCACCCCTCTTAGAATTTGCATTTCTCCCATTACAATTAAGAGCACCATAATATGCATCATTTTCTGCTAGTGTTTCTAAAATGCCTAGTGTTTCATCTAAATTTTTTTGCATAAATGTACCTCCACTAGCAACGTTGATTATCTTTCAGTCCAGATCTCTTAATCTTTCATAAAAATTTTGAACCATTTGCCAATCTTCTATACCATGGTGTAGACATTTTCGGGTTAACTCTTTTAACCTTTCCCAATGCACATAAGGATTCATCGGGCCCTTGACAAAATTTATATCGCTTGTTCATATAAATTTGTCTTTCCCACTAAATATAATTTTTTTCAGTATGTGATGTACATTTCCTTCCATGAATCAAAGTTCAGAGATAGAGATGTAACCCAACGTCTAGCTTTATCTCTAAGATTGAAGTGAAATAATCACATCTTAATAATCTCATTCGTAATATTATGAAAGTGAAATGTTTGACAAATCACAGTAAAGTCCGCCAAATGTTTATATGGCTTTTCCTGAGATAAACCATAAAAGTTAGGGAGTGATTGTGATGCCGGACGTCGTCTCAACGGCGTCCGACCGTCACCGAGGGTAGGAACTCGGTGTCGTATCACTAACTAATCGGTTTACGTCCACGACGTCAACCGATGGATATGCGGAGAACAGAAATGCATGTATGACGATAACGAGGATGATGGTCCAACTATGGTACGTACAATGCGCCGACAAGCTATGAGAGCCAATCCGGAGCGGGGACGGGGTCGCCTAGCTAGGTTGAACCAGCCCTCCAAGTCGTCCGAGGCGGGTCGGGGGCGCGCACGCCGTCGAATGGGGTAACTCCCACTGGAATGCTCACACGCGTCAGGGCGTCCCGACTCGTACCGGACAGGTAAGACGCTCGTCTTTGTTTCGTCGTACTCTCAATCTGTCTCACTCACCTATCTAACCCGAGCGCGGTGGAGGCAATACGAAAGAATACTGAAGGGAATAAATGACGTAAAGGGGCGAGGGAAGCAGAGTACCTTCGTCGCGCTGGCGACGGGATCTTCGTACCAACTGGTTCCGGAGGAGGGAGTTGTCGGGGGCGCCGGAGGTTGACTGGTGCGGAGGGGCGGCGGCGTCGGTGTGAGCGGAATGGGAACCCCAGCGTCGCGCGGATCACGGACGGCGGGCACGTCGCGAGGACGGTGGCACACGGCCAGGCGCATAAGGCACCGGTGAGCACGGCCAGCGGGCGCTGCAGACGGCGCACGATGCACCGGCGCGCGCGCTGTTGCCACGCGCTGCGGGTGTCGCACAGCACACCAGCGGCGCAGCTGGCGAGCGCTGCTAGGACCGTCGGCGCGGCGGGCCAGCGCCAGCGGCACACGCAGCAGCGGACGCGGGTGTAACGTAGCAGCCACGGCGGCGAGATCCGATCCCATGCAAGGCGTGGCGGGCACCACTTGCAGGGCTCTCGGGAGCGGCCACGAGGCCAAGTAGCAGGCGACCACGGAGTGTGGCGATCGGGAAACGACGCGCGGCTCGGGCTGGGAAGCAGCGGCGATGGTCCAGGTGCCGGGACGGCGGTCGGCGGCCTCGGCGTTGAGCGGCAGCAACGATCCGTGCGAGAGGGCGGCTGCACGACGGCTGGCGCAGGTGTTTGCGGCGCGGCGGACTCGCGGCCGGAAATAGCGAAGCGATAGCGGATGGCGAGGTCCGGCAGGAGGGCGCGCGACTGGTCGGCGGCGTGGCGCGCGGCAGGCGGCTGCGTGCGGCGACCGTGCGGCTCGGCAGCGGCGGCGCAGCGGCGCGGCGACAGCGGCTGCGGCGCGGCGTCTGCGATTCGGCAGCGGGCGGCAGCGCGCTGGCGCGCGAGCGGCTGCGCGGCGGCGTCAGCGCTGTTCGGCAACAGCAGCGACGCGGCGGCCTAGCGGCGCGGGCGGAGGGCGGCTGCGCTGGCGCGGCGCCGCTGCTCGAGCAGCGAAGCGCGCGATGGCGGCCTTGGCTGCGCGGGTACAGAAGGCAGCCGCGCGGCTGAGGCGGCGCGGCTGTTCGGCGGCGACGGTCTCCTTCCCTTCTCCTTCTCTTCCCTTTCTCTTCTTCCTCTCTTCTTCTTCTTCTTTCTCTCTTCTTCTTCTTTCTTCTCTTCTTCTCCACGACCTGACCCTTCTTTCTCAAAGTGAAATTCTTCAAAAATTAGGTCAAGGTAAGGGAAGCGCCCACCTCTTCCCCTTATATATGGGTGAAGATGGCCCTTCCTTAGTCCAATAACACAAAAGAAAAGGAGAGAAAATAAGCAAGAAAATAGGAAACGGGCTTGTCAGGCCCAACATAAAAGAAAAAGGGGGAAAAGGGTTCCGCCTATGGGCCCTTCCCCCGTTACACGACAATACGAATAAAGGGAAAAACTATAAGATAAAGTAATCGACTGTAACGGTGTGCTCTGGTGGTCCGCGTCCGCGTCATGCCGAGTAACGGAATGCGGGATCCCGTGTTGCTGCGGCGGCTCGTCGTGGTGGCTGGACTCGTCTCGGTGGCGAGCTGGGTAGTGCCGGCTCCTCGGGTGCTGAGTCGGGAAAGTCCTGCTGCTCCTCTTCTGCTGGCTCGATGACGACCGGTGGTGACGCGCCATCAGATTGAATCATATGACGATCAATTTTAAAATTTGCGCCCTGATCATAAGAAGTGGCTCATATTCTATAGGAGCAGAATGTTCACTTAATCTACGTTGTCTATTTCCTTAATTTTAATTTATACAAAATCCTTAAAATTGATCATTTCGATTAGTCGAAGCTTCTACTCTATCTACTACACTTTCATTCTCATTTTTTCTAGAGATCATCTACCATTCATGATGAAATATGTCATAGAAATCGTAAAATTAAAGATTCTTTAAGACGGGACTTGTACATTTTCTTTGTGTCTTCGTTGGCCTCGTGGAGCTGACTGCACTACTATAATCAAGCTTAGTAGTAGGTAGAAAATCACCAAAATAAAAGAAATAATATCCTTAATGGCTAGCGTTCCCCAGCAATGGTGCCAATTGACAATCTCAAGTTTAAGGGTTTTAATTTGTCATCGATAATTGATATTATTCAATAAAAATATATTTACCTGTAATTTATTAGTAATATTTAGCTAATGATGAGTACAGATGTCTCCATAGGGAAGGATGATAAGGATTTAAGTTTCTTACTATATTAACTATACTATAAAAGATACAGATGAGAATATATTCAGTGAGATAGTGATATCGAGAGAAAGGTTGTAAAAGTTATAACACAAAATTTAAATTTGTAAAGAGAATAAAAAATGAAGGTAGAATTGGGCACAGCGATATACAAACGGAGTAGAGAACATCACAAATACTATACTGATTGAGTGCGTGAACAGTGTGATGAGAGAGCAAGAGACACAATAGTAAGTACATAATGAAGTGGAAAGATAGTGGAAAGATGATAATTTACCCTAATTAAGCTAAAGATGTGTCACAAAAGAAACAACCTAAGGCGAAGATGCTTACCTTAGATCTTTATGTTCTGCCAAGATTAAGCCAATTTGTGAGTGCTTCTAAGTTCCCCCTCTCCTCTTATGTTTCTCCCAAGATTACACTTAATGGATCTTAAAACTCGCTATCTTTCAATCAGCCCACACAAGTACGAAGCAAGCTCAAGATAAATTTCATTGTGATCGATGCGTCTATTTATAGATGGAATGGATAGAAAGATGATAAGAAGACAAAGCAATGCTGAAAATTTCAGCTCAATCGGACCTGTAGATGGTGAGATATCGATGTTTTGATTTGAACCAATCCTATCCCTTGATCTCGTTCTCTCTCCTCATCAAAGTCAGTGATGCTTCCTCTTTTCCGTTTCTGTTAAATGATCAAATATTTGAAGGTTTGTGTCTTCTCATCTTCTGCGCTCATGCTTTATGGAGTCGCCATGTGTACCTAGCAGGGAAAAAGACAAAAAGAATAGGAATATGATTATTTTATATTATAAAGTACTAGCCCATGGCTGACATGGCGATGTGTCAGCATGTACCACGTCAGTTTTTTATTTTCTTTTTAGTCCAATCAGCACCTGAAGTGCAAACGCCACATGTACAGGTGGCGTCGTGTTGTGTTTCCACGTTGCCCACCCTTCATATTCATTATTCTTAAGAAAAAAATAAAAACTTTCTCCTTTTTGTTGATTTGTCCATGCGCTAAAAAAAGTAAAAAGTTGATCTGTTAGTAGAAAAACGTTCTCCTTTTTTTTTGCCATGCCATAAGGGCATAGCCAAATGAGTGGGTGATGCCAATCATTAACCTAGTTAATGATTAACTGTCGCCAATCATTATCGTAACATATGATTAGGCATTGTTCGACAAATCAATTGGCAACACGTGGCGACGTCTAAAAAGAATCAATAAAATGATTTCTAAAGTTCATATTTAATAAAATAAAAGCCCAAAAACTATGAATAAATATATTTTTTGACTCAAAGAAATCAGAAAAATTCCAGAAAAATCATATTTTTCCTCAGAAAATTATACTCGTTTAGAATCTATTGTCACAAAAATCTCCTAAAATACATAAAAATGGCTAAATTCCTAATATCATTTGACAAATGAATTAAATCATTTTAAGCTTAATAACATGCATATATAGTTGAATTAATGCAAATAACATGTGAATATGGCCAGGGTAAGGTACTAAAAAAAATGCTATCAATATGTACAAATATGCATCTTGAAATAAATTTAGACTACACGCATAGGATCACAAAATATTTTGGGAGATCATCAGATTGACGATAGAAGCAGGATGTCCTCACATGGTTTCAAAAAAACCAAGTAGAGGTCATGGTTCTTGCAATCTTGGGACTGCTTTTGTCAAAGAAGATGAATCCCTCTTTTGGTTACCCATTTGCCATACGACTATGGGTAAATTGATTGGTTTAAAACATTGCGCTAAAGGAGTTCACAAATGAGTAACATTTGAGATTTTTATCCCTTCTTTCTATGTAGTTCGATTTTCAGCAACATGAGATTCTGCTATCTACAACAGATATTTATGAACACGAGCATCTCGATAGGGGCACCGTTTGATGAAGACTCTTTCTATCATTAACAATCTATCAGAAGGGGCCCTGGTCGTTCAAACTTTCCAGCAGTTTGTGTACATACTTGCCTTAAAAAGGTAGATATGAATACCTTGAATACGGCATCATTAGAGAGGTGTATCCTTCTCAAAGATGAGTATACTATATAGCTAGATCTTAAATTCTTCCAGAAGGATTTCTAATGCCAATGTAGACGTCCAAATTTTGCTTCTCTCATTGGAGCCTTCTGTAAAAATGGAATAAATTTAATGTGAATGGAAAATGACTACAGCATTGCATTGAAGTAAAAACACCACAACCATGCTTTTGGTAAACTCAGCTACAGAGTTTGAAGAATACCCAACACTCTAAAATTTCAGTTAGATTATATCTTGTGTAATAGTTGAACTCCAATTTTTTATAGCCTCACTTAGTTTCTCCAATGAATTAGAGCCCTACACTCTCCCTGATTGTTGATTTAAACTTATCTGGTCTCTGTGAAATTTCAGGAACTAAATGTGTACTTATGTAAGTTAAATGTTTCATGGACTTACCATCATCACTTTTCAAGACTTTTCCGATGATGGGAAGACAGATTTTCTGTTGATTTGGATTTATGAATGTTTAAATTATCGTAGTTTCCACTCATCCATTGATTACATTGAATATACTCATAAGGGAGGGAGGTTTGATGTCTGATTCAATTACAGACTCCTCTAAACGTTAATGTTTGAATCACGGTAACCTAGAAATCATTACCTTACTTACAAAGTCCCATCCCTCATAGATCTTAAATACATAAGAAGAAAAATATAACTATACTTCATTCTTATTATAACTAGTTTAGTACATACATACAGCACTTCCATACTTTGTTCTTAGTATACAGTTCTGTGATTCTTTAGAAGCAAGTGAATAGGCTATTTGAAGCTACGTAAAAACTAGTTACCCAGCCCCATCTACATCATCCACTTTCTTTTGAACCTTTCTCATCATCATCATTTACCTTTATTAGGATTACATTTTGTTATTGTGTGAAAGATTCGAGGAACTTTAATCTTTTCCAATCTGAGGTAAAATGCAAGATAGGCAATGGTTAAGCTATAGGTTACTTTAATCAAGAGAAAGTGGGCTTAATACATAGAGAAAAGTGATACACCTTTGGGTAATAGTGACCTATGCAGAGATAAGTGCACTGTTCTATCTTAGTGCACTAGGTATGCCCAAAGGAGGAATGATGCTCTTCACATGTCTAAAAATGTCAGTGTCCATTGGTAAGGATTATTTCAAGTATCCATAGAATAAAAAATTTCTAATGAGTCCGTTATAAGAGACTACAAATGATTCATACAGGTAAGCATATACCTAACTTACTCCCTTTAAGTCTTATTGAGATTGGTGAAAAAAAGATAAAAAATAAAGATAGAAAGAAGACTAAAAGAGTGGGAAAGTTGAGGTGACCCTAAAGAATAGCTCACAATCAATTATGTAGATGATTCGATTGAAGGAGGTGATTGGGGGAAGGCTAGAGCAAAAGGCTCATGAGGCAACACCCATTTCAAATAGCACATGGAGTACGGAATCAGCCTAGCTGATGGAGGTCAAGCCCATGATGCTTATGGGCACACCATAAAGGGCATTCTCAGCAGCCAGCCTGTAACAGTGCATATAAGAAGCCAAAGCTATAAAGTGGTCATGTTTCTTAGGGTTTTCCGAATGGGACTAACTTCTCTTCTTTTCTTTCAATTTATTGCATGGGCCAGGCTAACCAAGCTAAGAACATTTGATTGTAGCCTAGAAGGCTGTTATATTTATAAATCAGATATATGAATAGGCAGTGTTTGATCTAAAAGTCATAATTTTCCGTATTAAATAAAATAATACAAAGATAGTGCAAATACCTAATATTATCATTTAATATTATTCTTCAAGGGTTGTGATTGTATGGCGGCTGTTAATGGGGATAGCGAGGTTCACACATTTAAAATAGTAGATTCCGTAATGGCATCAGACAATGATGGAGATGGCCACTTGTTTGAAGGAGGATAATTCAGCAATGACATATAACATGGATGGACAGGTCTAGGTGTTTAATTGAGGGTATTTTGTGATGGCTTCAAAGCTGGACTATAGTCCATTGCTTGGTAAAAAGGGGTTTATGACAGTAGTTTAATAACAGGTGGTCAAACAGATCTTAGGAAGATTATATGTCCAAGAGAAAGTAAATTTCCACCCTTGCCCTATTGTTCTCAGTGGCTAGAAGATGGGTTCTGTCCACAAGAACATGGAATTCTAATGGTATGGTTTTTTAGAATGCATTTAGAGGGATATCACACAACTATGTGGCACACAGTTCTGTCCTGAGCCCTTAGTTTTTTTTCTTCGCCTTCTATCTTGGAATTTTAAAATTGATGTGGGACCTTCTATGAAGATTTAAGAGCTGAATGAGAGTTGTGATAAAAATCTGACAGCTCAAGAAATTCAGGGAGTCACTGAACAGACTCTAGAAGGACCTAGGTGGTACCAGAGTGGTGAAAACAAAAACAAAGGTGCACTGTGTGGCCAAGGTGTAGTGATAAACACCCCTATTATTAGCTTTTGAGACCTAGGACAATTCAGTTTTAAACCAAATTTATTATCATAGAAATTTTGCATTTAATCCTCTATCATTAAATCAACTTAAATTGAATGCAGTATAGACTCATAGTTTTTATGAATTTTCTAAGATAAACTTATTCAGGTATTTTATCAGACACAATTTCTTAATATGCAAGTTTGGTTATTTCCTTCGTATCTTTTCCTTCCACTTTATACTAAAAAACATTAATGAATAATGCCTTAAACGAATAAATTTATCCACTTCTCCCTCCATTATAATAACCTAAACTCTCTTTAATTCACATAAACAAACATTAATCCCCACTTTCATTTTGTCTCACCCCTAATTTGTTCAAATTTGATCTCACTTCTATCTGATTAAAAATAAAATTTACTCATTTACTGTCTCCATAAGTTTTTATCCTTTACAACATGATGGCGCGGCGCAACCTGAGCCCCCAGAAACATCTTCGGAGATGTCACCATCGCCATCGACATCGCCGTCCGTACCCGTTCAGCCCGCCGGCAAGCCAAGGCGGCAGTAAGCACGCCCAGATTCAAATATTCTGGTTAACGGTACGCTATCCTGTTTTCATTCGTCCTTTCTTCGTCATTTTATTTCATCATTTTTATCCGAATTTCTATCAATGTTTCTCGCATTTTCCCTTCACGTCGTTCCCTGTCTCTTTATCTCATCCCACTCGTTGTAGTGAGGGGAATCCAACCTATAAGGAATTTCCCTCTATCACCACTCAAGGGAGAGACAATTCCCTCCCCTTCTCCTTTTCCCCTCATCCTTTTCTTTTCTCCCCTTTGGTTTTTCTTTCTCCCCTTTCTTTATTTCCTTTTTGGGTTAGGCCTGTTATGTTAAGGCCCATCTAACTCCCCCTATAAAAGGGACCGGATGGTGCCCTAAACACTTTACCCTTCATATTTTGAACTAAGTATTTTCTTCAATGTGAATTGTTGAGAGGAAAGGAGGGTCGCCGTCCGATCGGGGAAGGAGAAGGCAAGGAGGAAGAAGAAGAAGGCAAGAAAGGAGGGAAGGAGTAAAGGGAAGGGGAGACGAACCTGCCGTGGAGTTGCCGCTGCCGCCGTTTGTGCCCTCCCAGGCGCTGACGCCACCCGACTGCGCGTGCCTCCTTCCGCGGGTCTGCTTGTCACGGCCGCCCTCGTACGCCACAAGGTCGTTGAAGCTTCATCCGCATCATTAGCATCATCCGCATTGCATTGATTTTCAAATAGACAAGCGCGTGTGGTGCGGCGGTGGGCCGTGCGGTTATGTGCGCATAAACTCACCGCACACCACACCAAATTCGCACCTTTTTGATTTTTTAGAACAGATTTATTCAAAAATATTTAATATATAATTTGTAATATCTGTGTTAACCTTTATGAAATATTTAATTCGAAGTTAAACATTATTAAATCATATTTAAGTGGCTACCTTTTCAGCAATTTAATTAAACATTATTAAATGCTAAAGTTTAAAACATTTAATTCATATTATACTTTATTAAATATTTAGTTCTATATTTTTTAAAATGGTAAAAATTATTTAATAGTTAATTCATAATATTTGTGGTAAACATTATTAATTATTTAAGTCTAAAATAAACATAATTGAATCACATTTAAGTCGCTGTTTTTTAAGCAATTTTATTAAGCATTATTAAATCATAGTATTAAATTTAAAAATGTTTAATTTATATTAAATATTAATAAATCTTTAATTCTATATTTGTTTTAATATTTGGTTCATAATATATGTGGTTAACATTATTAAATAGTTAACTATAAAATAAACATTATTAAAGCATATTTAGTCGATGTTTTTAATTATTAATGTATCAAGCATTATTAATTCTTAATAAACATGACTATAATATTTAGTTGTAAATTAAACAATATTAAATCATATTTAAGTGGCTACTTTTTCAGCAATTTAATTAAACATTATTAAATCAAAGTGTTAAGATTTGAAACATTTGATTCATATTAAACTTTATTAAATATTTAATTCTATATTTTTTTTTAAATGGTAAACATTATTTAATAGTTAATTCATAATATTTGTTGTAAATATTATTAATTATGGTACTCTAAAATAAACATAATTGAATCATATTTAATTTGCTGTTTTTTAAGCAATTTTATTAAGCATTATTAAATCATAGTATTGCATTTTAAAATCTTTAATTCATATTAAACATTATTAAATAGTTAACTCTATATTAAACATTTTTAAATCATATTTATTCGATGTTTTTTACGCAAATGTATTCAGCAGTATTAAATCATAAAATTACATTTTAAAATATTTAATTCTTATTCAACATAACTAAAATATTTAACTTTTTATTTTTCTAAGGAAGACTAAACATTATTTAATATTTAATTCATAATATTTGTGGTAACAGTATTAAATAATTTATGCTTAGTTTAAAAAAATAAAATAATTAATTCTCCTTCTCCCTCTCCCTCTCCCTCTCCCTCTCCGTCTCCCTCTCCCTATTCTTCTTCTCTCTTCTCTCTCTTCTCTCTTTTTCTCTCTTCTCTCTTCTTCTCTCTTCTTCTTCTTCTTCTTCTCTCTTCCTCTTCTTGTTCTCTCTTCTTATTCTTCTTCTTCTTCTCTCTTCTCTCCTGATCGCCTTCACGGAGGGGACCGGTATCTCCTCTTGCGCGATATAACGAAGAAGTGGTACGAAATACTTCTTCTTAACAATGTTCCATGGTGAGTCAGACAGACATATGAACCGCACGAGTTCTTCTTTCGTCCTCTCCATCGTGCGTCGAATGTAGTACTGCTTGTTTGTGTCCCCAGCGGCAAACATCTCCACGACAGATCGCTGCTGAGCGTCTTGACCCGTCTTCCCTTTCAACGACTGGAATACTTTGCGATGAAACTTCTCCAGGTGGTGCCACAGAGGGGTGCTACAATAGTACTTGTTGCGGTCGACAATGGTGCCGCACAAGGTGCATTTTAACTTATTCCCGCCTATGTTGGTATAGTACCTTACTGCATCACATGCATTAAGTCGAGGTTTTTTTGTTGGTGTGAGGGGGCTAGCGTGAGCGTCTTCTTCCGCAGACAGTTCCTCAACAGTCTGCTGTTGTGGGGATGTATCGTCTTCCATCCTACAGTTCCGTGTCTGATGTTCTACTGATCCAAATAAACATCGACCATTTTGACAATAAGTTCAGAGCTAAATTATGCTGTAAGAGAAGAAGGAGAATAAGGAGAAGAAGAAGCAAAGTAGACGACGAAGACAAGAAAAGAGAACAAAAAGAAAAAAACGAAGAAGATGAACAAGAGAAGACGAAGAAGAGAAGAGAGGAGAAGACGAAGGAGATGAGAATAGAAGACGAAGAGGAGAAGAGAGGAGAAGAAAATAAGAAAAAGTGGGAGAAGTGGGAGAAAAAAAGAAGAGAAGAGAAGAAGAAGGGAAGAAGAGAAGAAAAAAGGATCTAAACGAAGAAGAGGAGAAAAACAAGAGTAAGAAGAGAAGAGGAAGAAGAAGAAGAACAAGATGAGAAGGCGAAGGAGAAGAGGATAGAAGACGAAGAAGAGAAGAGAGGAGAAGACGAAGGAGATGAGAATAGAAGATGAAGAGGAGAAGAGAGGAGAAGAAAAGAAGAAAAAGTAGAAGCAGAAGCAGAGAAGAAGAATAAGAGAAGTGGGAGAAAAGAAGAAGAGAAGAGAAGAAGAGAAGAAAAAAAGGATCTAAACGAAGAAGAGGAGAAAAACAAGAGTAAGAAGAGAAGAGGAAGAAGAAGTAGAACAGATGAGAAGGCAAAGGAGAAGAGGATAGAAGACGAAGAAGTGAAGAGAGGAGAAGACGAAGGAGAGGAGAATAGAAGATGAAGAAGATAAGAGGGGAGAAGAAAAGAAGGAAAAGTAGAAGCAGAAGCAGAGAAGAAGAATAAGAGAAGTGGGAGGAAAAAAGAAGAGAAGAGAAGAAGAAGAGAAGAAGAGAAGAAAAAAAGGATCTAAACGAAGAATAGTTCACGGTTATTGCTAGGAATCAAGGTTATTGTCGCAAATACTAGAATATTTGCCTCAAATACAAAGAAAACACGCCTTTGCTCATACCAACACAATAATTCTCAAGAGTTCCGGGTTAGAAATGAAGACAAGATTTTACAGGTTCCACATATCAACAACCAGATCATGGACTTAAGTTCATTAAAAGAACTTTTTGAAACAGAAAAGTTCATTAAAAACGTTGAGAAAAGTTCATACCTCCCTGAGCTCCACACAAGCACACTGGCATAAATATCCCCAACAGGCGTTTCTCACACGCTCCCCATGAATACCATAATCATGGCTCTCCGCAAATACCTAAACAATAAATCAAATATCAGGATAGGAATTTCTAGCCCATTATCAGGTGGAAATTGATGATCAGCATCTACCCAACGGGCCAACCTGATATGTCAAGAAGTTTGACGTCCACAGTTCAGAAAATGATGAAATCCGTGCAGAGCCCACATAAATCCTGAGGCATAAATCAACATTATATCTAGACTTCTCCTCCTTTTTGAAACGAGAATCCATCAATTTTCTTTAGATCAACCAGTGTAGGCAGTAAAACAAGAATTTCTACAGAAAATTCAGCACCTGAAGATCAAGAAATGACGTCACGACCAACACCCGAAACACATTTCTATCACTGAAGAAGAAGGATTAGAGAAGAAGAAGAGAAGTAACATAAGAAGTAGTAGAAGAAGAACAAGAAGAGAAGAAGGAGATGAAGAGAAAAGGAAGGAGGAGAAGGATAATAAGGAGAAGAAGAAGAGAGGATAAACAGAAAGAATCGAAGAGAGGAGAAGAAAATAAGAAAATGAAGAAGCAGGAGCGGAGAAGAAGAATAAGAGAAGTAGAGAAAAAAAAATTTATAAAAGAAGAAGAAGAGAAAACGAAGAAGAAGAAGAAGAGAAAAAGAAGAGAAGACGAAGAAGATGAAGAAGAATAAGAAGAAGAGGAAACGAAGAGAACGGGAAGAGGAAGAAGAAATGAAGAAGAGAAGAAGAGAAGAAGAGAAGAAGAGAAACGACAAGAACAAGAAGATAAAGAACAAGCACAAGATTTCGCACTGCAGTTAACATGAGCATAACGAGAGAAAAACAACAAGATCAAGAAGATAAAGAACAAGAACAAGATTTCGCACTGCAGTGAAAAATTCAGAGAGGACTCAACGGAGCGGCTGACCTGGGCAGCGGTGGGCAGACGAATCAGCAGGGGCCAAGGGGGGGGGAGAGCGACCGAGGGGGCAGGAGCCGGGAGGGGGGCAAGAGTGGAGAGGGGGCGGGAGTCGGGAGGTCGGCGGGCTTCAAAAGTTTTCGCACAACGTAAAAAATTTGCACCGCACCGACCCCTGTGCGATGGGCGGTGCAGTGTGCAAAATTTATGCGCGAACTTTCGCACAAACGCATCGTACATCCGCCCAACCGCACGAGCGTGATCCGCTCGCACGGTTTGGCGCATGTCTATTTTCGAATTCATATAGGACTCCCTAGGGTATGGCCATAGAAACACGATCGAGCTGGAGAGCTCAACACGGAGGTTCTACCTATTGCGATGTTCAGAACCGTCGCTCGACGAGAGAGGAAACACCACTACCCTCTTGGAACCTCGTCCCCCGATGCCCTTGGCCGGTCCAACACAACCGCCTACGGAGCCCGCGCGGACCACACCCATCAACACGGGTGCCCCCCAGTCGTCCGGGCCACACTAACACACTCATGCTTCTCGTGGCCCCCAACGAACTCCGCATGACTCCCCTCGATACTTGGAGGCTCACCATCTAGTGGTTTCGAAGACGAACCGACCACACGGGAAGTCTCCTGTCGACGAGATCACATCCCGGACTGCTGTTGCACGTGGCCGAGGAGCAGGACGCAGGCGAGGAGGCATGCACCGTCAGCACCGACCCCGGGAGGACCCATCAGAGGAGTAAGGGGCGTATCTTCACACCATGGCCGCTAGGATGGAGCGCAAAGAGCAGATGCTCGCACACCCACGATCTCTGGTACATGATGCCGATCCGGCACTTGCCGTACGAGGACGACATCGCGACCTGCTCAGGGTTGCTTGACATGCGCACCCACGGAGGAGCCCCTACGACGACGACGAGGAGTTTGACCAAAGGCTCGGCGATACCCCACAACGTCGACACTGCGCCCGAGACCCCGCACGTGACCCACGGGATGACTATGCCCATGGGTATGAGGCCGACCGACCGGCCCGTCCGTACCACTACGTCCGACGACACGATCGCGAGTATGACGCCAAACACCCGGCCCGTCGTGACGACCCGGTCCGGCCTCACGATCGTAGGCATGTAGCAGACCCACCGGCCCACCGTGACGACCACGTCCAGCCTCATCACCGCCGGTACGAGGAAGTCGATGAGGCTCCTCGGTACACGCCACGTGCGACGACCGACAGCCGCGCGCCGCCTCCCGAGGGTTGCCTCTACCACTAAGACGATGGCGACCGCGAGCCAACCCCGCCTTGCCGATGTGTCGACCAGCATCACGAGGACTACTTGGTGCCCGAAAGGCAGTCGGGCAACCAAAAGCGGAGTCGAGAGGAGCACCGCGCTCACATCCAGAGGAGCGTGCGTGTCGACGTCGCCGTCTTTGAGGGGTCGAGGAAACCCAAGGAGTTCATTGACTGGGAGTCAAATATGAACTCCTATTTTCGCTGGTACTGCATGGACGACGACTTATGCGTCGAATATGCAGAGACGAGACTTGGCAGACAGGCCAAGATCTTTTGGGAGAATGAGCGTGTCGCCGCTGAGCAACGAGGATGACCTATCACATCTTAGGTCGATATGGCACAGAAACTACGGAGCAAGTATGTTCCTCGACAGTACCAGATGTCACTATTCCTCTCGTGGCTCGACCTTAGGCAAGGTCGGCTCACCGTGACGGAATACATCGAATCCTTTGAGGAATGTCGGATGTGCTGTCGATTCGTGGAGGACCCACAAATCATTATTGGATTGTTCGCCCACAGACTTTGACCGGCCCTGCGCAACGAGGTTCTTAAATGCAACCCGGCTGAAGTCGATGAGGCATATCACCTGGTCGAGCATATGGAGCCTCCATGCGATGAGACTGCTCCACCTAGCGCGAATACCACGCCCTGGACTCCACCGGTTCAGCCCACTCCTGCTCGGACCACCCTGCCCGCGACCATACAGGCTACCTAGACCACCGGGGGGCAAGGATTAGCCCCCTCCACCTCTGTGGGATCAACCCCACTCGCTCGGGCCGTCACGAATGACACCCCAGACCGCAGCATCACCGTCACCCAAGCACACATGGTACTTCAACTGCTAGGAAAGAGGACATCGGGCTAACCAATGCCCTTCATCGACATTATTGGTCCACGCTAGAGACGTCGATCCCGGCCACTTGGATGACATGGGTCTTCTTCATGAGGATCACTATCACGGGGACGAGAAGTTCGCCGTCGAGTAAGAAGAGCCTGACGGACAGGTCGGGTACATACAGATTTTGGTACCCCGTGCGACTCCACCCATGGCGCCCCGAGCTGCCGGCCGCCCATTGGCCAACATTGTTGTGGACCACCCCGGCACTAGTAGGGCGCGGCCACTACCCAGGCCATTGCACCGGCTCAGTTGGCTCTAGTAGAGGCCAGACCAGAGCCTATGGTGGACACGTCGCTCCGCACCTCAATCTTTTACATCTACGTCAAGATCAATCACAAGGTGTGCAAAGTTATCGTGGACAGCGGAAGTTGCATCAATGCCATTTCCGATACCATGGTTTCCCGACTCGGGCTAACCGCTATTCCCCATCCGACTCCCTATGACGTATCATGGATAGACACTTCATGACTTCCGGTGAAGAGTCAGTGCCACATACCGTTGAAGGTGAGCGCCTACGATGAGAGCGTCCTATGCGACGTACTTTCCATGAGAGTGGGAAGCATCATCTTGGGCCATCCCTAGCTATATTACCACGACGTCACTCTAGCCAGAAGGACGAACACATGTTCGTTCTTATACCAGGGATGACGAGTCACTTGGCACCAGTACACCACGAAACTGGCAAACAAGTCGGTCATGACCAAACCCGTAGGGTTAATGGTCATTCGAGGCCCCTTGTTCATCCAAGACTTGGGCCGCAAGGGCAATGACACGCCACTATGCCTCGTCGTCACTCTTGACGTCCCCGCTGACCCACCTGTAGAGCACCAACCACCCGAGGTCGAGACCCTTGTATCGGAGATTGGTGATGTCTTCCCGAGGAGTTACCCGGTGAACTACCGCCGATGCGTAACATCCAGCATGCAATTGATCTTGTGCCTGGAGCGTCATTACCAAACCTGCCCCACTACCGGATGGAGCCGCAGAAGTACGAGTAGCTACTACGTCAGGTCTGCGAGCTTCTCGCCAGGGCCTCATTCAGGAGAGTCTCACTCCTTGCACAGTGCCCGCTCTCCTAACCCCAAAGATGGATGACACATGGCGAATGTGTTGCGACAGCCCTGCCATCAACAATATAACAGTCAGATGCCGTTTTCTCATTCCTTGTGTCCAGGACCTCTTCGACATGATGGCCGGTGCCACTATCTTCTCAAAGATCGAACTCTGAAGTGGCTACCATCAAGTTCGGATTCGTCTTGAGGACAAATGGAAGACCGCCTTTAAGATAAAGGACGGGTTATACGAGTGGAGAGTCATGCCGTTCGGCCTCTCCAATGCGCCAAGTACCTTTCAGCGACTCATGAATGAGGTACTGCACGCGTTTATCGGGAGGTTTGTCATCGTCTACTTTGACCACATCCTCATATACAGTCATTCGAGAGGGGAGCACCTAGACCACCTTCGGCAGGTTTGCACCATCCTTCGGCGCGAACAACTATACGCACACCCTAAGATGTGTAGCTTCCTCACTTCAGAATTTGCTTTCCTCGGGTTTATCGTGTCTGCCCAGGGCGTGGCCATGGACCCAGAAAAGGTTTGGGACATCACGTCGTGGCCATCATCGGCCAGCCTCCACGACGTTTGGAGCTTCATCGGCTTTGCGACTTTCTATCGGCGATTTGTATAGAACTTCAGTTCTGTCACGACTCCCATCACCGACTCCCTCAAGGTGGAGCCATTCACTTGGACGCAGGCCGCCGAGCGAGCATTTCAACACGTAAAGCTCATGATGACCCAGACACCCATCCTCCGCCTACCCGACTCGGGAAGGTGTTTGAGGTTACCTATGACGCCTTGGGTGTCAGGATTGGTGATGTCCTCAGCCAAGAGGGTCACCCTGTTGAGTTTTTAAGCGAGAAGCTGAATGACGCTAGCCTCTGCTACTCCACATACGATAAATAGTTCTACGCAGTTGTCCAGACACTAAGGCATTGGCGGCACTACCTCCTTTCCATGGAGTTTGTGCTCTTCTTGGACCACGAGACGCTCAAATACCCCCATTCCCAGCAGAAGTTGAGCGATTGACACACGAGATGGGTCGAATATTTGCAGGATTACTCCTTCGTCATCAAGCACAAGAAGGGCAAGGATAACGTCATCACCGATGCATTTAGCCAGAGAGCCCACGTGCTCGACATCATGAGGGTGAAGATCATCTGATTTGAGACCATCCAAGAAGGGTATTTAATCTGCCCTGACTTTGGGCCAATCATCGCAGAAGTTCGATGAGGCCCGTCTCGTGACTATCAAGACTACGTCATCACCAACGACTACCTAATTTACCAAACAGGTTATGCGTGCCTCGCACGTCCCTGCGTGACTTCCTCACTTGGGAATGTCACGCTAGAGGTCTTAGCGGCCACTTCGGTCGCGACAAGACCATCGCTGCCATAGAATACCAATTCTACTGGCCCTGGCTGAAGCGCGACATCGGCAACATCGATGCCCAATGCCGCGTTTGTGCCTTGGCCAAACAGGTCAAGAAGAGCGTCGAGTTATACATCCCGCTACCGATGCCCAAGCAACCCTAGGACGATGTCAGTATGGACTTCGTCTTAGGACTTCCCCGGACGGCCCAACGACACGACTCCTCCATGGTCGTCATCGACAGGTTTTCAAAGACGTCTGACGCCACGCAGGTCGCAAAATTATTCTTCCAAGAGATTGTGCGCCTTCACGGCTTGCCAACTTCGATCGTGTCCGATCGAGATGTGCATGCACTTCACGAGCTACTTCTGGAAGACTTTGTGGAGTCTCCTCCGCACGAAGCTCAAGTTTTTGTGATGTAGGACGGACGTCGTCGGCATCCCACGGCAGGAGCGCGGGCCAGTTCGTTCGGCTTGGGGACGATCTTGAACGGCACGTCACGCTTGTCAGTGTAGATGTCCCGGTATGGTTCTGCGTGAGGATCCTCATTTCGTCGAGCCGGAGGGTGTCTCTATCTTCGTGTGGGCGAAGGTCCTCAGATAGTCGGCAAGGCGTTCGTGGAGGCGTTGAGGAACAGCGTCAGCGAACGGCCACGGCGAGCAGCGTCGGCAAGCGCCGTCGACGAACGGCATCGGCGAGCGGCATCGGCGAGCGGCGTCAGCGAGCGGCGGCGGCAGCGGCGATCGGCGACGGCGGCGGCGGCGAGCGGCGGTGGTGGCGGCGGCGAGCGGCGGCGGTGGCGGCGGCGGACCGCGGTTTGGGCCGTGGTCTGGGCCGCAGTTTGGGCCGCTGGCAGGACCACGGTCTGGGCCAACGGCCCGGCCGGAAGCAGCCCAATAAGCCAAGCCCACAAGGGCTAGGGCTGACTTGGCAGCCCTGGGTTGCGTGCCCAGCCGTCAAAGGAATGGCACCTCGGGAGGCGAGCCGGGGTGGCTAAGAAGCTGGCGAGCAGTGTCTCGAGGCGCGGGTTCGGCGGTTGGGCCTGGTGGGCCTTGCTTGTTGGAACCGGCCCATGGCCCATTGGGCCGGTCGACTGGACCCGGGCGCGCGGTGGCGCGGCCTGGGTCCAGCGGCCGGGCGCGCCTGGGCAGCGCGGGCGGTGCGGAGGGTGGTGCCGGGCAGCGCAGGCGGCACCAGGCAGCACGGACTGCGCTGGGCGACTCCGGGTGGCGCAGGGCGGCGCGAGCGGCGGCGATGCCGAAGCGGCGCAGGCGACTCGGGCGTCATAGGCGGCGCGGTGACGTCGGGCGGCAGCGCGTGGCGCCGCGGGAAGACGCGGCGGCGGGCGCTGCGGCGGCGTGGGGCGCAACGGGAGGCGGCGCGCGCGCTGGCGCGCGGCGCCCGGCGATGCGGCAGCGGCGCGCAGTGAGCGCGCGGCGCGCGTGCGGCGTGCGGGCGCGGCGGCGGCGCGGCAAGGCAAGCAGGGCAGGTGGACGAGGCGGCGCTGGCACGGCGAGGGCGGTGCGGGCGCGGCGATGCAGGCAGGGCAGGCGGACGAGGCGGCGCGGAGCGCGGCCAGGCAGCACAGGCAGGCGAACGAGGCCGGTGGCGGAGCTGCTCTAGGTCACTCGGACCTTCTTCCAAAAAATTTCTTTCTCGAAAGGAAAAGTCTACGTTCTATTACATGTGGGGTTCCTTTTATAGCAACCTTGAGGAAAATAAGGGAAAAACAATTTAACCTAAAAAGAGGATGAAAATTCACCTATATCTAAGAGAAAAAGTACGGATAAGTTGAGGGCCTCGCCATCATTTTGACTGCCTCCATCCTCAAATGGACGGTCAGACGGAGGTAGTCAATCGAAGTTTGGGCAACCTGCTTCGGTCCCTCATGGGCGAAAACCTCACAACATGGGATTTGATAATCCCTCGCGTCGAATTCACATATAACTCCTCAGTGAACCGAACCACCGGGTTGAGTCGTTTTGAGATCGCCTATGGCCACGCCCCTCGTCACCCACTAGACTTAGGACCCATAGACCCTCATGTTAGGGTATCAGAGGACGGTCTTGCATTTGTCCAGCATGTTTCCACTTTGCATGAGTATATCCACGATAGGATCACTAGACAAAATGCATTGTACAAGCAACAATGCCTAGGCTTAGGATGGTTAGGCTTAGGCTGGAGAGATACTCTCCCGGGACGGCTACTAAACTACATGCTCATAGTGCCGGCCCGTTCTCGATCCTCCGAAGGGTGAGCGACAATGCCTACGTCGTCGAGATTCCTCCTACGTGGGGAATAAGATCCACGTTCAACGTAGCGGACTTGGCTCCGTACCGAACCCCTTCTCACCCCCTCGACCCAGCCTCTCTAGACCCAATCAGTGTGAGTGAGCTTGCCGTGACCACTCCCCCGTTTATTTCACCCGATTGGCATGAGGCAATTGACTGTGTACTGCAGGAGATAATTGACTATGCATGGAACGAAGTCTTGAGGAGGTTCTTGCTGCGGTGGCTGGGACGAACCAGTGCAGACGACGCTTGGATATCGGAGTAGGAGCTCCGCCGTCATCGACCGGATCTACTCCAGCCGCTACCCTTCCTCCCGCCTAACTTGCCAGAGTCGAGTTCTTCCGACCCCGGGAAGATTGATGGCGCGGCGCAACCTGAGCCCCCAGAAACGTCTTCGGAAACATCACCATCGCCATCGACATCGCCGTCGGTACGCGTTCAGCCCGCCGGCAAGCCAAGGTGATGGTAAGCACGCCAGGATTCAAATATTCCGGCTAACGGGTACGCTATCATGTTTTCATTCGTCATTTCTTCGTCATTTTCTTTCATCATTTTTTTCCGAATTTCTATCAATGTTTCTCGCATTTTCCCTTCACGTCGTTCCCTGTCTCTTTATCTCATCCCACTCGTTGTAGTGAGGGGAATCCAACCTATAAGGAATTTCCCTCCATCACCACTCAAGGGAGAGACAATTCCCTCCGTCTCTCCTTTTCCCCTCATCCTTTTCTTTTCTTCCCTTTGGTTTTTCTTTCTCCCCTTTCTTTATTTCCTTTTTGGGTTAGGCCTGTTATGTTAAGGCCCATCTAACTCCCCCTATAAAAGGGACCGTATGGTGCCCTAAACAATTTACCCTTCATATTTTGAACTAAGTATTTTCTTCAATGTGAATTGTTGAGGAAAGGAGGGTCGCCGCCCGATCGGGGAAGAAGAAGGCAAGGAGGAAGAAGGAGAAGGCGAGAAGGGAGGGAAGGAGTAAAGGGAAGGGGAGACGAAACCGCCGTAGAGCTGCCGCTGCCGCCATTCGCGCCCTTCCAGGCGCTGACGCCGCCCGACCGTGTGCGCCTCCTATCGCGGGTCTGCTCGTCGCAGCCGCCCTTGCGCACCACAAGGTCGTTGACCATCCGCGCGTGCGACGTTGACGCCGGACACACCCCGCGGTCTTTGCCCCTTTGGCCTCGCGTGCTGGAAGTCCCTCGCGCATGCGCTTGACGCCACCACGCCATTTTCGAGCCACACGGCCACGCTCGCCCCCGCGTGTAAGTGTCGCGGAAGTGTGACCGCCGCCGCTCGGTCCGCTCGTGCCGACGCCGTCTTGCACGCCTGGCATCACGCCTGGTCGGTGCAGTCTCCTCTCCACGCCAACCACTGCAGGTGGACTCTCCCGCACGCGCTGCTGCAGGTGCAACTCTGCCACGCCGTGACTCCGTCGTCACGCTCAGAGTTGCCGCACCCCGGCTGCCGCCTCCTCCCATTGTGTGCGACGCCGGCCCCGCCCGTTGCTTCACCATCCGAGCTGAGCGACGGCCGCCGTCTTCGCCCACAGCCGCGCTACAGCCATTGCTGTCGCCGCCTGCTGAGCCTCGGTGCCCCGCCCCGCGCGCGAGCCGACGGCCTGCCACCCCCGACGCTTAAGCCCGCACGCCGACGCCACTGCGCGCTCGCAAACACCAAGGTCACCGACAACGCCGCAGCCGACTGACGTGCGAAATCGAGACAATCATCCCAGACGTTGACAAGGTACGCTGCTCCGTCCCCGTCTCTAATCTTTTCCAATGCCCTTTCAGTTGCCTCCACCGCGCTCGAGTTAGACATAGGTGAGCGAGAAAGGTTGAGTGACTTACGTGGAAATCAAGAGCGTTTTACCTGTTTGTACGAGTCGGGTTCGCCCATCCCGTGACTGCAACGCCTAGCGGGATTATCCCGTTCGGTGCCGTAGCCGTCTTCATCGTCTCAAACGAGGTTCGAAGGGTCTATCCTACCTCCCCAGGCGACTCCGTCGAGGCCCGGACGTCAGAAACCACCTGCGAGTTGGCATTTGCACGTACTAAACTCTACTGCTTTTGCATCCCATCATTATTCGCTTGTTAGAATACACTGTCGGACGACGCACCGCCGTAGTCTGACTCTTCCCATCTATTATCGGCACCGATTCTACGTGTCAGTATCGATCGGACGACGTCCTGATGACGTCTTGCATCACAACACCTTAAAGAATTATTATTCTACATAAATCACTTATCTTCTACTTCAAAAAATAATATGTCATTTCCTAAAAGTATTACCTCTATTTATTTTATAATTAAAATTTACTTTTCACTATATATCCCAAGTTTCGATTCATCTCATAATACTGCATTTAGTCCATTTACCCATACTTGTCTATTACCTTAAAATTAAAAAGAGCAACAAAATATATGTCCTCTCTTTAAATAGTATCACTACTGTTTTATCTTCCTTTTTATCTTTCACCAGAAGTTCATGTTAACCCCTATCTAGATCCAAGTCATTATAATGCTATTGCTATCGTACCCTTAATACCCTTATTAGCTTATTTTGTTGATAAGCTGAATTTTATTGTATTGAACTAGGTCAGTCACTATCTCAGTTTGTAATCAACTTATATAATAATATTTACAATGAAGCCTCTTTATTACGATTTAAGTGATGAGTACAGGGGTCACTCACAGGAAACCATAGTTCAATGATTTAATTCAAGATAATAAGAATGGAAGTTTATTAGATTTAATAATGATAAGATATGATATTCAGGGAAGATCTGGTCTCCAAGATTAAACACGGATGGTCTCTATCGATTTCCCTTCCAAGTAAACGGTAAATCTTTAGATATCATGAGGGAAAATAATTTAGAAGAGGGAGGTAGGATAGATGACAGAATATGAAGAAAATATAGGTCCGCACTTCATTCAACCTGATCCTCTAAAGAAGATCTAGAATCATAAGTGAATTGAGACAAAAAAAAGAATAGTTAACATAGGGTTTTTACACAATAATGGTAGACGAAGAAGGTAGAGATATAAAGGGAGGTAAGGACGTATAATATATCAATTTTTGGTGTATTTTTATGTCTGATAATAGAATCTGATCATTAGTTTACGTCCTTCTTCAATCAAGCCAAAGCCTAGAACATTTTGCTCTAGCCAACGTGTTTTAGAAGAACACAAATCAAGATCAATACAGAAAGAAAGTAAAACTCAAATAAAATACCAGGATAAAAGTTTATCCATGCAAAGATCCCCTTTGAGCGCAGACTGTGGTCGAGCATCCAAGAATGAAGAAAGAGAAAAAATAGGGATTTATACCTAGCATAAAGGGGTGAGACAATTCCACTTTTACCCCTAAGTATTCCTTAATTTTGTTTAGTTTTGGAGGTCCTCTTGTCGATTCATTCATAAGGATGGAAAAAGGATACAATGAAGAGCTAGCCCTCAAATTTTAAGCTCTTAGTGTTTGCCCCATGCTATTAATGTTTGAATCTGGAGCAATCTAAGGCATTGAATCCTTTTAGCCTTCTCTCTCTCCACAAAATTTGCAGAAGAACCCCTCCGCTCTTGTGAGATTTTATTGGGAGGGTGCCCTATAAATATTTCAATATATGCCCCCTGATCCTATTTCACCTGGAAAATTGCAAAAAACCCCAATGTTCTTCCCAAACAAGTTAAAATAGTGAAAATTTCAATAAAATAGGAGAGTAGTTTTAAAGCCCTTTTCTTCATGTTCTCCACTAAATAGTTTCTAGAAAATTCCATGAAAATCAGTAAAAATCAGAAAATTTTAGGAGAATATACTTGAGAGAATTTTTTTTCATTTTTGTTTTGATAACGTGCAATTTTAATCATTTAGTGTAAATATAAATTCAATATGTATGAAATTAATCGTGTAAATTTTCATGTTATCTTTGGTATGGATAATTATTAAGACTATACCTTATGTTTACTCATTATCAGCTGTTTACCTTATGATCCTTCTCTCTAACTCATGATTAGACCGATCCTTGAAAATTAGTCCCCATCACGCTGATCTGAATAATGACTAACCATCTATATTCAGAACTAAAAGGTAAATTTACACATACTCAATTGAACTTACCAATAAGTTATGTTTCATTAGTACAAGGCATACTACCCCATAAAACATGTTAAATATAATTATGCATAATATATTCATACATGGAGCCAAATGGATATATTTTCTTGCTATTATGGTTTTAGTTGAGTGACATAATTTGTGGGGTTATATTATTGCTCAAGTACGCTGTACCATTTCAGTATTTTTACATACTAATTTCAACTAATACTCATTGGTAAATTTATATACCCGTGATAATTTTTTTATAAAATTAATAAAAGCATTTAATGTTTTTGTCTAGTGTTTGATATATCTTGATCAAGCTCATTTAGTTATACCCAATGATTAGTTTGCCAATGATTAAAAAATGACCCCATAAGATATCATGTTTGTTAAGTACAATGGGGAGCACAAGGGGGATATGATGTTAATGAAGTGTTAGTTGAAGTGGCTAAGATATGAGCTAAGATGGGGCACGAATTAGGTTCGTTAAATATATTTGCCACAATCAAGTTAGTTATATGAAATATAGTATACATGATGTAACACAACGTACCGGGGATCAAACGGCTTGTGTTACACTATGGGGAGCGGGCGATGCAAGCATAGTGAAATCAATGAAAATATACGGCATACTCCGCAGGTCTAGGGTGTAAGACCAGAGGAATGACACGAGGGGTCTAGGGCAGCGGCGAGCTCCCAATGACCCGAGTAATCAGCTCAAAAGCCGATGGGGAGGAGAACAATTACTGTACGTGAGCATCCACGACCATCGCCGAGAGTGAAAGAAATCCTACACCGAGGACTAAATTATCTAAGACGAGTTTGTTGGCAAACCCTACAACTCAAACAATGCGGTAGCGGAGCAGCCGAGGACGACACTATCAAAGGTAATAATACTGAAGGTAAAGGGGAAGAGTCGGGGCCTATGGGCCCTGGGGCCCGTTGCACAAGGCAGATCACAGTCGCCAGTCCTGGAGTGAACAGATGTCCGACCCCCAAAGATAATATCGAACAGTGAGAGCGGCGGTGAGTGATGGGAGGCTTCCGGCAGTGAATTTTCATTGATTCACTGATTGACTAGTGGCGCAGACTAATCAGTCTGATTGGAGCCCGACAACGTAGTGAGTTGATCAAATGGGCACGGATCGATCAGATGGGAACGTTAGATTAATCGGAGAACTGAGTTTGATCGAGGTAGTGAATTGATCAAATGGACAGGTATCGATGAAATGGGAATATGTTGGATTAATCGGAGAACTTGGTTTGATCGACGTAGTGGGTTGATCAAATGGGCACAGATCGATCAGATGGGAACATTAGATTAATCGGAGAACTGGGTTCGATCGAGGTAGTGAATTGATCAAATGGACAGCAATCGATCAAATGGGAATACGTTAGATTAATCGGAGAACTGGGTTCGATAGAGGTAGTGAATTGATCAAATGGACTGGGATCTATCTTTTGAGAATGTTAGATCAATCGGATAACTGTGTTCGATTGAAGTAGTAGATTGATTAAATTGGCACAGATCATTCAAATGGGAATGTTAGATTAATCGGAGAACTGGGTTGGATGGAGGCAGGGATTGATCAAATGGGAATATGTTAGATTATTCGGAGAACTGGGTTGGATGGAGGCAGGGATCGATCAAATGGGAATATGTTAGATTATTCGGAGAACTTGGTTCGACCAAGAAAACCAATTGATCAAATGGGCAAAAATGGACGAGATTGATGATTGATGGGTTGAAAGTTGATGGAGATTGTTTCGTTTTCGTTCAGGGTGGGCTTGGGAGGGAGCAGTGTTCTTCGTTGTGGGGTGATCAGGGAATGCAGCAGCAGAGTTGGGAAGATGGGGTGGGTTGGTGAATTTGTCCAGAAGAGTTGGGAAAATGCGGCGATGCGATCTGCCTGCGCGAGATCTTTGGCTTTTGAATCATCTTTTTGTTTATCCGTCCACTATTCTAGGTCGCGAGAAGGCGATCGTCGTCAATCTAGAGCAGATTAGATGCATCATCACCGCCGATGAGGTCTTTCCCAACTCTCTTATTAGTTATGTGCTTCAGTATGTCGTGGAGCTTCAGAGAAGGCTCGCTGTGCCTCCCCAGTGGATGCCTTCAGTGGCGCGACGTCGCCTGATTATATTCCGTTTGAGTTTCGCACGTTGGAGGTGGCGCTTGAGGCGGCTTGGACTTTTCTTGAAAGACAGGTTTGCGCTTTATCCGCTATTTTTTGTTTTAAAAAATCAATCATTGGACGTTTTCTTGAGCGCGATTGAAGGTGGAGTTTGCCCTAGCAGATGAAAATTGGGATGTGTAGACCACTTTAATTCATGAATTAATGAAAAGTTTAAACCCTCCCTTTGATTGGTTTGTCTAGCCAACGTCGGTTCCCATCTCGTGTTATGTTATTTATTTATAAATGCAGGATGATTAACTGTAGGCTCTATAACTCTAGGCTTTTAGATGATTAGTTTTTCCCTTTTTCTGTTATTAATTAATTTCAAATTTAGCAAGAAAGCTTACTCTGCTCCATTAAAAACGAAGCCACCCTTTTCATGTACATGTGGAAGGAGTCAAATGTCTTGTTGAATTGTTGTGAATCATTGATTCAATGTGCGTAGGTGTCTCACTTATTCTCTTTGATGCTGGTTGGATGAAAGTCTAAACCAATTTTCACATATACGTCATTCGTTATTCATTTTTTCTTTCTTGGGTAGGAATTACAGGACTGTAGTGCATTAAGACTTCCTTGGCGGTAGTTGGCCAATCATCCTTCTGAGCGGTTCCACCCAACTAACGTTTGCATAGATATATGTGAAACTAAGAATAATTCTCTCTCACACGTTTAGCCCATTATATTTTTCCTATTTTCACGTCTTTCTGGACTCTTTTTCTTTGGCCTTTTTTTCCTTCATCTATCCATTAGTTTAATTCCCCAGGTTAAATTAACAGGTTATTTTTGCTGCCATGATCTTGAACGAAGCACCACTTATCGAAATCATTAGAAGGAAATCATGAGTGGTGATTTTATTTATTTGGCATCGGATGGGTAAGAAGTGCATCGCCAATGAATCCTGTGCGTAAGCGACGAGGCCAATTGATTGTCTTTCATCTTTTTTCCTTGGTTATTTATTTGATTTTTTCTCATCTTTCTAAAGCACTCGGCAGACAATTTGTGTCTTTTTCAGTTTCGGGTTAGAAGAACATCATAATTATTTGGAATCCTCTGTGAGATTCAAGACGAAGTGCCACTTATCGAATTCATTCGAAGGAAATCGTGAATAGTGATTTTATCTATTAACAATCTCTTCATTCCCCGAGTTGTGCATCTTTTGTCAGATCAAATGTCCTCCTGCTCGAGTTGTGTGGTGACTGTGTAAATTCATGAGTTTTAGATGAGGTGATGATAAAGTGATTGATAATCCATCGTTTATTTATCCCAGCATGAGGGTGACCTTATATACACTATGGATGAAATTTTGATGAACGAAAAAATCAGAATAAGTTAGGTGAGAAAATTTCTAAATCTCCTTAAAAACTCTTTCTGGTGTTCCTAAATTGCGACAAAAATAACAGGTAGATACTATTCAGCAGATCATTGTATAGAGTACTATTCAGCATATCAGTGATATTTTATTTCGGTTTCTGGTGAGACAGTCAAACGAGCATTGCGAGCAGGCCTCCTAGCATTACTCGCAAAAAATTGTATCTAGAATATTAGTAATGAACCAACATCAGAATATCTGAGACTTCATCACACTCGCCACATTCTCAGGGCCTCACAGTTAAGAAAACATCTTTCCTCTACAGAGAGATGAAACATTTAGAGACAACGAGAGAAAGGTGATAACTTGCAAAGTAACAATATTAAATTGATGAATTTTACATTATATTTATGTACTTTAATGACCATATTTGCATGTTATCCTATAAAAATGAAGATAAATTACTTACACTTTGATTTTACTATTATTTCTAATTTTTATCAATTTTTACATGGTATTTAACCTCATTTCATTGAACAAATATTTTTTACAAGGCCTTAAATACTTGCAAAAGGTTGGTAAGAGATTTCCTAATTTTTTTGGAATTTTTCCATATTTATATATAATTTTCTGACCAATAGTTAGCCAAGAAATGATTTTTTTCTTATTTAAATAATATATATTATCTTTATAAAACATTTTAGAAAGTGTTTTTAATATATATATATATATATATATATATATATATATATTAAGTGGCATCCACGTCATTCCCCCAAAATTCGGGCGAGTTAGTGGATGAATAATATTTAAATGAGATTAAGAAAGAGAAAAAGAGCATTATTGGCCATTAGGGCATCGCGAATCGCGATGCCATAATGAGCGAATGATTGCTCTACAGACAGCGTGGCGTGGGCCGCAAGGTAAAGGTTAGATTTTATATTTTTTTAGTTACTCCGTGAGAAAAAACAATTGCCGACCAATCAGAAGATGCCATTTTTTGAGATATTTTAAAGAGAGATAAAAGATCCAATGGTTGAGATTAAGCGTTAGTAAAACCTTGAGGGCATGTTTGTCTTTTCCACCTCTACCTTCCCTACGGTTAGATCTTTAAATAAAGGTATGGAAAAGGGAAAATATTACTTTTTGAAGCTCTCCCCAAGGATTTGGCCAAGAAGGACACAGGTGTTGCTTTGGAAGTCGACAAATCTTGATCCTGCATTCAAAGTTGTAAGTTTCTGATTTGTATTTTGAACTTCTTCTTGAACGATTCTAAAACGCCGAGGCATGCGCGAAATGTACGCCCTAGAAGTTATTTTGAATGAAATTAGCATTGCATTTTGAGTCTGATTCGAGATATGATTGTTAATATTTAGATTTAATAATATTTGGAATGATTCTGCAATTTTAGATTTTTAATTTTGGGTTGGATTTCACATTTCCCCCAAATTCTTCACTTTCTCCCTCTAGGTTAATTCCTCACGTTTCTCTCTCTAGATTTCAAAATTTATTATTTGGAAATTTAATTCAATATATAAAAACCCTAAATACACGATTTCAACCGTAAATTTGTCCATCTTGAAGTCCAATTTCAGTATCCCTTTCTTGATTATTAAATTCCCAATTGTAATTCATAAAAATTGTCTTAAATTTTTACAATACATGGGAAATTAATAATTCGAATTAATCTGATCTTATAATTGAAATAGATCTAGTTTGAGATTTTTGACCAAAATATTTAAAATCAAATTTATTTTTTTACTTGATTTTGATTAATTAAAAACATTTTTAAGTATAATTAAGGTTTATTAATCGCAAAATTAATTCATCCTTCAATTAATTCAATAAAAATTGGATAAAAAGTCTTGCTTGCTGCCTCCCTGTGGTTCGACCCCTTCTGTGCTCTATATTCTATATTTAGTGATTAAGGGTATTTATAAATCTTATTGTATAAGTCTAAACGTCAAATGAACGATATATTTACACACATTTTTAGGATTATCAAAAGGCTGCACGCAAAAGCCCCTATTGTTCACCGTCACGTGGTCAAATTCCAAGGTAACACGAGAAATACTCGAATCTGGCACATGCTGGCCTCTATGCTTAGAGCACAACACTTGGCAATCTTGATAATGTAACACGACGTGCCGGGATCGAGCGACTCATGTTACACCACAAGGAGAGGAGGGCTGATCATTCGAGCGTTAGTAAAGGGCGCCTGCGTTGGTGACGGTGACTGGGCAAACCTCGGCTACGATTTGTTATAGGCGACAAAGACACGCGTCTGCAGTGTAGAGCGGTGTCATGTACTTTGCGGCGGTGAACTAGCGGCGGTGTGTCATCCATCGATTGTCCCCCTTGAAGCTACTCTAAGAGACTGTAGTCCTGGATATAGGACAGCGTAAAGGCGCAGCCGCATAGGGCGGCTACATCACGGTATACTGGCGGACGGAGGTAGGCATCGGCAGTGACGGTTTATCCTGCGAGGGCATGTATTTTGCGGCGGTGAAGTGGTGGCGGCGGGTCGTCTGGCGATTTCTCTCTTGAAAAGTACTCTAGAGAACACTAGGCGCGCGTTCGGCTCGTGCAGGCACGCCAGCAGGCTCAGAGGCGAGCCCCGTGGAAAGGACGATATGATGCAGCTAGGCGCAGTAACGGGCTCGGAGGCGAGCACAGTATCATGGACGATGGTGCAACTAGGTGTCGTGGCAGCCTTGGAGGCGAGCCTAGTGACGAGTTCGGCGGTGGTGCAGTTAGGCCTGGCAACAGGCTTGGAGCCAAGTGCAATGGCACGAACGACAGCGTCACATGTAACTGCGACAATGGAATTGATAGCGAGTAAGGTGACGAGGACACCGGTGGAACTCGGCGCGGTGACGGGCTTGGATGCGAGCGCAAGAGACGAGGACGACGGCGGCACGGTGACACGACATCGTGATAAGGCTGGCGGCTGCAGCTGCGGTGGCTACATGGCTGCTTGATTGCACGGCTGCGTGACGGTGGCTGCAGCTTGGCTGCACGACTGCGGCTGCATGGCTGCGGCGACGTGGCTGCGTGGCTCCGTGACTACGTAGCTACGCGGCTGCGGCTGCGGGGCTGGGGGGCTACGGCTGCAGCTGTTTGGATGCGTGGCTGCGGCTGCACCCCTATGTGGCTACGCGGTTGCGTGGAGGCGGCTACGCGGCCGCATGGCTCTATGGTTGTGCGGATGCGGGTGCGGCTGCACGACTGCTCAGCTACTCGGCTGCCCAACTGCCCAGCTGCGCTGCTACGTGGCCGTGGAAGATGGCTCCAGCCTGCTCCGGCCGCAGCCGTTGAGGCCGGCTCCGGCGACTCCGGCCGATGCTTGCGGCTGCGACCCAAGGGCAGGCAGCTAAGCCCGCGGGGCTGCGTCTGGTCTGGTGAAGACGGATGCCCGCTGGTCCCGCGCCGGCATGGCGAACTCGCAGATGGCGCCAACATGGGTGGCGTTGGCACCGGCGGTGGTGAAGGCGGCGGCGGCGCTCCGTCAAACTCATAATAAAACCCTAGTCCCCCCCTTCCTCGAAGGGCAATTTTGTAATTCTCTCAGACTCTAAAACTAATAAAAAACATAAAAAAACCAGGAAAATACCTAATGGACTACATCTTGAGTTTTCTTTCTTTACTTGGCTCTTCCTTTTCTACGATGGACACCCCTCCCCTTCTAGATTGGAAATATGGGCCCTCCCCCTCACAAAAAGGGGAAGAAGGCCCAAAAGTTTAAAAGAGGGGCCCATTCCATCTATACTACTATAATAGAAATACATGTGCGCTTCTGGCCTCTGATTGGCTGACATAATAGTGAGAGAGAGAGAGAGAAACGGTTGAGAATGGTTAAGTGGATTGAGTGGATCGTTTGTCCAGAGGGAGGGTTGCCAACTGGAAGACTCACAGAGCGTTCCAAGAATGTCAAGATTGTCGATCATGGGGGAAACTCATTGTAGAGTCACTGGCTGAGAGAAGGAATCACGGGCTGAGACCAGTGTGATAAGGAGTTCTACTTGCCGTCATTGCCATGTCAGAAGGGGTTCAGATGCCACGACAGCAAAACGGGACCCAAAGAACCACAGTCACCACTACGTGGACCAATAGGGACTCTAATAAAGAAGTAGCTAGTAAAAAATAAACGCGTACCCCATATACTCGTTAGAGATGTAGATATAGGATTCAATATAAGTTCAAACTTAGTGTAGAATTACACATAGATAGGAATATACATAGATAGGATTATACGTAGATAGGATTACACGTAGATAGGATCCAACGGTTCTTGTTAGTTATAAACTAGCCGTTATAACTTGTTATAACGGCTACGATTATAACAGACTAACTATATACGTTAACCATATATCATATAAATGCAAACCAACGATTCATGTAAATTTGGGAAATAATGCAACGATCGACCACTTGCATCTTGTCCGTGTCTCAACCTTCTTCTTCCTCCCTCTCTTCTCTTCATTCTCTCTATTCTTCCTTCACGGGCAAGTACCATGGATCGATTTAACATAGTGCGTCTCTTTCCACAATTCTCTGCTGTCTGAACAAGCCACCAATAGATAGACATCGAAGTTATCTATCAATCAGAAAATGATTAGTGATCAACTACAGTTTTGTGGCGTTGACAAAAGAGATCGCAGAGGAGAACCAGATCACCAGAGAGGTCCTGAAAATCAAGCAAATCATCATGAACAAGGAGCAGGAGGTCAGCCTCTGAATTTCATTCATTTCCTTCTCCGATTTCAAATTATTTCTGATCCAATCAATGAATTTTGGAAAATTTACATCCATCTTGATCGAGGTCAGCCAGAGGTTTGACTGTACAAATTGCTCAAGAGACTCCAGATCATGTGTCTCTCTGTGGAAGTTCTCAAGGTCTTAGCGGAATAATCTTCAAGATCAACTGCGTGCAATCAAATTAATTTTGCGCAATTTCTCTTCCCAAATCGCAAATCAAGAGAGAGGGATTGGAAAATCTCTGAGCAGCCTCCGCAAGCACAGATCGAAACAAATTGCCCAAGTCTTCAAAAGAGAGAGAGAGAGATGGATAGAGAGAGAGAGAGAGAGAGAGAGAGAGAAAGAGAGAGAGAGAGGGAGAGAGAGAGAGAGACAGAAAGACAGAAAGACAGAGAGTAAAAGAGAGTTTATTAAGGATAGCGACGTGTGTCAAGACACCTACCGACGCCACGTCACCTAAACGACCTAAAGGCCCTTCGCCACCATCTTCTGTCATCGCCAGCTCCCCAGACACATCATTACCGCCTTGTCCTAAGCCACGTCATCATGAGCAACAGGTCCCCAGACACACGACGTCTCTAAAAGCTTCTCTTGCTACTATAAACAAGCCTTGAGGCACCTTATAAAAAAACACGCTAATTCACTTCTTTCTTCTTCCACTTCTTCAACTTAAATACTAGTGTTCGCCGTCCTGATATCCGTCCGATATCCGGTATCGGACAACCGATATCCGATATCCGGGAAAAAGTGGGATGGTTACGGATATCGGATATCGGATATCGGGCGATATCCGTCTATCAGGGGTTAGACGGATATCGGTACCGGATATCGGAGGGGGAGGGACGAGGCGGATCTCGGATGCTGGATATTGGTTTCCGATATCCAGCAATTTTTGTTCAGTTGTCTGCAATCGCATATCCGTGAGAGTATATATTCTCCCCAGCTATTTTTCAGTTAAATCTCATCTTCGCCACCCTGCGGGCCATAATTATAAGTTAGTAAGTTTAAATTATCATGATAACGAGGGTAGAGTTGCCTAATATAGCTAATAAAAATAACAATAAATTAAATGTTATTTGAAGGAAATATATTGCGTTTTATAGTTAGTAAATGAAATAATAATGTTTATATGACCTAACAACTAATGCTATTAGGTAATTAATATATTGTCATTTTGAGTAAATAAAGTTGCAAATATAGTAAAAAAAAATAACAGTAGATTTAATCTTACATTACAACTAGTGGTATTAAGAAATAAATATAATGTTATTTTGGGAAAACAAATTTGCGTTTTATAGTTAGTGGATTAAATCATAATGTTAATATGACCTAACAACTAATGCTACTAGGTAATTAATATATAGTCATTTTGGAGTAAATAAAGTTGCTAATATAGTGAATAAAAATAACAATAGATTTAATCTGACATAACAACTAGTGGTATTAAGAAAAATACGTAGAACCATAACTAAATTGTCGTAGAATTGTTATTTTTAACTAAAACTATTGTTATTAAGAAATTAATATACTGTTATTGTAAGAGAATAGAAATGTGTAATGTAGTGAATAAATATACTAGAAGAGTAAGTATATTTCTTGGCAGTATGTTTAATTACAGGGATTAATTTTTTGATTGATACTAAGATTATTAATGTTAATATGACCTAACAACTAATGCTACTTGGTAATTAATATATAGTCATTTTGAGTAAATAAAGTTGCAAATATAGTAAAAAGAAATAACATTAGATTTAAACTTACATAACAACTAGTGATATTAAGAAATAAATAGAATGTTATTTTGGGAAAACAAATTTGCGTTTTATAGTTAGTGAATTAAGTAATAATGTTAATATGACCTAACAACTAATGCTACTAGGTAATTAATATGTAGTCATTTTGAGTAAATAAAGTTGCTAATAGAGTGAATAAAAATAACAATAGATTTAATCTTACATAACAACCAGTGGTATTAAGAAATAAATATATCGTTATTTTAGGAAAACAAAATTGTGTTTTATAGTTAGTGGATTAAGTAATAATGTTAATATGACCTAACAACTAATGCTACTAGGTAATTAATCTGACATAACAAGTAGTGGTATTAGGAAAATATGTAGAACCATAACCAGATTGTTGTCGAATTGTTATTTTTAAGAGAATAGAAATGTGTAATGTAGTGAATAAATATACTAGAAGAGTAAGTATATTTCTTGGCAGTATATTTAATGACAGGGATTAATTTTTTTGATTGATACTAAAATTATTATTTGGACAGTTGGAGGAATATAGTGATGCCGGATATAACCTTGTAACAAGAACTGAAAGTGTCTATTCAAGTTGATATAAAATTTAATATTATGCATTCAACGGAATTGTCGTAGTAATATAGGGATATTCAATTACATATTTGGCAAATGTATCAAAATTTGAATAAATTCAAAAGAAACCACACACGTCGTTAATTCGAGATTTCTAGCAAAATTCACACGTATGCTATGACTGTGGCCCTGTCAAAAAAGCATAGTCCTAACGGCTCTGTCAGAGATTTGTGCTCAATTGATCATCACCTGCGTTGCATAAGATAAGTGATAAGTAACGATAATTACGTATAAATAAGAATATTTAGTTCAGTTATGTGATGTGTACCTCGAGCACATGCGACCACACCATCTTCGTCATTGTCAGCATCCTCATCTAGCTCGACGTCATTGTACCAACGTTTGTTGTTCGCACAGAGCCAACACTTCACAGTGATTAGTGTTCAATGCTTATTGGCGACAGACGCAATCGCTTGTACGTGACAATAGCATTGCCAACCAAGAACATGCGCTCGACAAGGGCGCTCGTCGCACATACAGATAATAGGTCCCTCGCGACGGTTGCAACCAAGGGGAAACACTTTGCCCCCGTCGTGGCCCACCAAGATAATGGAGTGAACACACCCTCATTTGGCACAATCTCCGCAAGGAACTGGTTGAACTCATCCCAGGCCAACCGCGTTGTCACCGGTGCCGGTTCCACGTGGTGCATAGTGGTGCTAAGACACTCGTCCAACTCTTCACCTCCTCGCTGCCCCTCCTCAGCGGCCACTCTCGGTTCACGGCTCAACCAGTCACCGGGCAACAACGACCGTACGTATGCGATGGTCGCATCTGGGACCCCCGGGTGGAGCATTGTCCCTTTGTGGATTGGATCCATCAATGTTGCGGCCGTGATCCCCTCATTCACCCACAATATCTCTGCGTACTGTGCAAGCTTGGAAAGCATCGCTCTACACGCCTGTGCCATGCTCGAACGATCTCCTTCGTGCAAGCGTCGAATGGATGTGAAAAATGTGTCATCTTCGATTTGCTGGACCACTTCCTCCATGTGAACCTTGAGGCCGTTAATGAGATATAGGACATCGCAGATTGCCGGCGTCACTGACTTGCAAACATGATTAGTCGATACGGCAAAACGGCCAAGGATGCGGCAGAACTGTTTGGCCAATTCCCACTCATCCTTCGACAGCTTCGACGACGTCGCCTTCCGGCCAAAAGCCGTCGAGACTTCGTCAAGTACATCACGCTTCTTCACGGCGGTCGCCAATATAGTGTACGTGCTGTTCCATCGGGTTGGACAGTCCAAGACAACCATGTTGGAGTCCCCAACTACGGGGTCGTCTTCACAAGCCTGGGTGTAGAGTTCTCTACGCTGCGTAGTGCTCCAAATACTCCGCACTAGGGTGTGTACCTTTGCAACTGCATCACCCAAACATAATGGCTTGCGTGGTCTCTGACTGTCATCAGACACTGAGTATACATCACCGAGATCATTGTCGTGGTCGCTGTCGTACTGATCTGCGGTCCTCGTCACATCGCCTTCTTTGGGTTCCACATCTTGGGCCAAAGGAATACTGAAGCTTTTTAACGCCGCTTGCACGACAATATTCAGAATGTGTGTGACACATGGGACGTGCCTCCTGGCGGTAAACGTCGGGTTTACGCTTTTCAACTTTCTCACCATCAAAGCCAACATCCTCTTATTCGCCGTGGCATTGTCGGTAGTAACGGCGTAGACCTGCATAATTACGTAAGACATGTAAAGTAACAAGTTCAACTAGTAAAACAAGCAACACGCTGAGTTCTGACCTTCGTCTGCAGACAGAACTCATCTAGTGCTTGGAGAACGATGGACGCCATGTTCTCCCCGTCGTGCTTGCCGACGATTTCCCGGATGGCAAGAACCCGCTCTTTGTACGTCCATGTGTCATCCACCCAGTGGACGGTGATGCCTAGCAATCCAGTCCCGTTCTCCGTAGTCCACGCGTCTACGGTGAGTGACACTCGGGCCACAGTCTCCCAAATCTTCCACACACCAAGTTTCATCTGGCCGTGCATTTGGATGGTCTACCTCTTTATGACTTTCGCACTTGGGATCCAAGTCGGTAAGCGTCACGTAATGCCACATATCCTTGAAGGCGATGTTGTCAACAATGCTCCAGGGTGAATCTGTCAGGCATACGAATCATGCAATGAAGTTCTTCGTCTCATCTGGAGTGTGCCCTTTAATCGGCCCCCATCGGCTAGGCTCTCCTTGTCGTTTGCTCTGCATTCTGTCAGTGATGCGTGTTTGACCACGTTCTTTAGGGACTTCGCCCTTCAGTTCGGCATGACGAGCTGGATGGCAGGATTTGAAGTGACGCCAAAATATATTTGAGTGCTTTTGTCGGCTTGCCTCTTAATGGGTTTCTCTTACTGTGCGGGTTCAACTCCTGGCACAGTAAGCATGTATAGTATCCATCTTCCATCAGTTCGAAGTAGTCAATGATGAGAGAACGATTCAAACGAGGTTGACTCTGTATGGCTCGAGAAGTTCCCGCCTCCGTACGTTCGGGACCTACGGCTCCTGACCCAGCTCTTTCCTGGGCTAGGTCATTGCCTCTAGTTGGGTTCATGTTTCTGGTGTCATAATTTTGTAAGCAAAAGGTCAACACAACGGCATCACATGATGCCAAACTGCGATTTATGCTATGAATTACATAACGGGTGCACTGAATACGACATTTTACGAGACAGTGAAAATTTGGATAATGGAATGTACAGGTAAAAGGAAGAACGATCGATATTCAAGCAAGTCTTATTGAGTCACGGAGCATGAGAATGAGGTGAGACGGGAAAGGAGAAATGGAGAGGGAAGGGAGAAATGGAGATGGAGGGAAAAATTGAGTGAGAGAGGGAAGGAGAAAGTGAGTGAGAGAGAATGATAAATTGAGTGAGGGAGAGAGGGATGAATGGAATGAATGAGAGGGAGGGAGGGAGAAATGGGGAGGGAGGGAGAAATGGATAGAGAGAGGCAGAAATGGAGAAGGGGGGGCAGAAATTGAATGAGATAGAGAGGCAGAAATGGAAAGAATGAGAGGGAGGGAGGGAGAAACGGAGACGGAGGGAGAAATGGATAGAGAGAGGCAGAAATGGAGAGGGAGGGAGAAAGTGAGAGAGAGGGAGAAATTGAATGAGAGAGAGAAATGGAGAGGGAGGGAGAAATGGAGAGGGAGGGAGAAATGGAGAGAGAGGGAGAAATGGAAAGAGAAGAAGAAATTGAGTGAGAGAGAAGGAGAAATTGAGTGAGGGAGAAGTAGAAATTGAGTGAGGGAGAAAAGAGAGAGAAGGAGAAATGGAGAGGGAGGGAGGGAAGAAGAAATGGATAGAGAGAGGCAGAAATGAGAGAGAGGGAAAAATGGAGAGGGAGGGAGAGAGGGAAAAATTGAGTGAGAGGGAAAGGGAGAAATGGAAAGAATGGGAGGGAGGGAGAAATGGAGAGGGAGGTAGAAATGGAGAGAGAGAGAGAGAGAAATGGAGAGAGAAGGAGAAATGGAAAGAATGGGAGGGAGGGAGAAATGGAGAGGGAGGTAGAAATGGAGAGAGAGGCAGAAATGGAGAGAGAAGGAGAAAGGGAGAGGGAGGGAGGGAGGAAGAAATGGATAGAGAGAGGCAGAAATGAGAGAGAGGGAAAAATGGAGAGGGAGAGAGGGAGGAAGAAATGGATAGAGAGAGGCAGAAATGAGAGAGAGGGAAAAATGGAGAGGGAGAGAGGGAGGAAGAAATGGATAGAGAGAGGCAGAAATGAGAGAGAGGGAGAAATGGAGAGGGAGGGAGGGAGAAATGGAGGCAGACGGAGAAATGGATAGGGAGGGAGAAATGGACAGAAAGAGAGAGAGAGGGAGAAATGGAGAGGGAAGGAGAGAGGGAGAGGGAGAGAGGGAGGGAGAAATGGAGAGAGAGGGGCAGAAAGGAGAGAGAGGGAGAAATAGAGAGGGAGGGAGAAATCGAGTGTGAGAGAGAGGGAGAAATGGAAAGAATGAGAGGGAGGGAGAAATGGAGAGGGAGGTAAAAATGGAGAGAGAGGGAGAAATTGAGTGAGAGAGAGGGAGAAATGGAGAGGGAGGGAGAAAATGGGTGAGCGAGAGAGAGGGAGAATTGGAGAGGGTGACCCTGGGAGAGGGAGAAATGGAATGAGGGAGAAAGAGAGGGGGGAGAAATGGAAAGAGAGAGGGAGAAATGGAATGAGAGAGAAAGAGAGGGGGGAGAAATGGAAAGAGAGAGAAAGAGAGGGGGAGAAATGGAAAGAGAGAGGGAGAAATGGAATGAGAGAGAAAGAGAGGAAGGGAGAAATGTAGAGGGAGAGAGAGGGAGAAATGGAGAGGGAGGGAGAAATTGAGTGAGAGAGAGAGGGATAAATGGAGAGAGAGAGAAAGGGAGAGGGAGGGAGAAAGGGAGAGAGAGAGATAAAGGGAAATTGAAAGAGAGAGAGGGTGGGAGAAATGGAGAGAGAGGGAGAAATGGAGAGGGAGGGAGAAATTGAGTGAGAGATAGAGAGAGAGAAATGGAAAGAGAGGGGAGGAAAGAAGAAAGGCAGGGGGGGAGGGGGAGGGGGAAAAAAGAGTGAGAGCGAGAGAGAAATGGAAAGAAAGGGGAGAAATGGAAAGAGAGAGGAGAGAGGAGGGAGAAATTGAGTGAGATAGAGAGGAGAAATGGAAAGAGATGGATGGAGGAGAAATGGAGGAGAGAGAAATGGAGAGAGATAGAGAGGAGAAATTGAAAGAGAGAGAGGGAGGGAGAAATCGAGAGAGAGTGAGAAATGGAGAGAGAGAGAGGGAAAAATGGAAACAGATAGATGGAGGGAGAAATGGAGAGAGAGGGAGAAATGGAGAGGGAGGGAGAAATTGAGTGAGAGGGAGAGGGAGAAATGGAAAGAAATGGAGAGAGGGAGGGAGGGAGAAATGGAGAGAGGGAGACGTTGAAATTCACATTTGCATACAAGATAAACAATAATGAAAAGTAGACATGTTTTCAGACCTTGAAATTCAACAAAATTCATGAGGATTGCTTAGAAATTCAACACTAAATGAAGGAATTTTACCTCCACGCTGTTAACTCTGGGAACAGGGCTGATTGGTCGATCGTTCTTCTCCATTTCAACTTCACCGATTCGCAGAAGGTTGAAAATGAGTTCTCCAGTGACCTTCGAATGGGGAAATCATAGGAATCAGATTGAAATGCTAGACATTCACAGAGCGATCAAGAAACCCATACCTCTCTAGGGTCGACTCCACCGCTGCCGTCGTCCGCCGAGACCGCCGTCCACTCTCCGCCCCTCGCCGTTGCCCGCTTGCCGTTGCTCGCCTTTGAAAAAAGAGGAGGGAGACAGAGGAAATTTCATATCGTATGAAATTCGATGCGGATATCGAAAATCGATATCCACATCTGATATCCGGTTCTGTCATCTGACGCCCTGAGACGGGAGACGGATGCCAGTATCGGACGGATACCAGTATCGAATATCGGCACTGTAGCAACCGATATCCGATACCGATGTCCGGTATCCGGATATCAGAAAAAAACGGATACCGGAAAATCAAGTTCCGGTATCCGGTTCAGCATCCGTCCCGACACCGGCATCCGGTACCGGTATCGGGACGGGCAAACACTATTCAATACATCTACTCTTCATCGTCTGTTCATTCCAATCTTCTCATCGCGATCGACTCTGCTCTCTTAGACTGTTTTCAACAACGTGGAGGGGAGGTGAGAGTTGAGGCAGAGACAGAGAGAGCGAGCGGGACAGAGACAGACGAGAGAGCGAGAGGGATAGACACAGACGAAATAGGGCTAGAGATACTGAGAACGCGAAACGAGAGAGAGGAAAAGGCATAGAGCCATACAGGGAAGAGGGGTAAGAAAAAGATGGAAGCCATCGAGATAACGAGAGGTAAAAATAAATAAAAAAGAAAGAGCGAGAGAGAGTATCAGAAAAAGTAACAGAGTACCGAGAGAGCGAGATACCTTAAAGAGGAGGGAGAGAGAAATAAAGGCAGCGAGAGAGACTACAGTGTGATATGATAGAAGGAGAAACGAAAGAGACGACCACAACACAAGAGGGGGAGAAGAGAGGAAGACTGTGACCGAACGACACAGATGCGGAAGGAGAAAGAGGAGGGAGAGACCGCAGCTCTGCAGACAAGAGAGAGAAAGGTACGGGGGAGCCGAGAGAGAGAAAGATAAAAAGAGAGGGACGAGAAAGAGCATGATAAAAGGTTGGGAGACGAGAAAGAGAGAGATGAAAAGACGGAGACGGGAGAGTGAAAGGTAAAAAGAGGGAGAAGAGAAAGAGCAAGATAAAAGGTGGGGTGAGGAGAAAGAGCGGAGACAGGAGAGTGTAAGGTAAAAAGAGGGAGAGGAAAGATAGAAAGATAAAATAAGGGGGAGGAGATGGAGAATGATAAAAAGAGGGGACGGAATGGAGATATATGGGGGAGACGACAGAGAGGTATACGGGGGTGGCGAGAGAGTAAAAGGTAAAAAGAGGGAGATGAGAGAGAGGCAGACGAGGGAGAGAGTGAGCAAGAACGACACAGTACAAGGATAGGGAAGGATGAGAGCGCCAAATATAAGGACTACACAAACAAAGAGCTCAACGAAATACAGAGGAACAGAGGGCGGAACAAGAGCCCCGTCGAGACAAGTGGAGCGCAAGATGTGGGCGGGGGAGAGTGTGAGAAAAAATAAGAGGGCGCACTGAGAGCGAGACAGACAGAGAGAGAGAGCGCGAGAGAGAAAATAAGAGGGCGCTCTAAAAGAGAGAGAGAGTGAGAGGGAGAGAGAGAGACAGAGAGAGAGAGAGAGAGAGAGAGAAAATAAGAGGGTGCTCTAAAAGATAGAGAGAGAGAGAGAGAAAATAAGAGGGCGAGCGAGCGAGGGAAAATAAGAGGGCGCTCTAACAGAGAGAAAGAGAGAAAAAGAGGGAGAGAGAGGGAGGGAGAGAGAGAGAGAGAGAGAGAGAGAGAATAAGAGGCGCTCTAAAAGAGAGAGAGAAGGGTGCGAGACAGCAAGGAAAAATAAGAGGGCCCTCTGAAAGAGATAGAGAGACAGAATGCGACCGAGAGAGAGAGAGTCCAATGGCATGATTTTTTCCCACTTTTAAAATACACATACACGTGATAAGTTGAAGAGTTTCTCAGCATTCAACGGGGATGATGAAATGTCATTTCAAGTACAAATAAAAATACTAATAGCTATGACATCATGTCGACGAAGGCATATGGTGCTAGCCGTAAGCTTGCCCATGCTACAGGAGAAGGTCCATATTAAACTCCCAACACGTGAGTTATCAAAGGGGAGAGATAGAGTACAGAAATGAAGAGAGACAAAGGAGACGTCCAACTACTTGATAGAAATTTCTAGAGGAAAATACTATTAGTTGATAAAAAACAAGGGTTAATATCACGGTACAGCCCAAACCAGGTCGAAAGTCTGCGATCTAACCTTTGCTTTTTTTTTGGTACGGTATATCCCAAACTCACTAAGTCGTCTGCGATATATCCTGGTGATGATGTGGAGTCCATCGTGGCTGCCAGGTGGATATCCAGCCAGATTTTGGCCTGGCGGAACCCACCTAGCAGCCACGCTGGATTCCACGTCATCACCGGGATATGTCGACCTGCCAAGGGTTTTTTGATAAGAGAGAGGGGGGCATTCTAGCGAGAGAGAGAGAGAGAGAGGCGGCCTAGAGACAAATGTCAAACTAGTTTTTTATGGGTTGAACTATTCTTGGGTCCGGTTGATAGATTTAGAAGGTCCAAGATTTTGGATAACGATCTTCATATTTAAACTCCCCGGTTTTTTTCTCCCGCTTTCGATCTCATCGGCCTCTTTATAAGCCTCGAGTAGGGGTCGGACAGGAGAGCCTATAGATTGCAGAAGGTCATGGAGGACTTGGGATGGGTCTTTGGTGGAATGCTGGGATTAATATTCGTCTGCGTCTTCCTAGTGAGAGGGAACGAGCTCAGATTCAGAGACAAAGGCCTGCCGCCGGGGGTATCTCACTTATAATCGTCCAACCGTAGCCATCAACAATTCCTAAATCAGTCATCAGCAGACTGATAAACCAAGTCCAAGAAGCTTGATTTTCCCCTTCTACCACCGCCCAAGC
>NC_135845.1:9307500-9710000 GCF_029677425.1 Wolffia australiana
TTCTACCTCCCTCGTTGAGTGGGACCTTGATTTTCAGCGTTTCTGGAAACTTTAAGAACTGCTCCATGGAAAATATGCAGCTATTTTCAGCATAACGATGCGTTATCGATTTAGAAAATCAAATGAATTACAGCAAGAAAAAGTTTAAAGAACGTACTGCTATCACCACTCCGCCTTCTTCCTCGATAGCGTAAGAAAACAAAGGAAAATCGAGATCTACAGTCAGAGTTCTTTATCCCGTCTTCATTTCCGGTGACAAGTCTAGACTCGTGGCTGCTGCACTTCTTTTTGGGAACTGCACAGCTCTTCTCTGGACCCGTTCTAACTAGTTATCAGCGATGTAGTTGATGAGGCGAGTCGTACCTCATCATAACCTAGCACATCGTTGCATAGTAAAGGATTGCAAAACAATTAAGAAATTGAAAATTAAAAATCCGTCGTTTCTTTATTTTCCGAATTACCCTTCCTCAACTATGTTTCATGGGTTCGCTGATTGTTGTAGGTAATTTTGGGAACCTTGAGACTCGAGTCCATAATCCCCGGAGTTCTGAGAAAGACGACAGAGAATCAAGAGATCAATGGGTTCACCATTCCACGAGGGTGGAAAGTCTACGTCTGCACAAGGGAGTATAACTACGATCCTGTTCAGTACCATGAACCTCTCGCTTTTGATCCATGGAGATGGCAGGTGGTTGCCTTGTTTTTCTGTGTCAGGGTTCCCATTAACTGATACCTGACGTCACCGGGAAGGAGTAATATTCCCTTGTTTTTATGTGTCAGGTGGTTGCTCTTCTTTACCGTGTGTATAATAGGATAACAGCTTGGAGACACATCAGTTCTTCACGTTGTTTGGCGGAGGCACCAGGCTATGTCCAGGGAAGGAGTTAGGAATTTTGCGAATTTCTATGTTCCTTCACTACTTCCTGACACGGTACAGGTGAGCTCCCTCCTCCATTTTAAAATTATTCTTGTTTGTGGTATCACCTCGCCGGCTAACTTTGTGACAGGTGCAAGGAAGTCGGAGACCAAAAAATTGTGCAGTATTTGAAAGTTGAAGCTCCCAGAGGTCTCCATTTTAGAGTTTCAGACATCTAATGACATTCTACTATGTGTATGTGTATGGGGTTTGTGAGAGAGTGGTAATCACTTGTGTAGTATCGTTGACGCATTACTGAGAAATAATACTCACAGTAATTCGTATCTAAAATATTAATAATGAACCAACATATGAATATCTGAGACTTCATCAATCTCGCCACATTCTCAGGGCCTCACAGTTAATAAAACATATTTTTTCTACAGAAAGATGAAAGATTTAGAGACAACGAAACAAAGGCTGTAGGCAAAAGCCCCTATTGTTCAGTGTCACGCGGTCAAATTCTGAGGTAGGACAAATGCTCGAATCTGGTGCATGCTGGGCTCAATTCTTGGAGCACAACACCTAGCAGTCTTGATCTCTTGCAGCGGAAGTCTTTTGCAATAGCTTAAGTACACATAGAAGGGGTTAGAGGTTAGAGGATATGGTGGGGAAGCAGCCCCATCACGGAATAGGTTCATTGCATTAATATCATCAAGATCTTACATTGTAGTACTTTAGCATTACATGGTGCAGGAGCTCCAGCGAAGGCGCCGGCGGCGGCGGCGGTGGCGGTGGTGGTGGCGGCGGCGGCGGTGGCGGCGGTGGCGGCGGTGGCGGCGGTTTCCTGCGAAGATGCTGGCGGTTTTCGATGAACTCTAGGGTTTTTTCGCACTCCTAACTTCGTAATGGGATTTTCATAAATTTGACGAAAACTCAAAAAAACACTAAAAAAATCAGGAAACTGATTGATAAGCTGAATTTTTGGGTAATTAAGATGCCTTAATTACTGTCATTGTGCAATTCAGGTTATGCAACTCAATTTACAAATTTACCCCAATAATTAGATGTATACTGTGAATATTGGGCGTCGTCCAAGAGAGGCTTAGTGGATTTTGAGCTGAATTTGGGAGAGGAATATAGAGGAGATGATAGGATGAGTGATTCCTATCTAGATTTCTTGATCTTATCAAGAAGATCAAGAAACTCAGGATAGGGGAAAAGAAATGCGGATTTTACTTGTGAGATATCTATTTAGGTTTCTTGATCTTGAAATCAAGATCAAGATATCAGAAATAGACTAGTGAATAAGATAATCTAAGTAGGAATGATAATCATTTTTCTCAAGGGTTTTTAGGAGCGGTCTAATCTTTAAACTAAAAGGAAACAAAATCTATCTAATTTTTACTTAAATTTTTTGTTTAAGGGCTCAATCTTCATCTCAAGCAAAATCGGATTCAACTCCTAGAAAGGGCCAAACCATTTCGCCCAAGCCAAGGAGATTTAGAAGAATGCAATTTAGAAATCAAGACCAGAACTTCCTCCTCTGTATGCTCAGCTGTGGATGGAAGACTCCAGAATGGTCGTAGAGAAAAGAAAAAAAGGGTTTAAGTACCTTGGGTGAAAGGTAAAGTCAATTCCCCTTTTGCCCTTGGTCGTCCCTTTATTACAAGAGTTCTAGATACTTTCTGATAATTTCCACCGTTGGATTGAAAGTAGATGAAGTGCACAACCCACCACCAAAATTTGAGCTTGATCCAATGGTGGAGTTGCAAGATATGAGGGTTCAAAGTGGGCTGTCTCCACATTTCATCATTTTCTCTCTCCTCTGTCTCCTCGTGTTCTGTGCTCATTTTGGCTCTTCTTTCTCCAAATTTTTCCCTCCAAAATTGTCTAATCTCCTGCTGAAACCTATCATCCAGAATATTTAGACCTAAATAAGCCCTTTGACAAATATATAAATATATTCTGACAACAAAACGTTCTGGAAGAATACCCAAAGAAAATCAGAAAAATCATATACTCACTAAATTAACTTCATTTTGATTTAGTGCTCAAATAAGTGGTTCTAATGCAGATAAATGATAGTTCCATATTAGAATATGCATTTAGATCACTTTAATACCCCTAGATAACACACATTTACATCATTTTACCACTGAATTTGTGAGTTATTATACTCCCACGCTTGAATCATTGTTAGTCCCTAGGAATGGTGTGCATGAAATCCTTACCATACCTTTTGATATCATGTCACTGTTACACCTTGCATCTTCAGGAGATGGGACTTGGAATTCTAAGGCCATGAAACTCATCCTCGATCGCACATAGTAACCTTTAATGATAGCCCCCTTAACCATTAGAGTTTTCACTCCTCAACAAGTCTTCCAACCCCACAATGACAATGTACTTCCTCTCTCCTCTCCAACCCCAATCACGATCCTTAAGTACCTCTGTTTGGCCTTGAGATACTCATGCCTTGATCAGTACTCATGCTTAATCTCTTTCAATAAGCTTCCTCTTATCTGTAGTAGTAGGGTGCCATTCTCCTATTGAGTAGCCGTGTAGGGTGAAGCGATAGAGATGAAGTGGATGCAATTGCTATGGGTATAGTGGAGAAATGTTGGCAGTGAGAAAGACAAGAGAGTGTGGATGATTGATAAGGACGTAAAGCTACTTTGGACAGACAACTCCCAAGAATTTAGAAGAAATGGGGAAGGTAGAAAGGGAAAGGATGATCCTCGCAATTCATCGTCCATTTTGTGAGAAATAGTTTGGCCCACGACTCAATGATGTCTGCTTTGCATCTCAAAGGCTGATGATAACTTGAAAAATAACATGTTTAATTGATGAATATTACATTAAAATTATGTGTTTTAATGGCCATATTTGCATGTTATCATATATAAATGGAGACAAATAGCTTACACCTTGACTTTATTATTATTTTGAAATTTTAGTACCTTTTTACATGGTAATAAACCTTTTTGCATTGAATAAATATTTTTTACAGGGCTTAGAATACTTGACTAGAGGTTGGTAAGGGTTTTCCTATTTTTATGGAATTTTTCCATATTGTTTTATAATTTTCTGACCATTATTTAGCCAAGAAATGAATTTAGAATTAAAAGAACTGATATTATTAATTTATTTAATATTTAAATACGAGTTTTTATTAAATAGGTGGCATCCACCTCATTCGCCTGAACATTCGGGCGAATGATTGGGAGCGCCAAATTTATCAATGATAGGCTCATTATGGCATTATGCATCGCGATGCCATAATGAGCGACTCATGTACGCATGGCGTGGTCGGCGAGAAGAAAAAGGTATTTTTTTCTTATTTCGTGTAATAAATGCACGTGGAGAGTCGATCGCCGTGTGCATTTATTAAAATAGATCTTTTGTACGCAGTCGTGTGCCGCGTGCATTAATGCACGCGGTAACCGACACACGTGTGTTTATAATTATAAAAGAAGATGTCCATTATTTAATACATACGCCGTCAATTCGCCGCGTGCATTAAATGCACGAGGAAATCAACGATACATGTATTAAAAAATACGGTAAGCTCACCTTATTTTTTTCCTTTTCTGTTTTTTTTTCATAATATAGGGCGACGTGGCGCTTTGTGAGCCATTCAAATGCAGCAATCATCTCGCGATGATTGCAACCTGTGGGAGCGCGCAAGATGTGTCAGAATGCAATCCAACGATGGGGAAAATGAGAAAAAAAGTGCCAACCAATCAGAAAATGCCATTTTATGAGATATTTTGAAGAGAGATAAAAGATCCAACGGCCTAGATTAATCCTAAGTAAAACGATGATATCTTGACATCTGTACGTCTGATTGAGCTGAAATTTTGAGGGCATGTTTGTCTTTTATCCCTCTACGATCCATACGGTTGGATCTTTAAATAGAAATCTGGAAAAAGAAAAATTCACTTTTTGAAGCTCTCCCTAAGGATTTGGCCAAGAAGGATACAAGAGTTGCTTTTGAAGTCAACAGATCTTGGTTCATCATTGAAAATTGTAAGTTTCTAATTTGTGTTTTGAACTTCTTCTTGAACGATTATAGAACGCCAAGGTATGGGCGAAATGTACATGCCCTTGAAGTTGTTTTGAAATGAAATTAGCATTGCATTTTGATTTTGATTCGAGATTTGATTTTTAATCTTTAGTTCTACATATATTTGGAACATTTCTAATTTTTCAGATTTTTAAATTAGGGTCAGATTTCACTTTTCTCCCAAATTCTTCACTTTCTCTCTCTAGGTGAATTTGTCTATTTTCTCTGTCTATATTTCCAAATTGATTGGTTGGAAATTTAATTCATTATATAAAAAATCTAAATATAAAACTTCATCCAAAAATTCTTCCATCTTGAAGTCCAATGTCAAAACCCCCTTCTTTATTATTAATTCCCAATTTTAATACATAAAAATTGTCTTAAAATTTTATCATAATTGGGAAATTAGTAATCCAAATCAATCTGATCTTATAATTAAAATTATCCTATCTTGAGTGTCTCAACCAAAAATATTATAATAAAAATTAGATTTCTACTTAATTTTGATTAATTATAAACATAATTAAAGTCTATTAAGTAAAAAATTAATTCATTCTTCAATTAAATTATTTAAAATCAGATCAAAATTCTTGCTTAGTGCTTCCCAGTGGTTCGACCCCTTGCTTGCTCTATACACAATATTTAGTGATTAAGGGTATTTATAATTTTATTGCATAAGTCTAAAAACCCAAACAATGACGTATTTACACATCAATTTTAGGTTTATCACTGCGCACAAAGAGAAATGAGAAGGGCGAATAAGAAGAAGAGATACAAGGATCATAACCCCCAGATTTTAATTTTAATTTTTTTTTCATAATACATACTTTTTTCCATTTTTTCATTTGTGTTTCATTTTTTTTCATTTTTTTTCATAGAGTTGACATTAACGCACAGTGATCTAGAGTTAACTTCTCTAATGCAAAGAAAGATGTCGCTTCAACCATATAGATGAACAGCTTGGGTTCCAATGCTTCTCTTTGAGAGAATATAGTGGTCAACTAGGAGGATCAGACAGTGAATAAGGTTGAGAAGATGTAGATTGAAGATTGGAAATAGGATTAAAATAAAAGGAAGAAGAGAGTATCAGTGTGATACCATTTTTAAAATAAGAGCGATAGACAGACTTGGGAGATGAATGTCCTCTGTAACTTAGGATAAAGGTACCTATAGGTTAAGTGATGTAGAAGCGAAATGGTGTAGGATATGGATGGGTGGTTATAAGGTGTGGGTTGTAATGGTTGGTGAAGTAATCAAAGATCAGGTGATAGCATAAGGTACATGAACTTGGTGAGATGGCTCTTTCTATCCAACATAAGATTGGCCTACCAAGAGAGTAAGCTCCCTTTTGCAGCTCACCGGAGCTTACAGCTATATACCTCAGAGTTACTTTAGAAAGTCCTAAAAGTGAGAGAAAGTGGCTGGGGATTTGAGAAAGAATTACCCATCTCCTATCTGACATGAAGAAAACTTTAGGGTTATGGCTCTAAGAGGGTTTTGAGTATTCTCTCCTAAAGTATACCAGTGGGCTTTTGGAGAATTATATGGCCCAAACTCACATAAACCCTTCACATCCAGAATAATGTCAAAGGGAAATAGTGAAAGATATTTCAAGGTATGATAGTTTGTGTGATTAAATGAATGATATGGATGAACCACGTAAATTATGATGCATGAAGGCTAGAATTCAGAATAATATGCTGAAGGGTATTCAATAAGTAGGAAGGTGGTTAATTATATCGAATCAAAAAACTTACCTCCCCAATAAAATTAGTGCAGGAACTTTGCCACAAAATTAATCGATATGTTGTCATGAAATGATCCCCCCCACTAGCACATGCATGGTCCACAATGCGTAATTTGGAAAGATAATGTCAAAGTTAAGGGAGAGAATGGCAAACAGTGGGAGGCCGATAATTCTGGAGGTGCATATTTTCAGTGATAAGTGTGTACTGCTTGTTGGATTGACAACGAGGGTGATGCACGATTTTCAGTCACCTAGGCGACCATCAAAACTCCAGAGTATCTCCCATTTCATATTACCAGATTTTGGTTTTTTATTGGATCTTAACCTGCATTTCACAAAAAAAAACAAAGCAAACCCCCACTAGAAAAGAAACAAAAGACTAAAATCAGCGAAATAGATCCTACTACCTAAATGACCCAAGCATGATATATATATATAGATATATATATATGCCTATGTATATTCTAAGGATGAGATGGATCAGGTTCCTCCAGATCTAGCTCCTCATTCAGAGGTGGTTTCTCATGCTCTAGATATGGCTTCACTCTCTGTCCATTCACTTTAAATTCAGCACCCGTCTCGACATTTCGTAATAATAATGTACCATTATCAAAACATTTAATTATAGTGAATGGACCATCCCACCTAGATCTAAGTTTTCCAGGAAACAGTTTTAGCCTTGAGTTGTACTGCCAAAATTTTGTGAAGGGTAAAAAGTTCTGCTACAAATATATTTATCATGAAATGCCTTCATTTTGGCTTTGTATATTCTAGAGTTCTCACAGGCTTCATGTCTAATCTCTTCCAATTCATGCTGATGTCGGACGTCGTCTAGGACGTCGTCCGGTCGATGCCGAGTATGATGGCTCGGAGCCGATAAATGATGTTGGTATCAAACGTCGACGGTGTCGTCATCCAACGGGTAACCCTAACGGGTCGATGTAACTACGACGCGAGTATGAATGTCCTACGTGTCGTATGTGCAGGCTCCAACTCGAGGGAGGCGCCGAGCTCGAAGCTTGGACGGGGGTCGCCGGGTGATGGTGACAGTGGCCTCTTGAACCTCGTCAGAGCGACAAAGGCGTCTACGGCTGAACAGAATCTATCCGTAGGGCTCACACGTAACGGACGTACTCGTCCGTACCGGTAAGAGACTCAAATGTCCTAGTTTTTTCTCAAAACCTCTCTCACCTACCTAGCCCGAGCGCGATGGAGTCAGGATGAAAGAATACTGTTGTGATAATTAAACGAGCAATGAGAGGGGACGGTGTACCTCGTCGGTGTGGCTCCCAAAGAAGAATTTTGTTGACGGTCAACAGCGGTCGAAGTGGGTGGGTGGAGAGGCGTTGGAGAAGACACGACGGCTCGACTAACGATTTCTCGCAGGAGCACTTGGTAAAAGGTTGGAGGAGTACGTGAGCGTGAGTCGGTGGAGATGGTGTTGACCGAGGGCGCGATGACCAATGAGGCCAACCTGACTCAGCAGGCTGCGATCTTGACAACGGTGACCGTCAGCTCAGGAGTGAATTGGAATCCAGGACACCTTAGACGTCCGATCGAAGAGATATCGTCAGTCACAGTCCGCTCGATGGGGGATCCGATGCTGGAGGTCGTCCGTGGAGGGGACTTCTGCTGTAGTTCCCATGGCTCACTAGCAGGGTAGTTGTCGGGTGAGACTGGTTACGAACAGGGAAGCTCCTCGGAGTGGCATAGAGCCTAATCGGGGGCGGCCACAACCCAAAGCACTCCACAAGGTCGCGTGCAGCCTTCCACCGGGCGCAGGAAGAATTCTGCGATGCTCGTCCGCGTGAAATTGCAAAATTGCCGCTCTCTTGAGGAGTTCCACAGCCGCCACCAATAGGACCGACGGCGAGGACCCAACAGCCAGTCTAGAAGACTCTATTGTCCTATTTCAATTCCACAACCAGCTCGCGGGGAATCTCTCGCCGCTGTATTGTGGTACGATCGGATGTGAAAAGCCGACGGTCTTTGAAGTCGCCAGCAAATCACAGGCTCTAGGGAGGGGAACGGGAAATTGAGGGCAGGGCGCAGCCGTCCTCCTTCCTAGGTTCTGGGTTCGCTGACCCCCGTTTCTTCCAATTCTTCCTTCTCTTGCTCCCTTTTCCTTCCCTTTTCTTTTCTCTCTCGATGGAGGAAGAGGAGACCATATAAAAAATACACACTGAAATTCTTCGTTAATTCCTGGTCTGACTTCTCTAGGGCGGCCTCTCTTCCCTTATAAAGGGGAAGGGATGGGCCGTTGAGTGGGCCAACAAAAGAGGAATTAGGTCCATTATGGGGGCCCTTATAAATTGGGCCCCCTCATTACAAGGTAAAAGAGGGGAAATTAAAATAAAAGAAAGAAGATAAACAAGGGAGGATGGCATAAGGGAGGGGGGCCAAAAAATGACTAAGGATCCCTTCCCACGATGATGACGAAGGAAGTGCGGGGCATGTCGCGAGCACGATGAAAACACGATGAGATGAAAAAATATAAAAGATGAGAGAGAACAACGAAAAAAAAATGTGATAAATTGAGTGATTTTCACCCAATCTTCGACGACGGTGGCGGGCGGTGTGGACGACTTCATCGACGATCTTCGATGGCATGCGCCATCGCATGCAGTTTGAGGAGTCTCTCTTTTCCTGGTCTTCTAGAGAGAGATTACATTTTCTGATAGCCCAGAGAGCTCTATGTTCAACTTCTAGGGGTAGGTGGCAAGCCTTACCGTAGACCAACCTATAAGGTGACATGCCCAGAGGAGTCTTATAGGTGGTTCTGTATGCACCAAGGGCATCTGTAAGCTTTGTGACCCAGTCTTTCCCATCAGGCTAAACAATCTTCATTAAGATTTTATTAATCTCTCTATTGGATACCTCCACCTGCCCATTGGATTGAGGGTTACAAAGGGTAGTGAGCCTATGTAGGACACCATACCTCTTTAATAATCTTTTGATGTGCTGTTTGTTAAATTGGGTTCCTCCATCACTTATGATGGCTTGTGGATATCCAAACCTTAAGAAAATGTGTTCTCATACAAATTTTAAAACTATTTTGTGGTCATTTGATCTAGTGGGGATGGCCTCTACCCACCTAGAGACGTAATCCTCCCCCACTCATATGTACTTATAACCATATGAAGCAGGAAAAGGTCCTAAGAAGTCTATCCCCCATAGAACAAAAATTTCCACCTCTATAATGGGCTTTAGCGGCATATGATATTTTCTCTTAAGATTCACTACAGCTTGGCATCTTAAACATCTTCTACGATATTCATAAGCATCTCTATGCAGATGTGGCCAATAAAATCTGCAGTGTAACACTTTAAATGCAGTGATTTTGTAAGAATAATGTCCACCAACAAAGTGATGAATGGCATGCTTCTGAAACACTCCACTGTTCTTCTTCTGTTATGCATCTCCTGTAGATTTGTTTAATACCTAACCTAAATAATTTAAGCTCGTTCCAATGATAATATCGGATGTCTTTATAAAATTTCTTTCTATCCTCATAAGTCCACTCATCAGGAATTTGACCAGTCACCAAATAGTTCACTATGTCCGCATACCGTGGTAATTTTTGGCCCTCTACTGCCAGGATATGTTCATCATGAAATTCCTCAATAATAGCATTAGGTCAAGGAATGGATAGGCAAGATAAGTGATCAGCAGCACCATTATAAACACCTCTCCTATCCTTAATTTCTCCATCAAATTCCTGCATAAGCAGGATCCACCTCATTAATCTGGGTTTTGTTTCCTTTTTACTCAACAAATATTTCAAGGCAGCGTGATCAGAAAAAATAGTAACTAAACTACCTATTAAGTAACACCTAAACTTATTTAATACAAACAAAATCACAAGCAATTTCCTCTCAGTTGTATGATAGTTCACCCGCGCATCGTCTAACGTTTTTCTTGCATCATAGAGCACCACCAGCTTCTTGTCCCTTCTCTGCCCCAAGACGGCTCCAACTGCATAATCTGAGGCATCACAAAAATCTCAAAAGGCTGACTCCAATCAGGAGCCTGCAAAATGGGAGCCTTAATTAGGGCCTCCTTGATTAGCACGAAAGCAGTACTGGCAGGATCATCTAAAATAATCTCAACGTCTTTAAATAAAAGAGTGGTAAGAGGCTTTGTAATCTTGGCAAAGTCCTTAATGAAGCATCGGCAAAAGCCGACGCGCCCGAGGAAGGCTCTAAGTGCTTTGATTTTTCTGGATAATGGAAGCTCCTTGATAACCTCTATTTTGGGTTGGTCCACCTCCAGGCCATCCTTGCTGACCTTGTGACCCAACACAATCCCCTCCTCCACCATGAAGTCGCTTTTCTCCCAACTCAGTACCAATTTGTTTGCCTCGCATATCTGCGAATTTTTTTCCAAATTAGAGAGACATGACTCAAAAGTGTTTCCAAACACAGAAAAATCATCCATGAAAACCTCTAGACAATCACCTATAAGATCATAAAACATTGCACTCATGCACCTTTGGAAGGTGGCTGGTGCATTGCACAATCCAAAAGGCATTCGCTTAAAAGCAAAAGTGCTTAGTGGACATGTGAAAGTAGTCTTCTCCTGATCATGCTCGTAGATACCTATTTGGTTATAGCCAGAATATCCATCTAGAAACCAATAAAACTTTTGTCCAGCTAATTTTTCTTAAATCTGATCTATAAATAGTAGAGGGTAGTGGTGTTTTTTAGAGTCTTCATTTAGCTTCCTATAATCAACACATACCCGCCAGATAGAAGCAACTCTTGTTTGAATCTCCTCCCCCTTTATATTTTTCTAAACTGTTTTGCCAGACTTCTTTAGAACCACATGAGTAGGACTAACTCGAGGACTATCTGAAATTGGGTAAATAAAATCTGCCTTAAGCCATTTTTTAGTCTCTTCAGAATTTTTGAGAATTTTTCTTGATTTGTGTAAAATTCTTAAAATGCAGGAAAAAAAATTTCAAAGGCCGATTCAGTCAGGTTCAGACCAGATTAAACCAGTCCAAGCGCTCCGTGACATAGATAATATTCGGCTAAATCATCAAAAAGGGAGCACCCTTTTGCCGGGCGGATGTGGCACTGTGGGTGCACGTGACCAGTGGGTAATGGGCGCGTTGGCGCACGTGCAGTGTCATGCACCGCACACCATTGCACTCCAGCGCGAGTGGATGGGAAATGTCACCTTAAAAGTGTAAAAAAAAAAAATTAGTTTTTTGATTTTCAAGAGAGGCCATGTGAAGATTGATGGTGAGCCAAGAGAGAGAATTTAAAAAACCTTAGAGAGAGAAAGGAACATGTCTAGAGAGAGAGAATGGTTGAAATGTGGAGATAGATATAGAAAGTGAAGAAATGATATAGGAGAAGTTTGGAGTAGAATTTGAAGGTGCAACTAGTTACCATGTTGTACGAAATTTTGGGGAAACAAACTAAAGTTAATGATGGAGGTCTAGAAAGAGAGTTATATGATTCTAGAGAGAGAAAGAAGGCAAAACGGGTGTTTAGAGTGAGAAAGTGATGGAATAAAAGGGGAAACAGGTAGAGAATGATGGGAAAATGAAAATCTAAGTTCCTATTGCCTTAATGTAATTATATTGAGCCCTCAACGCTTCTTCTCAAGTCTGGACCCTTATATTTTACCACGATCAGTCATTTTTCTATGCAAACAAGATATGAGATTTAATGAAAACTTCAACAAACTTCTATCAATCAGGTTGAACAACATGGATTCTGAAATATGTCTTTTCCTACCGGCCAGCTACTTGCTAGAGCACATCCATAATGAGGTAAAATAAGAGGGGGAAGAGAGTATTTATACATTGAGAGAATTACTAAAAATACCCTTTGGTCATTTCCAATCTCTTTCATTGCCGTTTTGCATTTTCTTCCCCAATCCCTTTCATTGCCATTTTGTATTTTCTTCCCCATTGGCTGAGAGCTTTCCTTCTAAATTTCAGCTTCCCTCTTATATAAAATATTTGAGAGCCCAATAGTCAGATCAGGGCATGGCCCATTTTCCTCTAGTTGTTCTTTTGAAGGCCCATAACACCATTTGACCACTTCAAGCCCATTTGTAGAATCAATGAGCTCCCAAAAATTCTCTAACTCATTCATAATTGCTTCTTTTTATTCCTGTAAATTTCTGCAAAAGTGGAACTATAAAGTACTCATCAATAATAAAACTTCTTAACTTCAAAAAAGTCAAGGAGGTTAGTTAAAAATAGCCATAATGTACTGAATGATGAATTTATAGCAGATGCACAAATATTCAGTTAAACAAAATGATTACATGATAAACTCAAGACTAATAAGACCCAAATAATCTAAAATGTACAAAACAACTATGCATTTATCATATTATCAGGCTATTATGCGTGTATTAACATGGATGGAATGTTGAGCATGTGCATCAAATATAAATTATACAGTACCCTACGATATTATGCTTTATAAATTTCTTGCACATAACTCAGTAAGTTCATGTTAAGTTTAACAGTGAGTTATTGCTTTATTCCACCTATGTGGAGTTACTATTTTTGCCTGTTGAATTATAAATTTTAATGGTGTTTTGTTTATCAATTTCCACATGGCACATAATAATTTGGGTTCCCATGTTGAGTGGAGCCAATTTCCCTAAATGGAAGGAATCACTGCTCTTCCGACTAGGGTTCATTGACTTAGACTTATGTGACATTGATATTAAGCCAAGTGATCCCACTAAAGAGAGCAATGCATAGTCACAGACACATCATGCCAAATGGGTCATGATGGAGGACCATCTAGTTGATCGCATCCACACTCGTCACCAGCCACTTCACAGCGCCCAAGCTGACGTGAAGAACCCACATTTCCACTATCAGGTTTGAGAAACGGCATTTGCGTCTTCTTGTAACGTGTCGTGCCCCTTTGTGTATGGGCCCATCCTTTGTTGTTTTAGTTCCTTCTCATCGTCTTTGGATTGTAGGGGGTCCCTCCTGCATGAGTATAGGCATCCCTCTCATATGTGTTAGTTGCTTAATTGTTCTAATTTTACCATTTAGGGGGAAGGGGAAGAGTGCATGTTGACTTCTCTTTTCCCCCTAAATGTCCTTTTGAGGGAAGCCCAATGAGCTTCCTCTTAAAAGGGCCCATTAGTTCCTAACTGCACCTACTTTACTAATAGTAGTTGGGGAAGGGGTGGACGTGGGTTAGACTTGTTTTTTTTCTTGAAGTTCCAGATCTGAGTTAATAGAGTGGCATTTTTGTATTTGGAGAAAGGAAGGAGAGAAGTTTTCTTTTGTTCTTGTTCTAGACCCTCTAAGGTTTGCTCAACAAGAAGGAACGGTCATCATCTTCACCAGACCAAAGGTACGATGAAGGATTTATCAGACTGGTGCCATTGCGTGCTTCTTCGTCATCAGCAAATCAGTTACCAAACCATATTTACAAGGAAGAGCCAACGGATCGACGTCCCTAATAGTTCTGACCGGTGCTGACGACCCTGGTTTTGAGAATCATCACCGGGATCAGATTCTGCCCCTTTTATCTCCCCCCAGAGTAACCATCGACTTCCTTCTCTACCAAATATTGTCACGACGGAGTAAATTCCTTGACGACAATCACTGTTGACGATTGAGTCGCCCGTGCAGTCAACTGGGATGATGAATACAGAGAATGCATGCCCAATCGATACTCCTGTGATTAGTGCGATACTATTCTGAACCATAAAAAAAATCAACTTGTACCATTTGACTTGTTGGCCTTTCAGCACCGTCCGGCTTTTTTTGGTCTAACGCGTATGGCAATCCTCCTATGTGAATTCTGGAAGCACCGTGTCATGGATGTGCTCTCTTTGGAAGTGTTCCGGCGCTAATGTTTGTGTTGATCACTGCTCCATCAAAGCCATCGGATTGTACATAATGGCTGCAACTGACCATTGATATGGATGACCTGAAATCTGTTGTTAATCCTCAGTGGAGTTGCTGGTAATCAATAATACTGGCATCCCGTTCGTGGAATTCTTCTTCTCGCTTTACTTTGACCACTAAAATGGTCATCTACTGTCTGTAGCATTTGAAACGATCATCCCCTAATCTAAACGCCACTACTCTCTGGCCGCTACTCGAAGCTGTCTCTTAGTTGTGTGGACGTCTATTCCGGAACATAACCAACGACTTCCATAATTATTTACCAGCTCACTCTCAGCCGCACACACACTCGTCCAGGGTGATTGGATCTTGAACCGCAGCTCACATCCTCATCTCTTCCTCTTTACAGTATCGTTACCGTTTTCAGTGCCGGTCTTCGAATGCTCATTGCTTTGAGATAACTTAAGAGTGTGGAAGGATTAGTAATCATCTCTAATTAGAGTGGCCTCTTTGACATTGTCCGGATCGTTCGTTGACGTCGACGGTGCAGACACTCTTAGACGAAGATCGTCCCCCACTTTGTCGGCCTTCGAGTTGATCACACAGATCATTGGGAGCGTGGTCGTGCCTTGACGACCCTCAGTGTCATTGATTGAACTACGTCTCAGATCATCCGACGTACATCTCATTAATTTTATAAAACCATACGCTGCATTTCAGATCATCATATCATTTTTTGTGTTCGATCTTTTGTGGTGTAACACGAGTCAAACGATCCCAGTAGTCGTGTTACATCAGGTCAAGTCCAACAAATAATCCCTATCCTATATGTTGCAACATGTTCCAAGGGACAATAGGGATCATATTTCTAAGGACACTCTAGCTTCTACGTATCTAGACACTATCAAATATCAATTTGTTGGAAATGAGAAAGGTAAATCAGGAGCCCTGATTCCATGGTTCAACACCAGTCGCTACACTAGAGAGGGAAGCATTTGTCAGCACATCATGCAAATGTGTTACATTGTGAGGAAAATGGCTGAACTTGACAAACACATCCTAGAGAAATACGTGCTTCGCTATATCTTACAACTAATACCAACAGCCTTTGATGTTTTCAAGATCTCCTATAGCATGGTCAAGGAGCTATGGTCATTTAGCGAGTTAAGTATCAAATGTGTTCAACAGGAGGAAAATCGGGTAGCTTGTGTATTTGAGTCTAAGATGAACAACGTGAACTTATCAGTTCATGATTATTGGAATCAGCAGTCCAGAACCTTGTAGACCAAGAACCATGTAGTAACGAGACACACCAAGGACAAGAGTTTGGCCCCTAAAGTGAAGTGTCACTTCTACATAAAGCTCGGTCACACCAAAAAAGACTACATTAAGAGTAAGGCATGGTTGGCCAAGCGTTAGTCAGGAAATACTATCTATATAAATATGAATGAATCAAATCTAGCATATGTTCCTTAATCAAGCTGGTGTATTGACTCTAATAACATTGTGCACATTTCAACCACTTTGAACATATTTCAGACAAGGGTAACCCCAAATGAAACCGAAGCATTTACCGTCTCTGACAATAGGATGTGATCGCATGTCAAACGTTTGGGAGGTTATCGCTTCACCTTGGACGTCAGAGAAGTGCTGATTTTGAAGGATTTTTTTTTTACATTCCATCTATTCAAAGAAATTTCATCTCTAGAACCAATCTGGTTAAAGACAAGTATATAGTATCTTCTGATTAATTTGGAAAGTTTTTAATGAGGAAAAATACTCTTATGGGTACAGCGATAATAGATGGATTATTCAAGCTTAGATGGATTAAATACTCTTCAGTTGAATCACCCACTTCTCTAGTTAGCTTGCCCAAGTGGACAAGAGTTGCGCAAGACTCAACTATTCTATGGCATCGAAGGCTGCGACATATATCCCAAGGAAGAGTTAAAAGACTATGACAGAGCAGCTTTTAAGTTCCATGGATTTTACTTACATCCACTACTGTGTTGATTGTATATAGGCCAAGATAGTCAATCCCTTCAAGAAATCCGCTAAAAGAAGCCATAATTTATTAAACTTGATTCATACTGATGTGTGCGGACCTTTTAAGTACTTTGTTAACCTTAATACATGATTAGTCCATAAAAATGTATATTTACATCATCCGTGAGAAATCTGAAGTCTTCATGATGTTTAAGGATTTTAAATCCGAGGCAAAAAATTAACTAGGTAAATCCATCAAATCAATTTGATTTGATAGAGGCAAGGAATAATATTGTCAATACACTGATAAGAGACAAATGTTGGGACCTTTTGCATTATTTCTTAAGGAACATGGCATAGTTCCACAATACACCAGGCAAGACAAACCTGACATAAATGGGGTAGCTGAATAAGTATAGAACACTTAAGGAGATGGTTAGAGCTATAAGGACTCACTCAATTCTACGTGTCTCATTGTGGAGTGAAGCGTTTAAAACATCCATGCATATACTAAATAAGATTCCTATCAAGTCTATAGGGTTAACTCCTTATGAGTTATGGACAGGTGAAATACCTTCTTAAGTGGGTCTACAACCTTAATCCTAATGGAATTGTCGAGTGGTACAAGGCTAGACTTGTTGCCAAAGGGTTTACATAAAGGGAAGGTATTGACTTTTTATGTGATATTTTCTCCTGTATCATCGAAGGACTCATTCTGAATAGTACCTCCTTAGTGGCTCAATTAAATTTAGAGCTACATCAAATAGATGGGAAAATGACTTTCCTAACCGGTGAATTGGAGGATGAAGTGTACATGCGGCAACCTCTAGTTTTCAAGGTCAGTGGAAAAGGAAATAGGATTTGCAAGGTGAATATATGTACATATGAGCTAAAGAAAGCTTCTAGACAATGGTACTTAAACTTTTTATGAAGTTATCACCACTTTCAATTCTAAGGAAAACATTGTTGATCAATGTATATACCTCAAGGAATGTGGGAGTTGCTAAATTTTTCTGGTGCTCTATGTCAATGGCATATTGCTTGCTACTTCATGTTTTGGTTTGTTGAAGGGGACGAAAGATTTCCTATCTAACCATTTTCATCTGAAGGACATGGGGAAGCCCACTTTGTTATTGGAATTCAACTACACCAAGATAGCTCAGTAGGTGCTCTAGGACTATCACAAATGTCCTATATATCAAATACATTGCGTAAGTTTCTAATGGAAAATTGTACTCGGGGAAAGGCCCCTGTTGTTAAGGGTGACAAATAGAGAAAACTCGAAGGCCCTTATTCTGATGATGAACGATTGTGATGGCGCACGCCATCTGGACCCGTCAAAGCCATCATCTGAGCCGCTGTCACCATCGTCAATTGCGTGCCATCGCATCCAGCCGACCGGCACGCCAAGGTGCCAACTAAGACACCCAGCGCCTTCAGCCCAGGTGAATTATGTTCATTTATCGTGTTTTGATTTCTTTCACCCCTTCGTCTAGTCATCGTCCTTGTAGTCGTGTCCATTTTTTTATCCCAGTTTTGTGTCTACATCGTCATGTGAGACAGGTCCTTTGCCATTTGGACTCCCCTCCCCTTTCGTCTTTTTATGTTTTATTTTCTTCTATTTTGTTGTAATGGGGGACCATTATATAAGGGCCCCCCTTGTTGGACTGCCCTTCCCCCCTTGTTGTACTCATTGTAAGGGGTCCATCATGGCCATGTATAAGGCCATGATGGGCACGACATTCATCAGATCTGGAAGTTTATTTTGCAGTTACCATCATTTGCTTTCAGATCTCAGCGTGAGACACAGAAAGAGGGAAGAAGAGGAACGAGATTGAGAGTGAAGAAGAAGGAAAGGTTCAAGGGAAGAGAATGAAGGGGAGGGTGTGCATCCTTTGGAATCACCATCACCTCACCCAGTTCCATTTTCCCAGCGCCCACCGGACATCGGCCCACTGCAGCCGCATCCTCATGATCCAGATCGAAGTCGACGCTTTATACCTTTGCCGGGTGTAAGGATCTCCGCCCGTCGACCGCACGCTACCTGCGACGGTCAACGCGGTGGGCGACCACCTTCCCATGCGGTGTTGAGTGTCCACAAAGAAGGGTACGCCCTGAACGACGCTGACATGCCCCACTGTCTGCATCAACAGGAACCAAACTCTTAACGGCTTCCTCTTTCTTCGATGAGTGCTGATTTTTTTCCGATGTGTCAACGACCAAGTTTGGGTGATCTTGGTCTGAGCAGGCCAGAGCGTCGTCAGGACGCCCTCCGTTTGACCTATGTCGCCCTCAAAGTTGCCTGCAAACCTACAACCGAACACCTAGCTCTTGTGGCATTTGCAACCGACCTGAATCCCGCCAAAAAAGGGATCCACTCGAGGTTTGCGCGTCACATATAAACGCCTGCCAGGGCACCACTTAGCCCTCCCGCGTCCCTTCCCACCTGGATTATCACCAACTGTGAGTCACGCCTGAGCTTGCCAGTGTCAACTAATGGCTAATCAACACTACCCCGCCAACCCTCAATTCGGCCGGGCTTGGCAGATCTTACAGTCTACTGTTGAATTAACTGGCATTGAATCACAATCAGCCAATCTGCCGCTCATGTTCCCCTCAATGTCCGTGATTGGGCCAATCCTTTTGATCCAGCAAAACTCCTGAGCCGAGACGCCTCTATTGGCCATCCATATGCTCGCACCTGTTGCTCCGTAATTGTCCGTTCCGGTCCCGGTCCAGTCTCTTTGTCGGGTCTAATTGGCGCTTAAGCCGTGCTGTCACCGGGTATCACTCTCGCTTTCGATCCTCTCCTCTGATCTCCATCCAATTACGCCTGCGGCTTGTCGCTAGTCGAGCCATGCCGACCCTCTCCGGCTCCTGCACCACCACCCGCACCGGCTGCTACCATTGATGAAGATTCTACACCACGAACTGAACGCCAACGAGGTACGTCGTCCTCCTGCCCATTCGTTATATTGCCTTTTGTTGTGTATCGTCAATCGTCTCCATTGCGCTTGTGCTAGATAGGTGAGAGAGGTAGTGAGAGATAACTACTACACTTGAGCTTCTTACCAATACGGGTCGAGCTCATCCGTGATGTGCGAGCCCCTTTGGATTGATTTCACTGTAAACTCCATCGTCCCTCCAACGAGGTTCGAGAGGCCACCATCACTGTCACCCGGCGACCCCCTTCAGAACTCAGAGTTCGGCACACTCCATCAAGTAGGAGCCTGCAAGTACGACACGTATGACACATTCTTCGTGCGTCGTAGTTACATATACCCCATTAGGGTTTTATCTATCCGTTGGACGACGACACCGTCGACGTCCGACATCACTATCTCGGTACCGAGCCATCGATTCGGTACCGATCGGATAACATCCTTGACGACGTCTGACATCAGATTGCCAAAATGTGTACACCATGTGACCTTGCTTTTGTCACTGGATATATTGGTAGATACCAAAGTGACTCTAGACTCATGCATTTGCAAGCTACCAAAAGGGGTCTACGCTATTTGCAAGGGACCAAATATTTGATGCTTTACGTGCAGATGATCAGATCATTTCGTAGTCGTAGGATTCTCAGACTTAAAACTTTTTCTGATGCTTAGATATGAGAATATCTACATCTGGTTATATATATGTACTTGCTTGGTGAGCTGTCCCATGATCTATCATCGTGCAGAAGATGACCGTGACATCAAAAATTGAAGCTGAGTATGTGGCTTGTTTCCACGCGTCTTCACCAGCCATATGGTTTTGTAATTTCATGTCACATCTCGGTGCTTTTTAGCCCATACAGATATATTGTGACATGAAGATTACGTGATGTTATTTAATAACAACAAGAACTCTAGTGCTTGTAGACACATGAAGGTAAAATTCTTGGTGGTAAAGGAGAGGAGCAGAGATGGATGAATTTATATTGAGCATATTGGGACTGGTTTAATACAAGCTGACCCACTTACAAAGGCATTGTCACGTGGTTCCCATTGTGAACATGTCTTAAGTATGGGTGTGGCAATATAAGTCCATCCAATATCCTCCATACTGATATTTTATGTCTTACATAAGTATTTGGTACATAGTTGGGACTTATGCCTTAGGTAGTGTCACTGCTATGACTGGTCTTTACAAGAGGTATTATGATCATATGATATCTGTACTAATGACCCCCGAACGGTGATTTTGATATCCACTAGAGAGGCATGTGAATCAGGTCAAGTGGGAGATTGTTGGATTTTGACCTTGTTGACTATCCTCTTGTAAGGGCATTATCTTCTTTTACGTGGGAGACGATTTCACATTATGGTTAAGTATGTCAAGGGGCATTATGGTTGGTCCCTATAAAAGGTAAACATATTAGGCAACCAGCATACTGTTCTTGAGTTGCTCACCTAGTTGTCCATGTCAGTAAACCATAGAGGGACCCACAGGCTTGCTGGAGCCATTCCAAGGCCACTAGAGAAGATCCAAGGATCTAAGGTGACATGTTCCATTGTCATGACATCTACAGGTATGCTCTCTTGTTTCATCCAGGAAGTGAGTGAGAGAAAGAGAGCGAGAAAGGGAGACAGAAATTGAGTGTGAGAGAGAGAGAGAGAAAGAGAGAGACTGGCCGACAGACAGAAATTGAGGGATTGTGAGAGGGAGCTGTCGTTTTTTCTCAAATTGTTCGATTTAATTCGAACACTTCAAATATAGTCTGATTTATTTCAATTTTTCTAATCGAGTGGATCCAAAAATCTAGATTGTACTCAACCCAAAACCTTGATCGATCGAAAGATCCAACTATTCGGATTGAATCTCATTCTGATTGATCAAAAAATTCAGTCAAAATTCGATCTATTCGATTCGAAGCCGGTTCCTTAGTAGGGGAGAAAGAAAAGAAAAAGGCATAATTTCAGAGCGTATCTAGAAGAAGCCGAAGCTGTGATGTTTCTCACCAACAAAAAGGATATATATACACCATTACACTGCTCATATGTTGGGAATCGGCTGAAGACGACGGAAAGAATGGGAAATTGAGGTTGATACGAGGATGACAGGAAAGAGCAACATAACATAAGGGTACGCAGAGAGCTTAAACAAAGAAAAGTGGGCTTAGGTGGGCTTGTAGGCGATGAAGCTGACGCACTGCACTTGGCGCTTGTTGTCGAAGCCGATGATCCTGACGAAGTAGTCAGGGTAGGCCTTCTTGGCCTCCTCAACCTCGGCGATCACCTGGGATGCATCGGTGCAGCCGAACATGGGCAGCTTCCACATTGTCCAGTAGCGGCCATCGTAGTACCCGGGGGAGGCGTGGTACTCACGGTAGACGAAGCCCTCCTGTTCATTGTAAAGCACAGGATTCGTTAGAAAAGCCAAAATACTGAATCTTTCCTAGAGACTCGTGTGGGATAATTATGGGGACAGCGAGATCTACTCGCTCCTAAGATCGCCCTTCATCTGGAAGGCCGTAAGGGTGAATCTTTGAGAGAACCAGATGAGATATTTCATGGAAACGCCCGAAAGAAAGTAATTTTCAAGAGAGACCTAGATGGGATGGTTTTGGGGGTAGAGACATACTGGATACCAGAGACATCCCCTACTTAGTTTAATCCAAAAAAATCAATCTTTAGAGAAACTGATATGAAACTTTAAGGAAGATAGGGATCAGTTCACCCCCAAAGCATACATTTCAAGCGAGTCCCAGATAAGAGAGGGAGGGCATATTTAGAGCTACAGAGAGGTCCAGTAGAGCCACGTTAGAAAGAGGGAGAAGAAGAAAGACCGAGATATGATAATTTATTGAGAGAGAAAGAGAGATTATGCTGGACCCAGATGAGAGTGAGGTTAGATTTCACGGAATAGAGAGAGGCCCAGATACGATAGTTTCGAGAGAGAGAGAGGGAGAGAGAGATAATTCTGGACCCAGATGAGAGAGAGGGTACATTTCATGGAATCGAGAGAGACCCATATACTATAGTTTCTAGAGAGAGAGAGAGAGAAAGAGAGAGAGAGATAATGCAGGACCCAGATGACAGAGAGGGCAGACTTCAAGAAATAGAGAGAGACCCGGATGAGATACGGTAGAGGGAGAGAAGAGAGAGAGACAGTACCTTGGAGAACTCGATGCAGGGGATCCAGCCGTTGCGGATGAGGTACTCAACCTCCTTGGCGAGGGCTTCGGTGGAGAGGGGAGGCAGGTAGGACAGGGTCTCGAACTTCTTCAGACCCTCCGGGGGCCACACCTGCATGCACCGGGCCTTGCCGCCGTTGCTGGGCAGGGTCGACAGGTCGGCGTTGGCCTTGCGCGTGGCCGGGAAGGCGGCGGAGGAGCGGAGCCCGTTGAAGGGCGCCACCATGTTGGACTGAGCCGGAGTGGCGCGGGCCACAGCGGCGGAGGACACCATCATCGAGGAAGCCATGGCGATCCTTCTTCCTTGCTCTTCCTCACTCCCTTCGTCAAACCCGAATCCAAGCTCAGCTTGAGAGGATCTCTAAGTTTTTACGCCGTGTTAAATAGGCATCGACCCATCCAACGTCTCCCGTCACCTCCACCACACACGTCCTCTCAAATATAACATCCGGGATTTCCCTTCTGTTTACAGGTGGCATTGGCCTTGATCTCCTTATCCGACACCCAGTGAGAACGTGTGATTGGCATTCGCCTGCATCTCTCCTCTTTTCCTCCTCTTGTGTGTGGCCAAGCTATCATCTATTTTCTCATCTTCTTAGTGAAGAGGAATATGTTACCGGAAAGACCCCTGGTATCTCTTGTGCCAGAGATTAACGTAGTATAAGGCCCTGCCGAGCTATCTTTTGAAGTTGACTTCTTTCTGCGATGAACTAAACCATGTCACTGCCCTAACAACATCATTACGTGGAAATGTTTATCTGGCTGAAATTCCATAAAAGATCTGGTGGACAGAAGTATCATTTTCTCGAGGCCGAGGGAGAGAATAATCAGTGGATCTGTTAATTTTTACATCATCAGTCAACTGTCATGTCGATTCAACTTAATTATTTATCAACGGTTTTGCGGACTCCAATTTCCAAGGATGTCCACTGTTCCCTTAATAAATTTCATGAAGTGGATACAAACGTGTTATTTTTTTAACTTCTGAATCCGCTTTATCAGAAATTTGACTTATCTAGTTGGTCTCCTTTCATTTACTCATAGATGAATTACCCATTGACCTACTTAATCAGAAATTTTCATAACCCGTGATTAATAGTTTATTGAGCTAGAGGGAAGATGATGCATCATTGTTAATGGATGATGTCGTCATGTAACGATGATGTCGTGGATTCTGTTCTCCATTGATGCCACGATATCAATTAAAAAGACGACCAGCTCACCCTGGTCCTTTAGCAAATTGTAGAGAATAAAAAAAGGCACAATATATGAATAGTTCAAGGGCGTTGTAACTCACAGCTTCAACAATAACACACTGACCATATAGATACCAAGATGAGCTTAGCTGCATAAATTCCAGTCAATAAGCAACCAGAGATGCAGAGAAATCCACTATAGATGATATAAGGTCCAAGCACTTCATAAACAAGCCCAAGAGAACAAGAGAAAGAAAGAAGGAATCCCAGTAGCACTTGTAAAGCATCTCCAATAGACTCAAGAACAAAAGTAATGTTATTCTAGGTCTAATGGAGAGCACAAGAACTACACAAACCTTCTGCTGTCCTCTCTCACGTCCTCTATTTGAGAAAGACCTTACTTTATTCCATATCCCCTCGAGAAGCACAAGCTTGCTCCCTCCACAAGCCCCCCCCCCTTGCTCCACAAGCAATAGGATGGGCTCTTGAGTCCGATGGAACTTCATCTGGGTCCGGAGAGTTGCTGACTCCTTTCTCCACCTGTTGGTGAGCTTCAGCCATCATCTCTTGCGGCAGCCACTATCTAAGCACAATTAAAATAACATTGAAAGAGGGTTAAAATGCCCTAAATGAACTATTCGCATCCAGCATAATGAGCCTTATTTTCAAAGATGGCCTAATGGGTTAAACATTAGTGAGTCACGTGCCTTTTAAGTGGCCACATACCCAACACAAATTACACTATGTAAACCCCACTTTTTGTTTAACTTCTATTGCGGTATAACCGGAACTTTGACTGCTACAGGTGGTCTTGTTTCATTTACTCAAAGAAAAATGACTTCTTGGACTTTCTATTGCAAAACTTCCATACTCCACTTCCCAATCATTCTTCATTTTGTCATTAAAAAATCATCTTGTGGTAGTCAATGGAAATAGAAGTAGCCTTTTCTAAGGCACACTCTCAGTTCAGACATGACGTGAATGTTGGCATCGTAGAGAGCTGTAATTTAAACTAATGGTAACTGATGCCAGACAGTAGGAGTGAGCGGAAGCGCTGGTGGCTGGATGGCGCGGCAGATGGGCAGAATGTAATGACAGCCATGGACTGGAAGGTCAGCTAGTGTATCGTACAAAAGAGAGGCAGTGACGAACGGTGGAGGGTAGGAGTCATGCTCACTGTAGGCCAGCAACAACAGGTGGACATGGGACGACTCATCTGCAAGTGGTAAGCGCTGTGTAGGCAATGATGGAGTGACGTATACACTATAGGCAAGCACATGCTAGATAGACACAAGTCGGCTATAGGATGGCATCATGTGGGCATCTGGTGATGGCATCTAAAAGCGGCAGCTGCGAAGCATAAGCAGTGCCAAGGGCGAAGACGAAGAAACTGTCTAAATTCAAAATTCACCAATGTCTACACCAAGGGAGGGGGCTTTTATATTCAAATTCTCCCTTATCCATATAAAAAGTTGCATTGTGTTATGTTTCGTGTCGTGGCACAAACCGTCCATATCCCTATTTGTTCCCCACCAGTAGCTTGTAACTAAGAGAAATTCAAAAGGTGCCATTTCAATCCAAGATTGATGATCATAATGTAGGCTAAACAATGGGGATTCTACTTCTCCTGTTGCAAAACACTATCCCAGATAAGCTCACCTCTCTTGGGGCCTTCAATCCCCTTAGTGCATTAGCCTCTCATTTGGACTTAAACTCTTTCATAATTGCAAAGTGGTAGCTATTGCGAAGAGGGCTTTGAGGTCGCCCACAACCGAAAACCGTCTTCCCAGGACAAAGAAGTGCTTCCAAGTATAACGCTCATAGATGATTGTAGAGAAGAGCAACATAGCAGCTTGACTTCAACTCAGCCACATCTGATGCTGGCTGACAATTCAGACCAAACTTAACTCAATTCTAATAATGTTGCACCGCATACCCTGGAAGATACTTAAACGGGAATGGTCCAGCTCAATAAAAGACAGCATATTATCCAATTACAACTGCTATAATCAAATACCATACTCTGCCAATTGTTACGACTATTGCTAGTCTCACTGTAAAATGACACCATGTAAACTCTAATTGAACCATATAATCTTGAACATAAAGCTTCCATTTTTCCTAGTACAAGTCTCCCATTTTTAGCTTCACTCCTTTCTTCATCTCATCCTTAACTCTAAGACTTGGCTATTTTATTGTATCAGAGTAATGGTTGTCTCTCACTCATTCATCAAACCAAACCAACCACAGAAGAAGTCCGAGTGATGATTCTGGCAAGATTTCTAATGTCACAAAAGCTGACAAAAAACAACTATTAAATAAATTCGCGGAAGAGCTCCATCCTCTACCTTCTCAATAGGTACGATCTCATAAAATACATTAAATAAATTCCCCTACTTTTGTCCATTGTAGATGAAGATGGAACTATTACCGACTACCAAATTTACAAAATGTAGTGGAAGGTGAATCAATATGTCCTACATTCTACTCCATCAGATTTTATCATTCCTTATATCAACACAGGAAAGTCACCAAAAGACGATTGGGAGAAATTGGAAAATGCATTTTAAAGCAGAATGATATAATATATGCTTCATCGACAATTTCATAACATCAATGAAACTAATATGTGCACTGATGAGTACATATAACACTTCAGATCTGTAGGTGAATCTCTTGAACTAGTCGGACAACCAGTCAATGAAGCTTCATGAAGTTTTACCTTATTCAGGGCCCTTAATACGGAATCTACCCAATATGTAGTCAGAATAAGTTCCAACCTAAAACATTTGAAATTAAAAGATATCCTTAAAAGTATCAAAGCACATGATGCATATCTAGCATATATACAACAAACGAATGGCAACAACTTCACACCCTTGGCGAACAAAACACAATTTCAACCATCTCCAAATTATCTGACTCAACGTAGAGATGGCACCAACAGCAAGGTTATTATCCACAACCTCAAGACTCCTTGACACAAGAGAGAGGACAAGGCAGAAGTCAATGCTTTCAGCCACATGCCAAACATGCCCTCATTTTGGACATCGAGCATTAGAATGTCCTGAAAGATTTACCATGAATAATCAGCGATGGAGGCCCATCACTCACCACTTTTCTTGACATGGTAAACCTTTTCCAAATGACGTTCTACCACAAGCGTATCAGGTCAACTCGTTCAACTCTACCATGCACAGTCCTTGGTATCCTAATGGGGATGATCAATTAATCAACACAGTAAAGAGAACAAGCTAATAGTAAAGACTGAACAAATCAAACTAACAGATGGAATTACCTAGGTCAATTATAGTCTACTATTAGTAGTCTACTAAAGGAATAATTTATATCTTTGAAACTCATGCAAATAGGTATGAGGTGATTCTTGGTAACATATATATAAAATCAAGATATGGTAGACCCTGGAATGAAATAATATGAGGTGTTCAGAAATGGTTGAAGTACTTAAATAGGACAAGCAATATGACTATAGCCCTTGGTAGATTTACCCAAAAAGAAAATCATTTATTTGATATTATGGATGACCGTTTACATAAGGATCATTTCATTTTTGTGCGTTGGTCCAGCCTACTGGTATTTCCTTGTGCCTATTTGGATGTATGCAGTTGGGTCACAGGTACAACTTTTTTCACTTCATAGTATACTCATGGATTGGGAGTTCCTATTAGGAAGGTTGAAATTTTTGAAATGTTGCAGTCTCTACTCCTACAAATAGTGTGGTCCATTCTTTATTGCTTCTATGGGGACCAAAATCTCAAGGAGATTTTACTTTTTGGTGTCAATTGGGTAGTCTGTGAACTTTTGTTTCTCTTGATGGGGCTTTGGGGCTAATAGGTTTCATGTTATGTCACTTTGAACTTGCTCAATCTGTTCAATGGCGACCATTTCACCCATTCAATCTTTCCAGTCAAACTCTAGTTTTTGTTTTTGTATTCTTTATTTATCCACTGGGTCAGTCTGGTTGATTCTTTTCACCTAGTTTTGGTGTAGCAGCTATCTTTAGATTCATCCTTCTCTTCCAATAAGTTTCATAATTGGACATTTAATCCATTCCATTTGTTGGAGTTGCTGGAGTATTGGGCGCTGCCTTGCTATGTGCTATTCATGGTGCTATTGTAGAAAATACTTATTCAAATATGGCGACAGTGCAAAGATATTTTGTGCTTTTAATGCAAGTCAAGCGGAAGAGACTTATTCAATAATAACAACTTCTTCTGGTCCCAAATCTTTGGGGTTTCTTTTTCCAACTAACATTGGTTAAATTTATTTATGTTATATGTTCCACTAAGTGGTTTATGGATGAGCGCTCTAGGAGTAGTCGATCTGGCTCTACACCTACATGCATATGACTTCGTTTCCCAAGAAATCTGTGCAGCAGAAGATCCTGAGTTTGACCCTTTCTACACTAAAAAATTATTATATTAAACGACGGTGTTCGTACTTGGATGGTGGCTCATGATCAGCTTCATGAAAATGTTGTATTTACTGAAGAGGTTCTACCATGTGAAAATTCTATTTAATGGAACTGTAGAATTAGCTGGCCGTGATTAAGAAAACTTAAGTTTTACCTGGTGGACCAGTAATGCCAAACTTATCAATTTTGCCGGTAAACTACTTGAAGCTCACATATCCCACGCCGGGTTAATTGTATTTTGGGTCAGAGCAATGAACCAATTTGAAATGGCTCATTCTGTACTGGAAAAGTCCATGTATGAGAAAGGATTGATTAACTTCCCCATCTAGCTAGTTAAGGTTGCGGGGTATGCCTGGGAGGAGAAGTCATAGATTTTTTTTATACTTTGTGTTCAGAGTACTTCACATAATATTGATATGCAGTCTTAGGCTTTTGTGGCATTTATCATGCACTTCAGGGACCTGAAACTATTGAAGAGTTTTTTCTATTCTTTGGTTTTGTATAGAAATATAGATATAAAATGACCAAAATTTTAGGTATATATATTTATGTATTTTTTTTATAGCAGAAAATCAAGAGAAATGGGAAAAGTTCTATCGACACCTTGCAATGTTTGAGAGAATACCCCAAAGAAGTCAAAATACGAGAATTATTTACTATGTATATTTATTTTAATATTTAAATGTATATATTTGTATAAGGATAAATCGGGATGAACTTAATTAAATCGATGAATAACACTAGGTGCTCGATGAAATGCCTGAATGAAATCATGATACTGAATTTTGATCAAATCAAACTTCTTGAGTTATTGAAAGAACTTGAATCAAAACGATAGTGTTATTCTACTTGATTGCAACTAAAACGAGCTCAGAAATTAACATACCCACCCTAAATTGAGGAACGGGGGTGGGGATACCGATCGCTACCCCGCAACTTTGGTGTGTTGCTTCTTCCCTTCCTCTCTTCCTTGCTGGCACAAAGTCCTCACTTCCTTGCTCTTCCTTGAAGCCTTTCTGAGTCGTCTGCACACCCATAGAGTTGTCACCATGCCATCGAGCGCTCTAATCTCCGAAAGGGCCTCTGCCATTTTCTTCTTTATTGCAATGACATATGAGAAAATTGAGGCTATGGAGACCCTTTAAAGACCTCGCAAGGACCTCCCATGGCTTTTGATGCAATGGAACAGCGTTGGGGGTCCTCCTAAGCCGTCGAAGTCCCTTGGTGGTCCCCCTAGCCACCAAAAACCTTCGTCTGGTGAAATGTGGATGGCCAGGAGTAGGGATGGACGGAACTGCCCCTAGCCACCAGATCCCCTTCAGATGAGGCTCAATGGCTGCGATGAAATCACATATATGGACCCCTTTAAGTTGGTGTACCCATGCCCCATCATCAGCCTTGTCAGTGTGCCCCATCACCATGCCTTCTTCATGATTCACCTGCTCTTGTGGCCCCATCGCTCGCATTAGCAGCTACAACCAATCAGACTCTACAAAAGAAAGAATACTATAAATCATGTCTAAAATTTCACCATTCGATCTTCTTTAACAAGATTAAACGGTCATGATTATATCAAAATATTTTAGAAAGCCCGTCATGACGCATGCTTTGAGCTAGGTCGGCTCGAGACCTTGTGAATATTTCTTCCATTTGTCTTAAGATTCCAGACTGTTGGGCCGCGATTGATGAAGGCAAATTTCACAATAAATTTGATTGTCGTTGTATTTTTAATTTTCCTACAATCAAATAAATTTTGATAAAATACATAGACTTACTCAAATGTATAGTGTGAGTAAGGTCGTATCCACATGGACTGGCCTTTAGAGAGATATTCAATATTCGAGTTGTTAGTTAATAAGATATAGTAATAATACTAAAGATAATGAATACAAGAAGCATTTACTTATTAGTAAATAGAGAGAATATTAGTTTAATAAGATAAATAGAGAGGAGAGAATATCTGATACAATATGTATATGTATTTTATAGGTTCTAAGAATAATAAAGAATTAAGATATTAGATATTACATTTAAGATGATAGTAACATAATTAGTGAAGAAGTATATAGTACTTAATAAGAGTAATTAGTATTAACAGGGAAGAAGAAGAGTAGAAGTTGATACCTAGGGAGAGAGAGTAAGTGATTATTTAATTATAATGTACTAAGTAAGTGATTATTTAGGTATGGAGAAATATTAGGAAGAAATAAAGATACATTAATAGTAATTAAAAGGTAATTATATTAATATAAGATTAACTATACTTATAGAATACTACTTATATAGGTGAAATATTTATTATGGAATTACTATAGGTATTTTTAGATATTTTTATATTTGGTTGAACACCTAGGAGGTGTTCAACCAAATGCCTGAAAGGGGGTCGATATAAGAGTTTATATTTAGTTTTTATTGTTTTTATATGATCATATAGTTTATATAGTTTCTATATGATTTCTATATATTCTATATATTTTTTAATAGAATAAAATCGGATAGAAGAGGCAGTTCTGTCGAACGCCCCGATAGAAGTCAATTAGGTGAGAGGTATGGATATGTATTTAAATTTTTTAAGCTTGATAAAGTCAAACTTAGGTAAATCAATAAAATAATTGTCCAACACATGAGGTGTTCAATGAAAGGCCAGAGAGAAATCACCATAACAACTTTTTTTATCAAAATCAATTGAATTAATGACTAAACTAATTGGAGTCTAATGGGCGATAAAATCCTACTGAATTTGAACAAAAGTGACAGTAAAAAACTCACTGATCTGCCTGATTCCAAGATTAGAGAGATGGCGCCAATTGCTGCCGCCTAGCTTCCGTTTAAGGGTTCCCTCGTTGTTCTCCTCCGTCCGGGTGCAGATCCGAGCTTCGCCAGCCCCTCTTGAAGCCTCCCTGAGTTCTTCCACAGCCGCCTGCATTGTCACGATGCCGCAGTCTGCCTTTGAGTCTGAGAGGGATCCCCACCACCAATATGGCTAATGGTCAAAAGATCCTTGAAATGGGGGCCTTCGGGCCTCAGGGGTCCTCCCAGGCCATTGGATGGCCTGGCCGTCCCCCCTCGCCGGCCAAACATGGTCTCCGGTGGCAGCGTCGACGGCCAGGGCTGGGGTTGGACCGAACTGCCCCTGGCCGTTCGATCTGATCTTGAAATGGATCAATAGCTGCGATTAAATTGCAGATGTGGACCCAGCTTAAGTTGTTGTACCCCCCATCGCCATGTTAGCATGCCCTGTCAGTGATCCCTCTTCTAATTCATCGAGCGAGGGGTCCAGCGTCTGCGTGATCCTCACCATCCAATAGGAAGCCCTGAAAAAGAAACAAAAGATATTAAATGAACGGAGAAGATCCCACAGTCCAAGCTTCTTTAAAAAGATTGGACGGATGAGATCATATCCGTCTTTCTAAAAATAGCCCAAAAAAGACACGGGCTTTGGGCCGGATTGGCTCAAATCCCTGCCTCAATTTATTCTTGTTTTCTATAGATCACGGCCCATTGGGTCACAATCAAATTCTTTCCCATTGGTGGCCCAGCCCACTGCGAGAGTAACAGAGATGAGGGGTTTCTAAATTCCATATTGGAAAATGTAAAAATCTACGGCACTTTATAAATGTTGGCATGTCTCTACTGAATTATAATGCCATACCTCTCCATTGTACCGCGACATGGTTCCTCTTTGTGGGCCTGAGTGGCCCTTTGTGTACCTTGTGTGGCCGGCTTGGTTGCTTGTCGGGTGCCGCCCTTGCTGGCTGCGAGCTGGCTTGGGCGCTGATGTGCATGGTCAGCCCTGGCTGGCCCAATAAAACCATTAATTTTATTATTATTATTATTTCATTATTTTTTTATCATTATTCTTTCGTCTTCTTCAATAATTGTCTCTATTATTTTCTTCAACTTCAATATTGACTTCACCCCTGCAATTACATGGATAACATACTGAATAGAACATTAGAACATTAACAATGTCTTAAATACATTTTTACTAAGAAATTCTTGAGTATGTAGAACATGCATAAAAATGACATAAAATGCAATTTTAATCACTAAATGCAATTTTAGTGGATGAAATGTAAAATTCTTGTCAAATTGAAGATAATACACATGAACAGATCCCAAAATGACCTTTAAATGTGTATCTTTGCATGCCACATTTTGTGTCTATCAGCGATGAATCTCATCCTTGTCAGCCCGGCCTAGTGCGGAGCCGGGAGAGATAGGCAGATGCAATCCTACAGCAGAAAGTTTTAAGAAAATTAATGGTAAAAAAATTGTGTACGATATCATAGATTGAATCAAACAAAAGACTTCCCTCTAGTGTGCATGCATGGATATCTCTATGGGGCCTCTTTGGGCCAGCTGTTGGGTCTCTATTGGGGCCTCTCAGTGTGCATATGTGTGCCAGCGATTGGGCTTCTTGAGCAGCAGTGCTCGCCAGATGTTGGCTATCTTGAGCTCTGTGCGCTTGCTGGCAGGATGCTGGCTTGAGTGATGCCGTGTTCCCTCCTTCAACTGGCCACTCAAACACATTTTTGTTTGTTATTCTTCTTCTTATTGTTTTTTATATTTAATTCACCTTAATCTTACTGCCATTAGAAACAATAACTCCAAAACATTTTCAAAATGAGATAAAACAAGTTGGCCTTCAAGCACTAGATGGCTTACGTTTTTGAAATGATATCCTTTGTAACGAGACATAAAAAGTCCTCTATGTTATAATTTTACATGTTTGATTAGAATTAGGTATTTTCTATTATAGTTTATTTAAATTTTATCGTTATAGATAGATATCCATATATATTGAGATACATGTATAGAGATATATATACGAGATAAAGACTATGTTTTATGATGCATGTTCTTTCTATAGTTATTGGATAGAAGTCTAATTACTCCAACTTTGTATTCATAGTAGAAGTTGACATTTCACGAAAGAAAAACTAGAGCATTCTTTTTACTTTTTTTATTTCAAGAGGATGTTGTCAATCAGTTGAAAAATGAGTTAATAGGTAAAGAGCCAGGTATTCAAGTCGAACCGATTACCACTGCATTACAAATGCGAAGTTCTAACCTCTGAGCTAAGCTGGCTCGCGTGATCAAACTAACTTATCTTCCCTTTATTTGAGAAAAATGATGTAGTCTTTAATTTTTATGTTATATGTTTTGTTTATTTTTATCTTCTATATTACATATATTATATCTACCTACTTTAGTATTTCAGTCTGTTTTCTCAATGTAACAGTATATAGTTCACTAGTTATTCTTAAACGTTGATTACCATAAATGAAAAAAAGAAACAAATAGCTAGAGAAGCTATCTTAACTATTATAACATCTCTATTTACTAGGTACTCTACTTAATTGTATAAGAACTCTATCAAACGTTATATTATAATAATATACTTTTTATAAGAACCCGAAACTAAATATAAAAAGAACAAATAATTTTTTTCAATAAATTAGCTAAATTAGTAATGTAAGGAACTTGTATATTTATCTACATAGCTTGTACAAATCTAATTGAGGTGAAAATATTGGATTCCAGGAATAGTAATCATTCATGATTTGAAGTGGTAATTTATAATTATGAGTGCATAATTTTCTTTATGACTATTAAATATTTTTTAAAGACAATATACATTTTTAAATACAGTAAATGAAGTAGACAAAAATATTAGAAATGGAGTAAATTAGTTAAAATTTATAAATACATGATAAGTACGCGAATACATGATAAACAAAAGATACCTCAATATTGATAAAGCATTTTGGCATTTGTATTCATATAGATTGATATCGGGTATTCGACTGAAAGTTTCCAACTAATAATAGATTAAGTTGGTGTCTATGAAACATGAACAGAAGTGGGATAGAGTGAGTAGGAAAAACAATAGCTGGTAAACATAATTATCGTAGAATCAAATATTTAAGTACTTGATAAAAACATTTTTACGCAATTGAAATATAAATTTTGTGATTTCAGATATACACCATAATAGAGAAATATTTATTTTATATGATAAATATAAACACCCAAATAATTTTACTGGCAGGCAATAAGATAGAGATAGAGATAATTTCACAAGCAGTGGAAAATTTTGTCTTATATGCGAAAGTTTATGAAAATACAGCATCCACTAATATGTCAGTATAATTTCAAAAAAGATGATGCCTTGAAGGAGAGGATGCTATGGGAGGCCCAGATAGGCAAATGAGGAGGATGCAGGCAGATGTTATATAATCATTAACACACTCATCAAATAAGATAGTTTGAGTTTTTAAGGATTGTAAGGATGTATTATCAAAATTATAAGCTCATTACAGATATCCAATGATAACTAAGAATGTCAGCACATACACAGTATTTAATACTATGTTATGATTATTTACATAAATATTTAGACAATTTAGTTGAAGCTCATAAATCATTTTGCAACTGGGATATAATTCAACCCCGGGATGCCTACCAGGAGAGAAATGGTTGGAAGGAAAAAAATTAAATAGCTCCTTGTGGAAATCTAGTTGATATGTAGTTATTCTCTAGTATCACTTTTTGCACAAAATCAGGTTGCAGTCCTACAAAGACGAGTGAAATGAGGTTTCAATGTTTTCAATTCAATATTTCTATCATCCTATTACCAAAATGTTTGATAGTCTATATCTGAATCAAGCTATTCTGTTTTGACTAGTCTATCCTTTATCATAGGTCAGAAGTGCTCGATTCGTTTTACTAGTCTATCCTTTAGAACTTTTCCATCGTATTTTTTCCAGAAAAGTATATAACGGATTCCATAAGTATAATCAAAGAAGTCTTTGTAAATTGTGGTGTTGAAAAGGGATGGTTGGAGATTGGACTTGTGCGTCTCACATTCCCTTGTCCGGTGTAGATGTCGGCACCTTATTAATTGTGGTTTGATGCGACGTCCGTGTAAACTTATATGGTCCGTAATTTTACTTTGGTTTCACGCGACATCGGTAAATAAAATTTTGCTTTAAATCATTATCTCATTGTCTGGGAATAGGCATTGTCTGGGTATAGTAGCCAAGCGTGGTTAAGATCAGAGACAATGTCGAGATGACTAAACCAGCCGCTCCTAATGTCATTACTGTAGCTGCAACCCGTATCAGTAAAAGGAGTATTGGAGTTAGTTAAAGGACGTTTCTTTCACATTGCTTCTGAAGGCAAGCCAAATTGGCCAACCAATGCATAACACTAATCCGTGCTGCATATCGAAGGTCAACTTTCAGTATTATCAGTCACAATTGAAGCAAATATGGAGTTGAAAAAGAGTATGGATTCTCTCTGAAAATAATATTCTCAGCAGATAATTACTGGCGGACATCCTTGGAAAAATATAATCCGCGACACCGTTGTCATATAACTCAGTTGAGTGGAAAATAGAATCCCGGTGAAGATGTAGTGATTAACAGACCCACTGATCATCCTCTTCCTCGGCCTCGAGAAAAGGGTAATTCTATCCGCCTGATCTTTTATGGAATTCCAGCCAGATACCTGCCTAATGATGCTCTTAGCGCAATTTTAAAAGATAGCCGGCAGCGGTTGATTCAGTTTCTTATACTAGGATAATCTCTGGCAGAAGAGAGAGTGGGGGTCTTTTCGGTAACCGATTCCCCTTCCCCGAGAGGATGATAAGAGAGAGAGTAGCTCGGCCACACACACGAGAAAGAGGAAGAGAGGACCGAGGCGAAGCCCACTCACACGTTCCGACTCGGCGTAGGATAAGAGGAGCGAGGCCCATGCCACCTGTCAACAGGAGAGAAATCCTGGAGATAAGGCTGTAACATTTGAGGAGAGGGCATGTGTGGTGGAGCGTCGGACGAGCGGACGCTTACTTAAGGCGGCGCGAAGACTTGGAGATCCTCTCAAGCTGAGAAGGGAGTGAGGAAGAGCAAGGAAGAAGGATCGCCATGGCTTCCTCGATGATGGTGTCCTCCGCCGCTGTGGCCCGCGCCACTCCGGCTCAGTCCAACATGGTGGCGCCCTTCAACGGGCTCCGCTCCTCCGCCGCCTTCCCGGCCACGCGCAAGGCCAACGCCGACCTGTCGACCCTGCCCAGCAACGGCGGCAAGGCCCGGTGCATGCAGGTGTGGCCTCCGGAGGGTCTGAAGAAGTTCGAGACCCTGTCCTACCTGCCTCCCCTCTCCACCGAAGCCCTCGCCAAGGAGGTTGAGTACCTCATCCGCAACGGCTGGATCCCCTGCATCGAGTTCTCCAAGGTACTGTCTCTCTCTCTTCTCTCCCTCTACCGTATCTCATCCGGGTCTCTCTCTATTTCTTGAAGTCTGCCCTCTCTGTCATCTGGGTCCTGCATTATCTCTCTCTCTCTTTCTCTCTCTCTCTAGAAACTATAGTATATGGGTCTCTCTCGATTCCATGAAATGTACCCTCTCTCTCATCTGGGTCCAGAATTATCTCTCTCTCCCTCTCTCTCTCTCGAAACTATCGTATCTGGGCCTCTCTCTATTCCGTGAAATCTAACCTCACTCTCATCTGGGTCCAGCATAATCTCTCTTTCTCTCTCAATAAATTATCATATCTCGGTCTTTCTTCTTCTCCCTCTTTCTAACGTGGCTCTACTGGACCTCTCTGTAGCTCTAAATATGCCCTCCCTCTCTTATCTGGGACTCGCTTGAAATGTATGCTTTGGGGGTGAACTGATCCCTATCTTCCTTAAAGTTTCATATCAGTTACTCTAAAGATTGATTTTTTTGGATTAAACTAAGTAGGGGATGTCTCTGGTATCCAGTATGTCTCTAACCCCAAAACCATCCCATCTAGGTCTCTCTTGAAAATTACTTTCTTTCGGGCGTTTCCATGAAATATCTCATCTGGTTCTCTCAAAGATTCACCCTTACGGCCTTCCAGATGAAGGGCGATCTTAGGAGCGAGTAGATCTCGCTGTCCCCATAATTATCTCACACGAGTCTCTAGGAAAGATTCAGTATTTTGGCTTTTCTAACGAATCCTGTGCTTTACAATGAACAGGAGGGCTTCGTCTACCGTGAGTACCACGCCTCCCCCGGGTACTACGATGGACGCTACTGGACAATGTGGAAGCTGCCCATGTTCGGCTGCACCGATGCATCCCAGGTGATCGCCGAGGTTGAGGAGGCCAAGAAGGCCTACCCTGACTACTTCGTCAGGATCATCGGCTTCGACAACAAGCGCCAAGTGCAGTGCGTCAGCTTCATCGCCTACAAGCCCACCTAAGCCAGCCACCCAGATGGGGGCCATCGCACCCCCTTCTCCTCTTTCTTGAAGATTTCTGCGTACCCCTATGTTCTGTAGCTGTTCCCTTTCCCCCTCGGATCAACTTTCATTTCCTATTCTTTCCGTCGTGGTTAGCGGATTGTCAACATATGAGCAGTGTACTGGCGTATATATATGTTTTTTGTTGGTGAGAAACATCTCAGCTTCGGCTACTATATAAACTCTGAAATTATCCATTGTTCTTTTCTCTCTCCTCTCTCTTGCCCACATCATTCAGCTATATTCTTCACTTAACTATAAGCTTTAACTTTAACTTAACACCCAGTTCTGATAACATTTATTACATGAATACGTTGAGATAAATAGGTAGACTGAAAAGGGTTTCATAAGTGCCCGTTAATGAAGTTGAAGTTCCCAAAGTCTGAGTGGGTATCATTTTATGCCTCATTGTGCCAGATCTTGTTCCTCAAAAGTGCAGCCCTCAAAATAAGAAAACGGGTTAGGAAATATTGTACCCATTAAACATACATGGTCAGAATACCACTCAGTACATAGTCATATCATTGTCTCCCAATTTCATCTCATCTATCTCAATCCCATGCCCTTTTCAAAGTTGCTAGCCTGGTCATACTAAAATCAAGCCCATCCTCACGATGGGATTATATATGGCCTGCCATCCAGTCTTACATTCCACATCTTATCGAGCATTCACCAATTCAAATATATCCATTATTATGGCTGTGTTCTGCTTTTAATGTAGTCTAGGAAAATGTGAATTATGATGAAATCATAGTGCAATGGTCATTTTATCTTTAAATCTGAATTGAAAATAGTTTTATTGAGAGAATATTTTAGAAGGACATAAAAGCATTGATATAGAATGAAATTATCTACTCTCACTCGAATGACAAATATGGTCAGCTGATACCACAAGTCCAAATACGCTGTGGGGATATTATAAGGGTGCTCTTTAGGGAGAAAGAGCTCAATGAATGATCCAAATGAATTCCTAGGTTTTTAATACCAGACTGTGAACCGGATAAAATAATGTCAGAGTTATGTAAGTTGTCTTTACACGGAAGAATCCAAACACACAACACGGTCCAGAGAATATGGTTCAAATAATTTAAGCTCAGACCTAGCAACAAGTCCATGAATGTGATTGATAGGTGGACATAAGATTTTCTACCCTTATTATAAGAGGAGACCTGTTTAAGAAATATCATGGAATGACGTCTATAAGCACGGTAATAAAAATATCAGAAAAAAGCTCTATGATTATTTCCCAATGAATTAGTCCTAACTCAGATGTCTGATTAGCCTTTTATGGTTGATCATACCTTAAGTCATCATTGGACTGTCACATTAATAAATGGTTGTACCTACTGATAACATGCAAAACATCAAGTTATTTCTTTAAAATTTGTATAATTTTGCTGATTAAAAAATGATAAATACTTGTGATTATGCTTAAAATGACTAAATCTGATCTTGCAGATGTATTCTTGTTTGTTTGGATTTAATGGTATTTGTCAGGATTTTTCCGACTTCATATTCCTAAATAAGTTATATTTTTTTATTTCTGACATTTATTTTATGAATTATTTCACATTATATTTTTCAGGCGCAATTTGACATTAATTGTTTTATGAATTCATATCATAAATATTAATTTCCTAAGTAAAATAAATATTTATGATATTTCTTTGACTAAGTATCCTTGTTATAATGATTTATTAATATATTTTCACCTTCAAATTGGACCCCCCACATGTTGCCATTTGATTCGATTAAATGGCAACCAAAGGTGCATTTATGCCACTGTTAATTGCCGTGCCATAATGCCCAAAATATTCATTGAAAAAAAATTCATTTTTTTACTAGTAGAAAGGATGCCAACTAATTGAAAACAAAGAAATATTTCAATTGAAGTAAATGTGACTCTGCGATTGACAATAAAATGTGTACCGACATAAATTGTTAAACAATATAATAATGGTAATGTGACAGGTTAAAATGGGCATCTCTTCAGGCAATCATTAGATGATTATAGGTTTTTTTAGTGAAGATGATACACGCCAGTGTGTCATTTAATACAAATATAATAAAAATATAAAAATCAAAGAAAAAGAAGCGATGGGGATGTGGCGCACAACCAGGATTGTTCAACTTTTAAAGCTTGACGTGTAACAATCCATTAGACTTATTGAAGTAAAAGTTTGAAGGATACTCCTTTACCCCTCTTTCCATCAATGCAGCATTATCTTTAAATAAAGGTGTGGATCCTTGTCAAATTCATCCTTAAACTTGCTTTGTACTCAGGTGGACTGATTAAAAGCTAGTGAATTTTGAGATTCATTGAGCTTTTTCTTGGTGTCCTAGGTGTGTGCGCTACTAGGGAAGAAGGGGAGTTTACTTAAACTCATAAATTACTGTGATTCTAGCAAAACATACTACTATACTTTAAGTAGCCTCCTCTTGACATCATTGTTAGAATGTATCACTTTTATTTTTCCATTCAACCATAATATTTCATCTGTTCACATTTGATCATGCGTCACAGGTTACTGTCTCTTTATTATCTCACTTATCATTTCACATGCCCACTCATAAGCCATCTACCTTACCCAACTTATTATTTTCATCTCATCGCCACCTACCTTACACAAGTTCAGAAGTGATGATGAAAGCAGCAATCATACAAACTCGGAAATGGAATCACCAGTTTTAAATCATGTGTGATGGTTCTGAGTTTACACTAGGAGAAGTTTTTGGTTAATGGATTGAAATGAAGACACTGATCGCCTACTATGCTAGTACGACACTGGAGACACTCAGGAACACTTCATTACAATTAAGGACCAATTCCTGGTTATGATTTTTGTATTACATAAATGAAGATCATGTGTTAGGTATTAGATAGTTATATTTTCTGATCATGGAACTGTTAAGTACTTAATGGATCAAAATAGGCAAAACCTAGGATGATTAAATACAACAGCTTGACCTAGAAATTAAGGATTGACATTGGTTTGAGAATTTGGTATCTAATCATTTATCTAGAACTCAAACTTGGAACAATAAGAAATTTGAAATTATTTTTTGTGATGCCTGATAACATGATAAATTCATGTGTATTTAGATACATTTTATATTATTTTGGTATTCTTAATTCAAAATTTATCATGTTATTATTTGAATTCACTAAATATTTATGCATAAGCTATAAATTCTAATTTTTGCACATTATGATTATTTTTTGAGTAAACTCCTTTGAATTCAAGCAGTTTTAGTAATGATGAGTATTTTATGGTTTTACATGTGCAAAAATTTACAACCATGAAAAGATACAATTCTTTAAGAGTTGGAGAATTCTTGAAAGTTAAGTGATTCTCAAGGGGCACTTGAAAGGAGCAAAGGATGTTATGGGCCTTCAAAAGGGAAATATGAAGGAGATGGGCCATGACCTGGCCTGCCCATTGGGGTCTCAAAATCCTTCCAAAGGAAGAAGTTGAAGATCACAAGGGGAAGATCTCAACCCATGGAGAAATGAGGCAAAAGGGCAAGAAAAGATAATAGAAGATGCCCAAAGGGACATTTTAGTAATACTTCCTATGTACAAATACTCCTTTTCTCCCTCATTTTCCCTCATTCTGGACGTCCTCCAACAAGTGGCTGGTCAGCAGGACAAGGAATATTTCATAATCTATGTTGCTCAACCTGCTTGATGTAAGTTTATTGAAGTTTATTGAAGTTTTCTCTCATAATCTAAGTTTATTGAAGTTTTTTGACATTTGTCCTATTTTTTTCTTTTTTTTCACTTCTCGGATATTTTTCCTTGGTGTTGAGAATGTCCATGAATTTTTTATTTCTTTTGGATGGGGAAGAATTATTGTACATCGATACTAATTGAAGAAAAAATGTGAAAAATGAGAATGTGAGAATTTGAGAACATGTTGAGCAAACAAGGCACAATAGATACATGAATAATATTAGGAGATGAATAGTGAAATTTCATTGATCAAAGAAAAGAGGATTGGCAGCATAAGAGAGTCAAAAATAGGGAGAGATGGACTTGGGATGTAGCCATACAAGTAGTGATAAGGGCAGGTATAGAAGGTTCCTATAATGCATACACACAAAAGGGATAAAGGATGCGAGGTAGGTATGAGATAGTTGTGAGTAGAGGATACAAACAAAATTGTTCAACAATATATTTTTAAGTTGACAAAAGGGAATAAGGAGATTATGTGCTAAAGTTTGAACTTCTGCATGCCCCTACCCTACTTTGGATTTGATTTAATGGAAAAGCTAAATACATTACTAGGATCAGATATCCACCATTTCATTGGAAAATGGTTCCTATCTAATTTGCTCACACTCATTACTTTCCACCCATAACATCCTTCGATAATTTTTTAAGACCACAACTTGAGCCTTTAGATATCTTGGTTATGTGGAGATCTAATACATGCTACTCAAGGAGTACTAGAGAACAATATGATGTGAGAGGATGCACTCTAAGAGCTTAGCTTCTAAACTTACCTTCTTTAAGACAAGAATGGGATGGTCTCCTCAAGGTTGGGTTCTTTTGCATGTAACATTTATGAAATATTTTCCCAAATCCCAAAATTTTATAAAGAAAGAGAACATGTAGTTCTAAAATCATTAGCACACCCCCCCCCCCCCCCACATTCAACTCATACATCTTCCTCAATGCGATCAAGATAAAATGTTCCAGAGGTTTATGAAATGTCAACTGAGGGGGTAGTTTTCTTTATTCATTTCATCCATCAAGCTTGATGAGTAATGGCATCCGACTATTTATACCTGACAGTCAGTCAAACCCTGAAATGCAGAACCAGATAAAAGATAAAAAGCAAAAGGCATAACTCAAAAAACATAAAAGAAAAGAAACTAAAGTGAAAGAAGCAAATAAGGCTCTTTAGATAGCTCTTCACCATAATTACAAGGTTCTCCAAGTACGATGATTTCCTCAGTATGAAGTGGTTCTGCTTCCAAATTTGGCTTGAGTCTTTCCTCCAATGATAATGTTTTGGAAATATTCTCAATCCCTAATAGTGCCTTATAAAGTCCTTGATGGGCCAGAAATAGACTCCAAGCTTCTCTAGAAAACTTCAACTCAGCTCTGATACTAGTTTGTTGAGGATCTTAAAACAATGGAGCCTAAAATATGTGTCCAACCCAGATCAAGATCCACCAAGTGTCTGGGGTGAGAATAAACAATACCCACACGGTTTTTGGGAAAAAAACCTTATTAAATAGGATGATCGATGTTCACTATAGTGGTCCAAAACAGAATGGAGAAAAAATGGAAGAGAAGAAGTTCACCAAAGGGACTAACCAACAAGAAGATACACACATGGTGTCCTCTTCTCACAAAATCATCATTCAAAGATGTTATGTTGTCCCCAACTTTTCTCCAACTCTCCAATTACCTTAGTTTGAACCCTCCAAGATTTAGCCCAAGGGTTCTGGCAAGGATACCCCGCAAGTTTGTGGTGAGCACCTCATTTTATAGAGCTCCTTGGAAACTTCCACAGACCCCCTCTCTAGAATATTTCTACAGATTTCTAGAACATATAGAAAGATCCACAAGCTTCTAGTTAGGATCTATTAAATTATAAAATAATCAAGAATATTTTGTAAGATTTTAGAAGCTTGTAGAAGATTATGAGTATCACGAAAGTTGTAGCATGGAGAAGATTCTAGAAGAGTATAGAAAATTTCAAATCCTTCCGAAAGATTCGAAAGCATTTGATGGTCAAGTCATGGTGTGGCTCATAAGAATAAGAGAAACAAGCACCTATATTCCCAAAAGGAAAATCTTAAAAAATATTAATACAAGTTGGAATACAATATGGCTTGAAAACATGGCAATCACCCTTTATTGAAGGGCTTCCCAATACATAGAACCTCCTCATCAAACCTCTCTTAAGAATTTCATCAAATGGCTTCTCTGCCCCATATGTATGGGGTAATGGAAATATATGTGGCCAGCAAGCCAATCACACATTCCACATCTCGTTACATGTTCATTAATAGAACATATTTATTGATAACATGCAAACAAGAGCTAATAAAAGGATAATTTCATCATATTTTTAGGTTTTTAATGTTGAAAAATATTAAATTCTAGTGCATGTTATCATGATTTTATGTTAAAACAATACTTTTCTTAACTTGGAACAGAAACAATACTTTTGACAAATAATGAGGTTAATTAATACATTTTAAATGTTTTTAAATTGAATTTTATAAGAAGTTTAATGTTTTAATTGACCTATTTCTACAAATAAAAAGAAAGTAACAATAAAAATTTTTTTAGAAATTAATAAAACATTTTTCTGCGCATTAATAAATATTTTTTATGATTTATTTCAATTTAATTTATTAAAAATCATTTTTGTTAAAAACTGGCCTTTATTGGGCCAGTTTAAGTGCTAATGGTGTTGGTAAGTGACACAAAGCACATGTGAATGGCAAAAGCCAGTCAAAAGGCGTGATCGCGCCTGTAGTGCACGACACCCACGTGCGCAATGCCGTGCGTGTCGCGCACTACATGAAGCCATGCGAAGCACAAAACGGACCTATCGCAGCGCTCTGTGTCACCTGCGTACAAAGCGAAAAAGGATAAGAGTTAGTAATGGAATTGCAAGAACAAGTTCTTCTGATTTCGTGGTGATAAAAGGGGAAAAATCAAAATTGAGCTGGCGCTCTTTATTTTGAAGCTCAAGGAATGATCGCCTTCTGATGTCGAGCGTCATCAGGGACATCGAGTATGATGGCTCAGTGCCTATAAAGGATAATGGTATCGAACGTCGACTGTGTTGTCGTTCGACGAGTAACCCTAACAGGTCAATGTAACTACGATGCGCAAAACGAGTGCCCTACGTGTTGAATGTGCAGGCTTCGAATCGAGGGAGGCGCCAAGCTCCAAGCTTGGACGGGGTTGCTGAGTGACGGTGACGACCGCCTCTCTAACCTCGTCAGAACTAACTTTTCTCTTCTCTCTCTCTCGTGGTTTACCTCTCTCTCCTCACTCTGCCCCATTCTTTGACTTTTCTCCTCTCTCTCTCACGTTGTTTTCTCTCTCTCCTCACTCAGCCTTTTTTTTACTTTTCTTCTCCACTTGTTCTCTTTTTTCTATCCGTTCTCTCATCGTCTTAACCGCCCACTATTCTTGACTATTCCATGATTGTCTTTCCTCTCTAATTTTCTTTCTTTCTCTCTTCCCTATAACCTATGGTTTGACTTTTCTCATAATCTCTCTCCCTCACCTTTCCCTATGATAAGTTCAAAAATACATGTTTATATATCGTTATTTAAGGGTTTTCTGAACTTAATCAATAAAATTTATATATCCCTTAGTGTTTAAGTAAGGGGTTGAACCCAAGGGAGGCGATTGGGAAAATGCACTTTTGAGCAATGTAGGGTTTAAATTCAATTTTTGGTTAGATGATATCTTTTTTTTCAAATGAAAAGTATACTTGTAAGATATATTCAACCTCATACCTTTTTTTAGCTCAGAACATATCAATTTACGGAAATTAATTTTCTATACTCTCCTATCATCAAGCTTTGTATGTATGATTAGTTAACTATTTTTTGTAAGAACTACTAAGTAATCGCAGAATTGTTACCTCATCTGATTTAGTGGGATTAATATGTTTTAGTAAATTTCAATTGAAATTGATAGTTAAATTGGTATGATTTAGTTGATGCAATTTTAGTGAATTCAAATTGATTTATGAAATTGTCTTGTAAAATCCAATTCAAATTCTCACGGATTTGGGACAATAGGAAAGTTTTTATTCAATTTTTTTTATCCTAATTAATTCAAAATTGTAGAAATGCCCTAAATCAGCAAACCTTGAATACGATTCACAATTTGCTAATTTAAGAAATACAAGATTAATTTAGATGATTTAAGAGATGGATATAATTCGAAATTGTTAATTGGTACTCGAGGAGTACTAATTGAATTAAAAACAAGGTAAGATTTACAAATAACTATGATTAAAATTGAAAATTAAAGAAAATGGTGAATATGAATGAACTACGAAATTTGGAAAATTGAACATGTAATTAATTGCAAAATGAATTTGAAATAAACCTAGAAATACCAGGAATTATTAGAGAGTCAATTTGAGCAAACCTTGAGCAACGAACACCGAAGTTTTCCACAGATTTGGCTTGAACTTGATGAAAAACTGCGATGACAGATCTGCAAAATTCCTACTCCGATCGAGCTCTAAATCGTTCCTGGTTGAATCTCGAGTCTTCAAGGGAGCTAGGTGTTCTCTCTTTGAGCTTTAAAATCAAGAATTCTCAATTAAATTTTTGTTTCCCCCTTTTCTCGCCATGGAATCGAAAGTTCTTCTAACTACGTTACGGCTATCGTCTTCTACGTGTTGTACACAGCGTGCGCGATGCAACGGGATTAGGCCACGTGGTGGCATGCTTGTGTAGCCCCTCGTACGCATGGTGCTGTGTGCACTGACGCTTTGCACAAATGCGGCTTGCGTGGACCTTGCGAACTGCCCTCTCATTGGTCCACGCAAGCTTAATGCGACTTAACTCGCTGCGTCGCACACAGCGAGTTAAGTCGCACAGTATTGGTGTGCGCAGCACTGCGTGTGGTGCACGACACGTACAAAGTTGTGTACATGCGTCTCGCGCACCCAAGATGCCTAGGGCTGCTCTAACTGGCTTGCGCGACAATATGTGTGGTGCGCGATGCGCACGATGCTGTGTCCATGCATGTCACGCACCGAAGACGCCTAGGGTTCTTCTGATTGGCCTGCACCCTTCTGGATGTGTTCCTTGCGCATTTGGCATCCGATTATCACTTAAACTGGCCCAATAAGGGCCAGTTTCAATAAAAAAACTTTATTACAAAAATGACTGGAATAAATCGTAAAAACTGTTTAGTAATGCAAAAAAAATGTTTATTAACTTCTAAAATAAGTTTTATTGTTACTTTCAATTTACTTATAGAAATAGGTCAATTAAAAGCATTTAAATTCTTATGATAATTATTTTAAAACCGTTTAAAATGTATAAATTGACCTAATTATTTGTCCAAAGTGTCCTTTGAATTGAAATTTAAGCAAGTACTTCTTTTGACTTAAAATCATGATAACATGCATTAAAATTAATGCTTTTAAGCATTTTAATCCTAAAAACTATGATGAAATCAGCACTTATTAGCTCTTATTTGCATGTTATCAACCGACAACTTTCTATACGTGAACCACCATTCTTTCTTCCATTTTCTCTTAAACTGTCGATAATCTATTTTCTTAGTAACTACATGTTTCTTTTCCTTTAAAAGTGCTAAGAGCCTGCTTGTATGGACACTTTTTAATGAGAATTGATGTGAAGCTGTTTTTGAGAAAAGAGTGATTGTTTGGTGACTTTCTGGTGATAATGGCAACATAACTTCAATGCAATGGCTACATCAGTTCTCATCTTAAACATTGGTGAACTTCTGGTGGGTTCCTCCTTCTCTTATCCATACTTTAACATCTCCATCATTTTCCTATCATCTTATCCCCATCATCCCATCATTGAAAACATCCTTTCACCTCACCACATCATCTTCAGCTAGTTCTCATTGTCTCCCTCCTTAAATTCATAATTTCTCACACCTTATCCCATCCTCTGTGTAAGTAATTTTCCACTCTTCATCTTCACCCCTTTCACATTGCACATCTATATCTTCTCGTGCATATCAAATCTCACACTCCCTTTTATCCACTACCCACACCTCCTCTCTTTATTTACATTCGTTCATGGAGTTGTAGTTCAATGTCAATCAAGGCCATTCAACATCAGAACAATCAAGCTACTAGTTCCCATCTCTGAGGTACCTTGTGACACCTTAACTTTGAGATAAAGTAAAGATTGTGAATCTTAACCTTGCGACATCACATTTGCTGTGTTATACTAGACTTGGAATGTCTTGTCTTTTAGTGTGAGGATGGACATTCTTTATAGCACCTATGGTTTTAAGTGGTCATCATATTTTTACTCTAGTATGCTTCCAATCACCTCTATGTCAAGCCCCCATTAAAAAATGCTCGAGTTATTTTCTGGCAAGGTTTAAAATATATAACGAGATTAAATAATCCGTAACAGCATGTGCCGGTGTCAACTGGTAGCATACTATGTCAGCCAATCTCATCAGCCGTGCATTTAAAATAGTTGTAGCATTGTCTGATACGTGAATAGGAATCATAGCACACGCACCATGGTGTTGACACCCTAAAAAATCAGCAGGTATATATAAAGACAAAATTTTTTAGTGGTGAATTTTTTAATTTTATAATCCCTTATCATTGTTGCTTTTTAGCTTATACAATAAAATTTATAGAACCTTAACTTAAGATGTATAATGATAAGTATAGGTATCATCTAAGGGAAGCTGGTAGGGAATCCAATTAGTGATCTACTTGAATAATTTGACCCTAGTTAGATTTAATTTGCTCTTCAATGAAGAACAAATTAACCTAATTAGATTAGAAATTTGGAAAGGAGGGTATAAGAGATGCAAATAATAGAAGAAGTGAGGATCTCTCGTTTGACTTATTTGATCTAACAAAAATGATCAAGAGGTCAATTAAAGGGGATAAGAAGAAAATCTGATTTGGTTTTGGTTTGTTTTGGGAGAATTTGATATCAGAATTCACAAACGATTAGATCATAAAGACCAACTAATATATCCTGGAAATTAAACCGTTTTTTCTCAATTTTAGGAGATGCAAATGGAGTAGCTAGGTAAATTTCACAATCTCTCCTCTCAATCCCAACAAGTGCTTGTACATTCCGCTCAAGCCTATAAATTTAGAAATTCAGACCAAGATCGAGAAGAACGATGAAGAAATTCACTAAAAAATTATCTAAATTACACTAAAAATTAAAATACAAATACATACAAAGTACCAAATAGGCTTGATCCAGGCTGGTTCTACTCTCTATCTTGCAGTTGTGAAAGATCCCCTTTCAGAATGACCTCCTCAACTCAAAGTTCTACTTTTATACTTAGGTTAAGTGGTAAAAATTACCATTTTACTCCCAATTAGTAATTAATTTGTAGCCATGAATTTAGGCTTGATCTAAATGATCTAACTATAGAGATAGAAAGAGGAGGCCGAGATGAGCAAAATCCATATAATTTTGACCTCAATCAGACTAAATGGTCAAAAGTTATTAATAAATGAATTTTGACCAATCACAGTCGTTTGATTAATATTAATTGTTTTCTTCCACGCAATCACGTATCGAATCCTAATTGGCTGGAAAATTTCAATTGATTTGGCAGGTTCATCCTTGGTGCGCCACGTACTCCCTAACTGAAATGTAAAGAAATAAAAAATGAACGAGATACATATTAAACTCACTTACCTGTGCGTTGTGACTGGCATTTCCCAATAAGAACTGGCCACGTCACCTCCCGTGCATGTGCTTTGTATGCGCCGCACGGACGATGTACTTACCACCTAAGGCATTTAATTTAATTTTTGCATTTAAGCCATCAGATTCTCATACAGCAGCTTAGATTTGGCCACATCGCCCAGCGAAATCGACTTCTTGCACTTTTGCGCAAAAGTCCCTTAAGCTGTTTTAAGGGCATAATTTCAGCAAAAATTTAACAAAAAACCCTCTGATTTTAGAGATTGCTTTAAAACTCTTATTTTCCTTGTAAATATGCCTTTTCTATTTAAAATTCATTTCTTCCTCGAGTAAATTCCCCAAAAATCCAATGAAATTCTAGAAAAATCTATACATTCAGTAATTGTCCCCACATTAATTGAGATTAAAATTAATTTTTAAAATCTGCCATTTCTATTTAAATAGAATTAATCCAAGCTTAACTAAATTCCATAAAACTAAAAAATTAACAGAAATTTTGGAAAAAATATGAATTACTTGTAAACATTAATTAGATGTAAATATATGATAACAACCCTATTTTAAACTCTTTAAATACATAAAATTGTGCTAATCAATTGAACTAAATACAGACTTTAGAGTGTTATCATATATTTCTTTGAAGCATTGCTGAACATATAGTGTGAGCTGCGTGCATGGGGTGCTAATCCTAACACCCTAAGCGTGTCATTAATATCACCACAACGAGGTCAAGAGAAAGAATCATGGACAGGGTGAATGGCTTCTAAGAAGACATCATGAAGGGCGTCCCAAACACCAGTTTTTATCTGGCGTAGAGAGTTGGATGTAATACAATACTTTGGGGGCACGGAACTGTTACTATAGGATAAAGCAGCCCCGAGGAGGAAAAAAATTCGTGGTGGGTTGGGTACGCATGAACCAGATGCTAGACATGCAAAGAGGTTATCACGACAACAGACACAAAAGTCTTATTTTGGGTCCGACGTCAGTTATTAGTGAAAAGAAAACTGAGGGACTGGAAAGTACATGGGGACACACTAGGGATACCTCAGCATCCAAACGCGGTAAGACACAAATGACATCGTAGACTATAAGACACAAAAGACTTTCACCATGTGTGATAGAAGCGATGGTAACATGGATTGACACACTGGGGATACCTTAGCATCCAAACGCGGTAACTTGTTTCCCCCAGGTCTTGAGGACTATGAAAATATCTCCGGGTATGCTGGCGTTGAGGTTGAATCTGAGCGCATTGGACCTGAGGAATCCGCAGAGGCATGCGCCAGAGTCTTGCGGTGTAAGCCCGGCAAACAGTCCACAACAAGCAGTTGTTAGTGTATCGGTGACACCGGTTATTTGAACAAGGCTCAGCGCAGTGCAGCAGGTGAGTAGTTCACGAGTCTGGGTGAGGCACCAGAGCTCAGGAGAGAGCAGCTGCCCGTTCGTGAACGTGAAGAAGACCATATTGAGGAGCAAGAAAACCGCCGCCGCTTGCGTCTTGGTAGCCATGCTTTCGGCGGACGTAATATGAGAGACAATAGAGGAGAAATGTGGGAGAGGGCTGGTGCCTTGATGGGACTATAATTCTTACACTAGACAAGAGATACTTAAAGGAAATCTGAGTGGACGGGCTTTGTCAATTAGGGAGCTGGCCAAATCCTATTCGATGCGCGGGTGTGCAGATTTAATGAGTCTGAATTTCAGACAGCTATCAGGTTTATTTTCATTTATTTGTTCAACTTTTCCCATCTGGGAGTTTTAGAATGCCGGGTTTCTTAGGGTTTTCTCTCTCTTCAGCGGATTTAATGCGTATCTATGTGAGGCGGGCTTTGACCGGTCATATGCATTATCATTACATGGAGGTGCTCGATAAGACATGGACATTGACACTGATGACGAGGGTTCACGTTTCTAAAGTAAAAAACTTATAGAAACTGGGCATCTTCAAAGGTCCACGCCATGGCCCATCGTAATCTAGCAAAGTAGGGTCGCCCCTTTTAACAGATGCAGGGATGATGAAGAAACACCGACCCAATTAACGAGCTGGTCATATCCCAATCGATGTGCGGGTGTGTGGTTAGTCTATGGGAGATTGGACGCTGGTAAGTTATGACAACCGAATGTAGTTCTCTCCGATATCCAAAAATTTAAGGCCTTGGAGGAAACACCCGTGATTATACACATTCGTAATAAGTGTACAGATTTAATGAGTCTGAATTCCTCTCAGCTAGCATGTTTATTCTCATCTATATATTCAAGTCTGCCCATCTGGGGCTTTCAGAATGCCGGTCTTCATACGGTTTTGTCTCCGTTCAGATTTCAAAAGGTTTAGTGCTTGTCCATTTGAGGAGGCCCTTGACCGGGCATATGCACTATCATTCATGGGGTGCACAATAAGACATGGACATAGACAATGATGATGGAGGTTTACGGAGTCAAAAAAGTTTTCAAAAGTCACAAAATATAGCAACTGTCGTCTTCAAAGGTCCCCCGCCATCGTAATCTAGCAAAGAAGGGTCGCTCCTTTTACCCGATACGTGAAGAAACATTGACCCAACGTCTTGAAAAATGTGCATTTTGTTGCGTTTGTTGCCCAGGATATGGAGATTTACAAAAAAGAATCGTTGCTATCCGGACGCCGGTACTATCGTCTCTCTCATCTTCGCGCGCTCTCTCCCTCGCACCATGGCTAGATCTGTGTCGTCCGTCCCCTTTCTCTCTCACTCTCTCCCGTGCTCTTTCTCTCTCTCCCTCTCTCTCACTCGCGTACTCTCGTCCGCTCTCTCACTCCCTCTCTCTCTTTCTCTTCTTCTCCGGTCGATCTCTCTCTCTCTCTTTGGCTCCCGCTGTCTCTGCCAAGCTCGTCCTCTCTCTCTCTCTCTATATATATATATATATCTCGTGCTCTCGCTCGCCCTCTGTGTCTACCTTAAACTCTGGTTCGCTCTCTCTCTCTCTCTCTCTCTCTCTCTCTCTACCTTGTGCTCTGGCACTCTTTCTCTCTCTCTACCCGGTACTCTGGCTCTCTCTCTCTGAGGTACTGTCTTTGTCTCTTTGGTACGCTCTCCCTGTTTGTATTTTTCTCCGCGGTACAGTCCCTTTCTCTCGCTTTCGGTACTCTCTCTTTCTGGCTCGGTCTCTCTCTCTCTCTCTGGCTCCCCCTCGTTCGCTCCCCCTCGCGCTCTCCCTCTCTCTGCTAATCTCCCTCTACCGGTCCTCCTGGCTCTAGTTCTTTCTCTGGTACTCTCTCTCCCTCACGGTCGTTCTCTCTCTAGTTGTCTTTCGAGATCTCTCTCTATCTCTGCCTCCCTCTTACAATCACTCTACTTGGTTCGCCTCTCTCTCTCTCATACTCTCGGTCCCTCTGGCCCCATCTCTCATCCTTTAGATCGATTCGGTTCTATGTCTCGTCCTGTCTCTCCCTCTGGCCTGGTGTCTCGTTCTCTCTCTTCCTTTGGCTCTCTCTCTGTCTCTCTCCTTCTCTGTGTTTGCTCTCTCTGTCCCGCTCGTTCCCTCTCGCTCTATCTCTTTTACGTTCCTTCTCGGCCACGGTGGCTCCCTCTCCTTCTCTCTCGCCCTCTCGCTTTCTCTCTCTGGTTCTCGCTCCCTCGCTTGCTCGTTCGGGCTGCCCCTCGCATTCTCCTGGCTCTTTTCCTTGCGCGCTCCCTCGTTCTCTATCCCTCAGCTCATTCTCTATCTCTCTCTCCCTTGTAGACATCGTCGTTCTCTTCTCTTCGTTTAAAACAAACAAAAAATTGGCACAGATGTTCTAACAATTCGCACAACCGAAAAAAATTTGCACAACTGAACAAACTTCGGACAATCGAACAAATTCGCACAGCCGAACAAATTCGCACAAATTTACAAATTCGCACAAAATGAACAAATTCATGCCAACGAACAAATTCTCACAACTGAACAAAATTCGCACAAACGAACAAATTCACACAAAAAGAACATAATTGTTCAGAAATTGCATAAAATGCTCTAAATTGCAAAAAATTGTTATGCATAAAGTATAATATACTACGAATAATCTAATTTATTATGACGTTATATTAATTCACAACTCGCAAGTCACGAAACACCATATTCAGTATAATTCTATCAGTACAAATCTAACAGTCATTAAATCCAGTGATAATGGCATTTATATTTTAGTAGTACCTAATATGTGAGGGGTTTATGTCATTGTTGTCACTTAGATTTAAGAAAAAATTTTGGATTATTTTAAAGAATTCATTTGGCAATTTAATCAGAAGAGGAGATTGTACTGAATTCATTTTGGTAATTCATTTCATTTCATTGGGTGACATAACTGAATTCATTCGGTTTTGAAGGAAAGGAATTAATTAATTTAATAGATTTTTGAGAATTAATTTCATTAAAATGACTTACATGAAACGGAGTGTACTTTCATATTTTTCTAGGATTTGGTTAGAGGGCGGAACGATTACATTTCAATAAAAATATATTTAGGTATTTGTTCAATAATAATATAACTTTTTTAAGTTCTCATACCTAAGAAACAAGGTATGATGGATGTATCCAAACCGTAATGAATTCAAGATGCCGATTTTGAAATCAAATGTTAGGGTTCCTAGTTTTGTCAGAGAGAGAGAGCAAGAGAGAAGGAAAGGGAGAGGGAGAGGGAGAGGGAGAGAGTGAGTGAAAGAGAGAAGAAGAGGGAGAGCGTGAGGGTGAGTGAGAGAGAGGAAGACAGAGGGCATGAGAGCAATGGTGAGAGTGCGGGACAATGAATTGGAGAAGGAAAGGGATAGGGAGATAGAGAGACGAAGAGAAAGGGGGGATTAAAGACAGAGAAATGGAGAATTTGATAGATAGAGAGTAAGGGGAATAAGAGAGGGAGAGAAAATCAAAGAGTTAGAAGGAGAGAGAGAATCAGAGATAGAAAAAGAGAAGTTCAGAGAATGATAGAAAGGGAGAAAGAGATAATTACGGAGAGAGAAAGATGGAGAAAACTAGAGACAGAGTTAGGGAATGAGAGAAAAGTAGAGAAGAGAAAGCGAGGAAAAGAGAGAATCAGATAATTAGAGAGAGAGCGCAAGAGAGAATCAGAGATAGAGAAAATTATTGAGAATGGTAGAGAGAGAAAGAAAGAATTAGCGAGAGAGAATGAGAGAATGAGAGGTAGAGTACAAGTGAGGGAGGAAGAGAGAATGAGAGAGAGGTAGAAAGAAAAAATGAGAAAGTGGGGGAAATAGAGAATTTGATGAAGAGAATCTTATAGAGATAATTAGGGAACTAGAGAGAGATAGAGAGTTAGAGATAGACAATTGAAGAAATAGATAGAGAGAGACTCAGAGATAGAGGAAGAGCAAATCAGAGATTTAGAGAGAGAGACAGATAGATTCAGAGATGGAGATATAGAAAATCACAGATTTAGAGAGAGAGGCAGAGAGATTCTGCAATTTTTCTCCTCAATAATTTTTCTTCAGAGGCCGCAATCTCTCCTCATGGCGGGAAATTTAATTTTTGAAGAAGAATTAAACACTATGTGGAGACATATCCTTGACTATATGTGTATTTTAATCCACCAAATGCAAAACATGGGGTACACTATGTCTATTTTTGAAGAGTACGACACATTTTTTAAGGAAAATAACTCTCTTCAAAATTGAAGTCCCTCCCCTCACCCAAACCTTCAAAATTCCAGTCAGATTTCTGGCTGGGTATTTTCAGCTGCATAACCAGCTTTCCACCTCCTGGCCGAGTATGATCTTTTGGCGATGGTTGAATCCTGAGTAGCACCCTCAGCTTGATGACCAGCACTCCTGCTCTGCACAGGTAAAGAAAATCTTATAATTGGAGACAGAATTAGGGAGACGAAGAGAAAGAGGGATTTGAAGACAGAGCAAGGGAGAATTTCATAGATAGAGAGAATCAGAGAATTAGAGGGAGAGAGAGAAACGGAGATGGAAAAAGAGAACTATGAAATTCGGGGGAAGAAAGCAAGAAAGAGATAATTAGGGGGAGAGGAAGATGGAATTAGGGACTGAGAGAAAACTAGGGACGGAGTTAGGGAGTGAGAGAAAAGTGGAGAGGTTAAAGCGAGGAAAAGAGAGAATCAGCTAATTAGAGAGAGAGCGAAAGAGAGAATCAGAGATAAAGATAAAACCATAGAATGATAGAGAAAGGAAAAAACTAGAGGAGTCTCGCATTTAGACCGCAGGATTCTTCCATCATTGTAGCCGGTATTGTGTGGTGGAGCGCTAATTTGAGTGTTAAAAAAAGAAATAATTTGCCATCACATGATCATATTTTTTGTTTACGAAGGCAAAGATAAATAATAGAGCTCTCTACACCAGACAAGGAGCAAGGACAGAGTCTAACCCGTCGGTGCATTCAGACGTATGTTAAATGGCCCATCCTCTTCATCACCGTCTTCGTCCTCATCTGCTCTCAGGTCGCCGTAGGTGTACCATGACTTCAGCATCATTAACACTTCAACGCTCTCTGTCGTGAGCCTCGATCGCCTGTAGTTGATTACTCATCGACCCTCTGAAAATAGCCGCTCACACGTGGCACTCGTCGCTTGAACTGCTACAAATTCCTTTGCCACAAGTGCTAACGTGGGATAAGAAAGCTGACCTGTTTTGGGGGTACAATTAGACAGAAATTCAATAAGTGAAGCACAAGATTTGTAATATAAACAATGCAAATTATATGATACCTGTAGTCTTCCACCAATGTAACACCTCCGTACCGAATGCTGGGGGGGCTATCGCGTATACGTCGAGCTCTACGATCGGATCAACTCGTTGTGGTAGCTCAGACGGATCTAGTATTTCTTCAAGCGCCATTTGTATGAAATCACTCGTTGTTGATAGAGCACTTGGTTCGGTGCACCGATTCCCGGGGTTCCTGGATACTGAATGTGTCCCCATGATGTTGCGAACGGTAGATAGAACCTCATTCTTAGCTTGTGGATCAATCAGGCGAAGCTTTATAGATGAATCAAGTAAAGAGGCGATAGTGAAAGCCTCATTTCGTGTTAGTACAGACACATCTTTATCTAGCTTAGCTCACATAGCAGAACAAACATTAGATAAAGTGCTCCTTTGCCTAGCGGAGATAGCATGCCCAACTGTAAGCATGGATGAGTTCGATACGCCCACACTAATTTTCTCTAGATGCCTCATCAATCCCTCAATAATGACAATAGCCTCATTTGACGTCGGTGCCTTGCTTTGGATAGCAATAGAGGTACCAAGCTGGACTCGTTTGAGTAAGTCGATAAATTTTTCCACTAGCTCCCATTCTGCGTCAAGTAAGGCTTGTTTTTGAAGGGCGGTGGACATCATCATATCGATAACAATCTTCTTTTCAATGCAACCACATAGCATCTTATAAGTGGAACTCCACCTAGTAGGGCAATCTATCGAGATCCTCCTCGTGTTTGACATATTTAACTGTCTGCAATATGTAAAGTACTTTGCCTCTTGCCTCGTCGATCCTCGTATAGCAATCACCACCTCTCTTAAGCATCGAACAACATCCCCTGAGGAAATTGCATGAGAACATATTCCTCCGCATCGATCGCAGCATCCAGGTCTGTGAGGTCTACTTCGTCAATGAAACTTGACTCGGGGCCATCTTCGACGACATTGAGTGCCTTCAATCCGGAATGCATAACTAAGTTGATGACATGTGCAATACACAAGACATGTTTCTTTGCAGTGAAACGTGCCTTCACTAGCTGCAACTCTCATTCCAATATCGCCATCATTCTTGCATTATTCGAAGCATTGTCCGTCGTAATAGCACACAGCTTCTCACTCAACTTAAATTCTGCCAGAATTTCCAACACAATCTCGCTCAAGCACTCCCTAGTGTGGGATCCCTCCAACTGGTGTATAGCGAGGACACATTCACACATTTTACGTTCCGTGTCTACCCAATGTACGGTGAGTCCTATAAATGATATTCGATTCGCCGAAGTCCAACAATCAAGAGTGATGGCCACTCTATCAACACTCTCCAGACGGTCACGAATACCGCTCTTCAACTCAATATACAACTTGAAAGCCTTTTCCTTAACAACCCTTGTCGATGGAATGGAGATCTCCTCTTTTGTGATGAATTGAAACAGTCAGATGAAATATTTCTTACACACAATGTTCCACGGTGAGACTGACTAACAGATGAAACGTACAAGCTCTTCTTTTGTCGTCTCCGACGACTGACCAATGAAGTACAGTTTTTTAGTACCTTGTCGATCAAAGATGTTGGCCATCGATGGTTGGTTGGAAGAGTTGCAATCTTGAGCCTTCAGCTCGTTATACTCTTTACGATGCACATTTTTCAAATGACGCCAAAGAATCATACTACAACTATACTTATTTTGCTCTACAGTCACTGCACGACCCTGAGTATTGGTCGCACAGAGGTTGCATGTGAACACCTTTGGCGCCACCTCTGTGAAGTGTATCCGTGCAGTGCATTCATTGTTTCTCTTTTTCTTCTTCCCGCCGATGCCAACACTCCCCTCGCACGATGCAGAGCTTCCATGTGAACCAGAGGCATATGATAGAGGTTCCCTAGGCATCCTAAATTACAATTGGAAATTTGTGTTACTTAAAAATTTCATGCAATACCAAGCTGAATTCGGACATTGCTCGATGTGCACTCATGATGAACACATGTTCAAACAGTTTCGTAAATAGAAAAGTAAGAATTTTATGACAACTAAAAAGGTGAAAAGAATATTCGTACGTCACACGAGTAAATAATAAAGTGAACAAAGGGAAATATAAGCCAATTAACGTAAATTGAAAATTCTCCAATCTGTGTACCATTCGTCACATAAGTATGCACATTTTTAATTGCCTTCGAGGCAAATTCAGGAATGGTTCAAAAGGCAGATAAATGTTCTGAACTTTATGGAGAGTACATAGAACGTCGCATAGAGCTTCGTATCTAGAGGCAGAGAAATATTCAGATAACCAGAGATGACTTCCTGCTGAAATAAGGTAGAAATCAACCGAACATTCAATGGAGATAGTTCAAAATATACGCAAAGAATGAGAGACAAAGAGATCAATAAAGAGAATAAGGGTTTGATAAAACATAAAAAATATGTGTATGCAAAGTTGAATAATAAATCCATAAAATCAGAGAATTACAAAGATGGAGAATTTGAGAGGAAGAGAAAATCGGAGAATTAGAGAGCTAGTGAGAAAAAAAGATGAAAGGAGGTTTTAGAGATAGTGAAATAGTGAGAGTGCGAGAGGAAGACAGAATTAGACACAGAGCAAGAGAAGAATCAGAGAATTAGGGAGAGAGAGAATTAGAGATAGATAAGGAGAAAAACAGAGAACGATAGAAAGAGATAAAGAGATTACTAGGATGAGAGGAAGAGAGAATGGCCGAGAGAGAATTAGAGATCGAATTGGGCGACTAGAGGGGGAGAAAATAGAGATTTAGAGATGGACAGCTGAAGAAATAGAGAGGGAGAGAGCAAACTAGAGATAGCGGAAGACCAAATCATAGATTCAGAGAGAGAGAAAGAGAGATTCAGAGATGGAGATAGGCATAAAATCAGAGAATTACAAAGATGGAGAATTTGAGAGGAAAAGAAAATCGGAGAATTAGAGAGCTAGTGAGAAAAAAAGATGAAAGGAGGTTTTAGAGATAGTGAAATAGTGAGAGTGCGAGAGGAAGACAGAATTAGACACAGAGCAAGAGAAGAATCAGAGAATTAGGGAGAGAGAGAATTAGAGATAGATAAGGAGAAAAACAGAGAACGATAGAAAGAGATAAAGAGATTACTAGGATGAGAGGAAGAGAGAATGGCCGAGAGAGAATTAGAGATCGAATTGGGCGACTAGAGGGGGAGAAAAATAGAGATTTAGAGATGGACAGCTGAAGAAATAGAGAGGGAGAGATCGAACTAGAGATAGCGGAAGACCAAATCATAGACTCAGAGAGAGAGAAAGACAGATTCAGAAAAAAAAGAGAGAACTAATGACGGTTTGTTTATCAAACTTGCATAGTGAATCGTTCTTAAACATCATTCCCCATAAAGAAAAAAAACAGCAAACACAAGTCGAGAAAGAAACCGCTAGTTATAACTGAACAAGGTAGCATCAGAATATTAGAAAGAAAGAAAGGAGAATCAAAGAAACATACCAAATCCCGTCTGCCTCCACCTTGAACCTCGTCTGAATCCGGCAGTAGAGACGCGAGTTCGGAGTAGAGCTACCAAATCGGCCGGGAGAAAGATGTGAAGGAGTCTACGGGAGAGAGGCAGGATTACGGTGTCTACCGGCCGTCGTCGAGACTCGAGAGAGATGGAGAGAAGAGACAGGATTCCGAGACCGAGGGAAGGAGACTGGGACACTGGGAGTGGGACTCTGTGCAAGAGAATGAGAATAATTTTTTTTTTTAAACCCTTAAAAAAATTCACACAATTTGCACAATGCGAACCGCACAGCCGTCTGTGCAAAGTTCTATTCGTTTTCAATAGTGTTCTGTTTGGAAATCCGAACAATTTGCGCAATTCGCTCCAAGTTGCACCAACGGAACAGAATTAGCATGTCTACTCCCTTGTTGGATATTAAGCTTGACTCAGTTATTTTAGGAGTTTTAGTTTGAATATTTTAGTTTGAATGTTCTAGTTTTAAATTGAATAAATCCATTCACAATAGACCACTGATTCATATGGAGATGTGGAGGGCAAGAGCAGCTTTTGAGGAGCTAAACACTGGTGTCTTTGGAGACCAAGCACATGGACAGGTGTGTGGTCAGGTTTTGTTTCTGAGGGTTTTTTGCTTTCTCAGAGGCCCAACTGATCACCACTTCATTGAATATCGCTCCATGAATATTGCTCATCACCAGAAAAATTACTACCACTATATCTTATTAGCTCTGCCTTTTTTTAACCCTTCACGTAGACTAATCCATGGTTAATTGTAACTCTCACGTACCTCAGCATTCGCTTGAGTGTATTGAGACGTTCTGATGTAGGATGCTCCATGAACTTGCTGAAAAATTCCACAGAATAAGTCATATCAGGCCGTGTATGATTCAAATACCTTAAATTTCCAATGAGGCTTCAAAAATATGTTGAGCAACCAAGCCATTTAGTTGACTGAACTTGACTCTCGCTTCGAGTGGAGACTGCACTGAGTTTCAGTAACTCATTTGTGCAAAATTTAGGGTACTCTCTTCATAAGTCCTTTGAGACAAGGTGATCCAACCTTCTTCTTGACATAAGTGCCCAAGTAGGAACATAAGTGCACGAGATCACCCATCTCAAAGTAGTGCTACATCTAGCCTTTGAATTCATTGATGTCACTTTCTTTTTCTCTTATAATAAGAAGATCATCTATATCCCCTGATGGAAATATATGTGGCCAGCAAGTCAATCACACAATCCATGTCTCGTTTCCTGTTCCTTAAGAGAACATATTCATTATAACGCATGTGTGATGCTTATAATAAAGTACACGAATACATGATCAAACTTAGTGAATTTTTGATGAGATCGTAATATGGAGATCACTAGTCTTTAAGCATGTGTTCTAAATATCACAATTTGAAGGATATGCGAGAAAAAATATCAAAGTATCTGAATAGAATAACACTATCTAGCCTCACTCATATGATGAGTATGGCCGGTCCCCTAGCCATTGGTGTGGAGACACTTAGGATAGATAGTGGGAGCTCTTTAGTGGAAAGAGTTCACTGAAAATTAATCTTTACGAATGCCTGAATGGTATTATACCAAATTGTCAATCGACTTGATTCACGTCATGGTTTTGTAAGTGGTCCATCGACATGAGACACCAAAGATGTCGTGTGGATGGTCAATTGTACTTTGTCCATGACACTGTATCCCTAATCATGGAATTCTAAATAGCCTTAGTTTGGGTGCATCAAGAAGTTCAGGAAGTAGACTGAGTGGTCAGGATGGGATCATCCACCCTTGGTACAAGAGGTGACAATATAAGGAGGACAATGCGATGAAGTCTTCTGCCAAGGCACTTAAATATCAAAGAAGAGTTCTCAATTGATTTCCAAATGCATTAGTACTTACTCGGATGAGTGATTAGGGTTTGATTGTTGACCATATCCTAAGTCATTGTAGGACCGTCAAATGGATGGGTGATTATGTGTACAAGATAACCAATGAGGAAAAGTTACATGGGTGAGTTGATACACACTTATTTAATGTTCTAGAGCGTGAGGTGTGGCATGGCACCCCATAAGATAATCGATTGTTTTAAATCAAATAATCTATATAATGATATAGTAAATCAATATGATCATATAGTTTATTAATTTAAGAATCCAATAAAGGTTGTTGAGCTACTAGAGTCGTTAACTAGGTTGATACATAAGCCTAAAGGGTCACATGCAAATGGTCTTAGGACATCAGAAGATATACTTAAGGTTTGGAAGTTTTTATCAAAATTCCTCATTTTGTATAAATAGGGGAAGGTCTTGAACAAAATTCACCCTGGCCAGAATTGTTTAGGGCATTCCCCTTCTTCTCCTTTATCCCCACACTTCCTCTCCACTCTCGATGTGATCAGGATGGCATAAGGACGACAATAGAGATTGAATGGGGCTTGTTCACTTGAAGGAGGATATCCAACATGTCGACAAAAGCGTTGATATGTTTAGATGCTGCAGACTTGAGCAGCTCGATTCCTCTTGCTCTGGGATCCATGAAATCATGGATGTGATCTATGTACATGTACTTCGTTTCATGATTCAAATGATGTCATTCAATTTCGTTATGTGTCTTCTGTTGTGTGATCAAGTCAACTTTGTGTGATGACTTCAAGTAGATAGATTCTTCATCATTCTTCTAAACCCACGTGAGACAAGGCAAGTGTGCAATTTAAAATACTATGCACGAGGGGCTTGTTTGAGTGATAACATGATAAATTAATAGATATTTAGATTCATTTGAAATGGTTAGGGTATTATTAATTCAAGATTTATCATGTTATTATTTGAATCACCTAAATATTTATACCTAAGCTTTAAATTCTAATTTTTACGCATTATGGTTTATTGACTAAACTCTTTTATTTCTTGGAAGTCAAGAAGTTTTAGTACTAATGTATTCTATAGTTTCAAATGTGCAGAAATTCACCGGAATGAGAAAATACAACTCTTCAAGAGTCGGAGAATTTTTGAGAGTTTAGTGATTCTTCTAAAAAATTCTCCGACTCTTGAAGAGTTTAGTGATTCTCAAAAGGGGGCTTAAAAGCAGAAAAAATGGTGTTTTGGGGCTTAAAATGTGAAGTAGAGGAAGATGGACCACTGCCTGACCTGTCTATTGGGCTCTCAAAAGCCTTCGATAGAAATAAGTTGAAGATTACAAGGGGAAACTCTCAACCTGCGGAGAAAAAGAGACAAAAATGGAAAGAAAAGAAAATAGAAAATACCCAAAGGGGTATTTTAGGAACCTAGATTTCCATTTTCACATCCTCATCTATCCATTTACCCTTCAATCTAAACACTCTTTTTCCCTACCTTTTCTCCCTACAATAGTTTCATTCTCTATCTAGATCTTCATTCAAATCCCCAGTTCATTCCCTCAAAATTTCATAAAAAACTCTTTCAGTTGCACCTTCAAATTCCATCTCAAACTTCTTTTACACCCTCTCTTCATTTTCCTCTATCTCTTCATTTCTGTCATTTTCTCTTTTTAAAACTATTTATTTATCTCTCTAAAATCCATTTTCATTATTTTTCTAGATCATTCTTTATTCCTCCTTTCAACTTAAAAAATATATTCTTTGAGTCCATCATTTAGGGGGAAAAAGTGGAGTGTGCAGGACTTTGTCAAATTGACTAAGTCCTGATCATTTGGTTTAGTCTTGACTTAGTCAAATTGGACTGAACTTTAGTAGGATGACCCACGAAGGCCAGACATATCCGGGCCACACCGGCCCGTCGGCCCATTCGGTCCGCCCCCGCCACTCCGCCGTCGCTGCCGCCACCATCGCCGACGATTACTAGAATATCTATTTTCCTTATGATCTACATTTAAATTTTCCAAACAAATAAAAAAATCCTTGAAATTAATATAATCAATTTTCAGTGTTTTTATCATCTTTGAAAATTCTAAAAAGTATTTAACTCTCATTTGTAATATTTATGGTGGTTTTTGGTGTCAATTAAAATTTCAGAGAATTCAAAAAATATTTATTTTCTATTCGGTGATAATTAAAATTGTGAATATTAATCTAAATTATTTATAGTATTGCTTATTTATATCTCTGCTTTATTTAGACCAGAGGAAATTATATAAACTTACTAAAAAACCATAAAATCTTATAAATTATATTTATCACTTTTAAACTCATTTGCTTCATTCCAAGCTTCTGAAAAATTCTGAAATTGAACTTCTGCCTCTTTGTGGACCGACCCTTGCCCTATTTCAATTATAGAGTATTGAAGTGGAATTTTTTTATAAATATTGTTTGTTAGGTTTGAATACAAAAAGACATAAAACCCCTAAATTTGGACTTATCATTGAGCCCACAAACTGCTTTCTTCAACTTCAAGACATGGCCTTCCTTTCCCTTCACAATGAAACGATACGATTGCTTCATAGAGCTCCTCCTTTACATCTCCATTTAAAAATGTCGAATTTGCATCTTGATGATGTAATAACCATCTATTTTGAGCTGCAATTACAATTAAGAGACAAGTTGATTCAAAACAAACCAGCGGAGGAAATACCTCATCATAGTCAATCCCTTGCTTCTGTGAGTAGCCCTTCACGAGTAATCTCGCCTTATCTATGACCCCCTCTCTACGAGTGTTTCTACTGAGCTTAAAGAGCCACTTAAGCCCAATTGGCCTGCAACCGACTGGAGGTATAACCAGCTCCCATGTGCAACTTCGATCTATTGCTTGCATCTTCTCCATCATAGCCATCTTCCATGCCTCTTTTCGGGAAGCTTCTCATAAGTCATGGGCTCTTCAACAGACAACATGAAATATTCTATGTGAGGTGCTATTTTGGCTGGTCTCTTCATACACTTTTTCAAGTTGACTTTGCTCAGAATATGGTGTTTAGGCAGGGGGGAGTTATCCAGTCTGGGAATGACTTTCTTCATCTTCAACTTCAGCGGACCTTGGCTCATCATCTTCTAGATTAGTAGAAATAATAGAATAAATGTGAGCTCGAAAATATTCTCACCCTTTTTATTCCAATTCCACTATGCATCATCTTCAAAATATAACATCCTGGCTGATATGAATAGTACCATGGACCGGGTCAAAACAACCGTAGCCTTAGAACCTACTTCATAACCTATGAAAGCCATAGGAGAGCTGTGATCTGCGAGTTTCTTTTGTGGAGTCTTAGTGCAGTTCACATGCACAACTGAACCAAACACCCATAAATACTCAATCGGAGGCTCAATGCCCATCCACATTTCATATGGGGTCAACCCTACAATCTATGAGGAGTTGAGCAATGAACAAGATACACTATAGTGCTTACAGTTATCCCAAATGTTCTTGAGTTAGGTGCATCTCTTTCAACATAGTCTAGATTCTTCCTTTCCACTACTCCATTTTGTTGCGGAGACCAGGGGGCAGTCAGCTGGTGGCCGATGCCTCGTGAGTGAGAGAATGAATTAAATTCCCCACCTCTATTACTCCCGAGACGCTTCATCTTTCTCCTTTTTACATCCTCGTCCAGACATTTGAATTTCTTGAAGTGAGACAACGCTTGAGACTTCTGTTCAGTATGGCTACCCACATTATCCTCCAAAAATTAAGTTACAATTAGAAGAACATATCAGCTTCCCCATAATGTGGTTGGGCTGATCGGGCCACAGATATTTGCATAAACCGATCCAAGGGGTGCATTAGCTATGTAAAGTGATGCTTTAGCAAATGGAGTTTGATTTTGTTTCCCTGCCAAACAGCTCCGACAAATGTGATCATGCACAATGGTCAACAGAAGTCCCTCCACTAACTATTGCTCGACATTTCCTTTAAAGAATGATGATTCAATTGACCATACCTAAGATGCAAAGGTCTACTTCAATAATCATTCAGCTTCACAATGATACAATCTTCTACCATTTTGGCATTTCAGTAAATAGAGTCATCCTTGTGTGTGATGAACTTCATCAAGGAGTGCGCCATCTCGATCATTGATTGTCAAAAACCTCCACGCTAGTGTTCTCCCGTCCCGATACCGGTATCGGATGCCGGTGTCGGGACAGATGCTGTTTCAGATACTGGAAAAGCAATTTACAGTATCCGTTTTTTCCGATATCCGGATATTGGATATCGGGATTGGATATCGGGATCGGATATCGGTTGCTACATTGTCGATATCCGTCTCGATGTCGAGATCCGTCTCTGTCTCAGGGGAGAGGATGACGATATCGGATATCGGGTGTGGATATCAGTTTTTGATATCCAACACCGATATATTTTATAAAAATATATTTCATTCATTATTAAAGAGCGATTAGGCAAATCAACTAGCGGTAGAGGGTATTTAGAGTTTTTAATTTGTTTATTGGCACATGTAATATATGCAAGTCAAACTTTTTTTTTCTTCCACATGGGATAAAAGCAGGATTCCGAGTTTAACAAACTCTGAAAACTTTATCCCATATGGAAGATAAAAGAAATTTTGGGCTGTATTTATTAGACGAAGTATTAATATCATAAATATATATTATATATAAGCCAATTATAATATTAGGAAAATCTATCAATATAATATTAGTTCATTTAATATATATACCTTGTGTAATATATACAGTGCATGATTTTATACATCTTCCATATGGGATAACAGGATTCGAATTTGGATGTAAACTGCGAATTCTGTTATCCCATATGGAAGAAAATAAAAATATTACACTGTATATATTAATCGAGTTTGATAGCATATTAAAAAGTAAGTTGTTGGATTTAAATAAACCATTAAATGAGATTGATAGCTTAATTTTTTTCAGTCCATACCGGTACCAATATCAAGATATCGAAAACCGATATCCGGCATCTGGTATTCGTTGCGTCTTTCTACCTACGGTATCCGATACAGATATTCGTCTACCCCTTAGAGACAGATATCGTCTGATATCTGATATCTGATATCTAGCAACGTCCCATTTTTTCCCGGATATGGGATATCGGTTGTCCGATACCAGATGACGAATGGATATCTGTTGGGCAAACCCTACTCCATGCATAATCATCTTGTAACCTTCTTCATCAAGTCTCCCTGGACTGAGGATATTAGCACACAACTTAGGAACATAGATAACATTACCTAATTGAACGCTTTCTCCATCTTGCCGAAAGGTGGTTATGCTGCCTCTGCCATGAACTTCAACTCGTGAGTTCTCCCCCAATTTCACAAAACCTGCTGCAGATTCATCAAGCTTTGTGAAGAAATTCCATTTCTCAGTCATGTGATTTTTGGCCCCTATATCTATGTACCACAGACCAAAGTACTGATGATCAGTCTTAGAGCCTTGCAACAAGATTTCACTTGGAGTTTCTTCTATTGCCATATGGAGAGAGGATGACGCCAGTGCCTAAGCAGATGAGATTGCCGTTGCCGCTCCCGGAGTGGACTCAGCCACATATGCCCGATTATCACTCTGTTTTTTTGCACTCCAATATTCCTATGCAAAATGACCATATTTTGGTCAATTATATCATTAGATTGCCAATTTATCAAATGATTTCTTATTTTTGTCTTCATCAGGTGGTGCATTGCATCCTCGGCCTCGACCTCTGTCTCTTCTTCTGTCATCCCCATAATGACGTCCTCTTCTATGTTACAAGGACTCCTCCTTAGTTGATATCTTTGCTTTTCTTAGCGCTTTGGCCAGTAAGGTCTGCTCCTCTTCATTAGACTCTTGCTCTTTGAGCCTGAACTCATGAAGGGGGAGAGAGGCAATGACTTCATTGAGACTTACCTGTCAAGATCGCCTTACTACTCTAGAGATAGCATGAGGACGTCAGATTTAGAAAGCCACACCGCCTCTTTCTCTTCCATTGTCTCTCAAATTCTGAAAATCAGAAAAAATGCGCATGAATTTCATTGCAAAATCCACAAAGGAGTCAGTCTGGGCCAAAGTAAGCATTTCAAAGTCACATTTGAAGCCTTGGATGCGAGACTAATAAGACATTCCACACTGAGATTCTGCTGCTGGGGGATCTCCTAATTTTCTTTTATCATGTTCTTAGCATTAATAACCACCAACAGGTCTTCCGAAACAATGCTGATGATTGCGGAGAGCGATAATAAGTCCTTCTTTCAAATATTCTCACGGACGATTGCCTGCCACAAGTATTGAGAATCAAGGTAAATATTCATAGACATTTACCAAACACGCTAGTCTGTCTTCGAAACTTTGATTAAGGGATTGCGCTGGCAGCGCCATCTCTCCACCACGCTCATCGCAGGTACTTATTTCTTGATCTTGGGGAGTCGAGTAGCTCTGATACCACTTGTTGGCTTCGTAAAGCCTAAAAACTCTCCAAGAACTTATCCAAAATCTGATAGAAAACAAGAAGAAATAATCGGAACTTTGATTCACAAAACATGTTCCACCTCATAGCCCTTTATATAAGTTCCCAATATAAGAACAAGAGTGAAAGTAGTTCGAACTAACTCTCAACAGGCGTCCTGGTGTTTGAGGTGACAACCGCATCACTGTCATAACTCCCAATGCTGGATGTCCACGATTAACCCTACAAAGCAGAAATAACTACCCAGAAAAAGGAAATCCAGAAATCCACCATAACACCCAAATCTGTTTTAGCTGGGAGAAATCTTCCCATTGAGGCAGTTTTTGGCAATCAGGAATAAGCTTGGATCAACCCTTCAGGGGATGTCTCTAGCTCTCTCCCTCTCACCCTCTCAATTATTCTCTATCTTGTTTTCTAGCTTGCTTTGTCTGTCTCTCCCTCTTGTGCATTCTCTCCCTCTAGTTCTATATTTTTCTTGCTCGCTCAATTTATCTCTCCCTCTCGTTACGCTCTCTTGCTCTGGTTCTCTATTTTTCTCGATCTCTGCTGCTCACTTTGTTTGCCTCTCCTTCACACTAGCTCTCCCCCTCAGGTCCTCCATTTTTTTTTGCTTTGTCTGTCTCCCTTGTTCTTTCTTCCTCCCTCTCTTTCTCTCTTGTTCGATTATGCTGGGTCTCCCTCTTATTTTGATGGATGGTGGTCATCTAGTTGACCATTCGGTACAACCTGGACGAATTAACTTGAGTCAGTTTGGATTATCCAATCCGGACAGTGGGCCGGCCCGATAACTTATGCAAAGGATCTTGTTTGTATTTCTCAATTTTGTAATTACCCAACCTTTGAAAATTTTGAACAAGATGGGGATAGGGTAACTACGTGAATCTCAAACTTTGTCCTGCACTATCATTCCTCTTCATGTTGCTTGTAATTTTTGTGCCCCATATTGTCCAGTCATTCATTTGGAGAAGTATACATGTTGGCGCAGATGAATTCTTGGTAAGTTATAACAACATATACTAGAAGAGATATTATGATTGTAGAGCAAAAACAACTGATTCACAAAATACCTTTAAAAATAATCTTTGCGCATGCCCTATCCCACTAGTCAGTAATTTCTTATGTCCCACCTGAAGAAACACATGTATTCAGTTTGGAGAAAAATGTAGGATGGACTGGTGGGTTCCATTTTACTGTGTTATAGCAGCGGTGAATAACTAGACCCCCAATTCTATGAGATGCATGTGAAACAGCTCACCACATGTCGTTGATTTGTTGTGGATTAAAATCTAGGTGAAACAACTCACCCCAGTTCGTTGATTTTTCAGTTCGCAGGCTGTATAATATGGCCGCACAAAATAGTTGCAATCCACATACATGCAACCATTGCGGTCGCTCACAATACTATAGCATTGACATCCAATCATTATGCTTCTGTTATCTCCACCACTGAGAAGCAGGGTTTTCTCCAAGAGACAATGACTATGTTTCCTTTATTAGGATGATTTAGATGTGAAGTAGGACGGCTACAGAATGGATGACTAAGGAATGGACAACAAAGGAATGGACGACTGGGTTGACGGGACAAAGTACGGGTAGATGGATGACTAGGGATGGATCGGATACGGGAGGAATAAAACAGCCACAGAAATCACATGGTCGGATTCGGAGTTTAAAACCGATGAAAATATGGTGGTGTAGCTCCGACTTTTATCGAGGGCGGGAGTACTGTCTTCCCCCACCGTGACGATGCCAAAGCACTGAAATCAATATCCGAATTTGCGTCGCGAAGAAACACTAAAGAAAGAGAGAGAAGAAGTGGAAAATCCAAACCAAATCTAATTTTGACGGCAGTGGAAACTTCTTGAGAAAACACTGGATGGAGAACACTTTCGACACCAAAGAGTTCAGGCGTACCTCTGCACCGCAGTGCGTGAAGAGGATGCGGGAAATTCCGATCATGACGAGGCTGGGCAAATTCGGGGGTTGAGCGGCCCACTAGACGATAGGATCTGGGCGTCCAGGCGTTGAACGACCCTGGTGAAGAGTGAGACGAACGAGTGTAGACGCGGCGAGGCGGAGCAAGAGGCTTGGCTAGGCGACGGGGCAGCCTAAGGGCGACCCTTGGCGGGCAGCCAGGGATGGCCTTTAAGCGGCCCTGGACAGGAGTCCTGGGGGATGGCCTGGGGCAGCCTTGGCAGCCCTAGTTGGGGCGGCCTGGGTGGCCTTTGGGCGGCCCCAAGGGGGCAGCCTGGGGGCGGCCTTGGGCGGCCCTGGCAGGGGCAGCCTGGGCAGCCCTTGGGCAGCCTTGGGTGGCCTTACGCAGGCTGCTTGGGAGGCCCTGGGCAGCCCTTGATGGGGCAGTCTTGGGCGGCCCTGCATGGGCTGCCTGGGGCGGCCCTGGGCGGCCCTTGATGGGCGGCCTTGGGTGGCCCTGCATGGGCTGCATGGGGCGGCCCTGGGCGGCCCTTGATGGGTGGCCTTGGGTGGCCCTACATGGGCTGCCTGGGGCGGCCCTAGGCGGGCCTTGATGGGGCGGTCTTGGGCGGCCTTGGGCGGCCCTGCGTGGCTGCCTGGAGCGGCCCTGGGCGGCCCTTGATGGGCGGCCTTGGGTGGCCTTGGATGGCCCTGCGTGGGCAGCCTGGGGCGGCCTTGGGCGACCTTTGATGGGGTGGCTTAGGGCAGCCTTGGGCGGCCCTATATGGGCGGCTTGGGGTGACCTTGGGCGGGCCTTGACGGGGCGGCCTTGGGCAGCCTTGGGCGACCCTTTGTGGGTGGCTTGGGGCAGTCTGGGCAGCCTTGATGGGGCGCCCTTGGGCGGCCTTGGGCAGCCCTGGATGGGGTAGCCTAGGGCGTCCTTGGCGGCCCAAGGTGGGCGGTCTGGGTGGTGACCTAGGGTTGCCAAGGGCGAAAGACGAGAAGGGGGAAGAGAAAGAGAGAGAAGAGGGCAAAGGAGGGAAGGGGAGGAAAGGAGAGGAGGAAGACAGCGACTGACAACGTGAGGTTGTGGTGGCGGCGGCGAAGATGACGGAGGTGGTGGAGGTAGGTTGAGGAAGAGATAAGGAGGCTTGGGCAGTCCTCCAAGAAGAGTTAAAAAAAAACTCGATTCTTGAATTATGATTGCCTAAGTGTTTCTTGAAAATAATGGCCTATTGATGTAATACGATTGGCCGGGATCGATCGGCTCGTATTACGCCACAGGGGTATGATGACTGAAAGTCGTGAATATGCAAGTAAATGACAAATTAAACGAATGAGCAGAAGGTAGGCCAATGGATACAACGCAGTCCGTGCCGGTCAGAGAGGAGAGGGGGATCCTGAGATCAAACTCCCAATGACCCTCGAGAACCACTAAACGACTACGTCGAGAGGGGCTTTTGACGGCCCTGGGGTGTTCAACGTCTAAGGCAGTAGCTACCCTTTCTACCACAAAGAATCCTACACTCGACAAGGTGGCTAGTCCTATCCGTGAGATGACTCGGGTAATAACGACAGAGGACGTGATAGGGAACGACGAGACTGCAACAGGTAATAATACTGGTAATGTGGAGAGGAGACGAGACTGGCCTTTAGTATCGCTAATCCACGACGTCAAGACTCGATCGGGCTGGTGACATGGCGAGGGCGGAATCGTGATGAATGACGACTCTGACGTGGATGAATCCAAGAACGCGGCGGGCGTGGTGCGTGCTTTTGGCCGGCTGGGACACGGGCACGGCGGGCGGAGTGCTGCAGTGTCGCGCGGCAGGCGCACAGCATGCACGGGGGCGGGCGCATGGCGGTGCGCGCGTGCAGGTGGACGGGTTCGTGGCGCGTTGTAGGCGCGGGCGAGAGTGCGCCTGGGCGTCGGAGGTGGCGTGCGGGTGATCGCGCAGAGGCGTCCCTCGCGCGCGAGCGCCGTTCGACGAGCTGGCGAGCTCGCGGGGTGAGGCGCTGACGGGCGTTCGCGCGGGGTGGGCTCACGGCCGTAGGGCTGTCAGCGGGATGGGGCGAGACAGGGCAAGAATGGGTGGAGATGGAGGGGCAGAATGGCGCAGGGGAAAGATGCACGGGCGGTGGAAAGAGGTGGCGGATACGTGAGGTCAGGGACGGCAGGGGTGGGGGGAAGGCCCTGAGGGAACGGGATAGTGAGGATGGCGGGGCCAAGTTGATCAAGAAGTGGGGGGGGGGGGGCGCGGACGGCAGATCAAGAAAAGGGTGAGAGTGGACGTGCGCAGGCGAGGGTATGAATCAAGAAATGAAGGGGGGGGAGGAAATGGTAAACGGAGGGTTCAAGAAATGAGGGAGAAGAGATGGCATGGGCGGTGGAGGCGACGTAGGAAGGATGGATGGGCGGGAGAAGGGAAGTGACGAGGGTGAGGGTCGAACCTTGAGCCCCGACAGGGGTTCTGGATTTGTAACCGCTCCACGAAACTCCCACGAACGAGAGTCTTGCGGATTCTTGGAGATACCTTCGAGCGGGCGCCGAGGGGGAATCCTCGATGCAGCGTGGGTCGACGGCGTTCTTGGACCTTCGGGCTCCTCCGGAGTGATCTCGACGATGGAGCTTTCTTCACCAAGCGCAGATGACTTCTTGAATCTTTATCCTGGCCGGAGTGATCTCGACGACACGGTAGAACACGTTCTCTCGGAGTGATCTCGACGAGAGGACGTGGGCTCTAAACCGCGGAGTGATCTCGACGTGGTTGAGACTAGCCAAGTCTCCTACTCTACTTCCTATGGTAGGTGAGACACAAGTTGTGATTTTCTTCAACAAAATGACTCCAAAGAGTTCATTGGGCATGCCATCCCCTTATATAGTGAGGATGGGTGCCAAGTGAACGTGGGGAGAGGACGAACCATCGCGAGACGTGGTTCGACCTCTCCTTACAAATTTGAAAAGCAAATACAACGAAAAGGGAAAGACGAAGGACGGGGCCCAACACTGGCCCCGTCCATAAAATCCAAAAACACAAACAAGCAAGAAATAAACACAAGAGAAATAAAGTGCTTACGCGGGGTACTTGAACCCCGGGTGGCGTGTGTCGACTCGAGCTGCTCGGTGCGGTTGCTGGTGTGCCGTCGTGCTATCTTCCCGATGGTCCTCCATCACCTATATATACAGGCCTTGGAGGAAAGAGAAAATAACGAGAAATTAAAGATGAAAAATTAAAGACGTGCTTCATGTCACGCCAAAGGACATTTGTTGATCTGCCTTTGGCGACGTGTCATGACGTGCGTAGGGAGGTGTGCGGGTGGAGACGTGCGTGACGATGGTTGCGGCATGTCCGTGGCGGAGGCGTTGACTTTGGTTGACTTCGTCGCTGAGTCCATAGCGAAAGTGCTGACTTCGGTTGACGGTATCGACGGGTCCGATGGTGATGTGTTGGCATCCTTGCCATCAAGATGCCTTGCACAACTCAGGTTTATGCCCTATGTTGGTGAGAATATGTGTAACCATCGAAGAATTGAAGAAATAAATTGCCTTTGATAACCCATAATATGTAGTGACTGAGATACTAAACTATCTCAGATTTTATTTGGCATCTTGGTGATTTACATGACCATTAATGTGGGTTCCCGTCAAATTATTTGGCGTTGGTGCATCGGTAAACCTCACAATGATTAACAGCTGAAGACGGACGAGGAGTTGAGGCCTAAATCTCTGTTGTATAAGATATCTCATGTGGTAACATAAGGCAATGTATAAACGAGCACCTTATATAGGTATACCTGATACCTTGATGGGAGGAATATATTTTGATATATAAACTTTGAGGTAGGTGAGTTACTGGTTTCCCATAATCCACACTAATGAGACGGCATAACATTGGTTTTAAGGTAAAAACTGTATATAATCTTTAGAATACCAAATTGGTATATATATACACATAGATTTCATTTGATCCTTAGAATGCATAGTTGATAAAGGTACATGAATATTGGTGTACATATGTATCTGTTTCCCCAAAGTCGAGAGTGTAGTATGACCTTAGCAGGCGCATTATTTACAATGTGACATAGCACATTCTCGTGCTTCTGATTGAAGTCAATATACTTTAGCCTCGTGGTTCAACTATACAGGCAAATGGGTTTAGTATGAACCTTGGTGTACCCAAACGGTGGCATTCACCATGTTGTAGCAGACTCACAATGGTAATAAATGTGCATCTCGTCTCACTATGCAACCTGGTGCTGCCAAAGTGTTTAATTATAATTTTCACTAATAAATTTCTTTCATAAGACTTCATCACTAAAATAAACATAATATTCTGGAAAAATATTAAAGTTGAAATCCACTTGTTTTATACATTCGCTTTGTATATGTATTCTTCCATTCCTCTATGCTTGTATGGAAAATTATAAATACTATTGTATACACCAGGATCCTTAGACAGCATAATTTACCCCATTTATGGTTTATCAATATGCAAGAGGGAGAGTGATGGGATTTATAATTCTTATAAATGCATCAAAGCTTTCTATAGATTTATAATACTATTATGAACAGTGTGATAATTACTGTGTAAGAACTTCTGAGATTGAGATGAATGCAGTGTTCAGTTTTCAATATCCATCATGATATCTTGATATATGATATCAGTTGTCCAGGAAAATCAAGAAAACCTCATGGCGAGCACTAATTGAAGGAGATGTGAGATCAAATAGATTGACGTGAGGTCAACATTCACAGGAAACTATAGGTGCTTGTGTAAGCCAATTTATTGTCCTAGACTCTTAATTTGGTAGGATTGTGATTAAGGGCCCAATGAAAAGAGAACGGATTTCCCAAAACCTGAATAACAATGTGTTAACTCCTTTATTTGAAAATGTATTAAGACTTTATGAACCAAGTCACATATAAAAGGAAAAAACACGAATTTATTTAAAAATTAATCCACTCCCTAATAAAAATTGTTTAGATCATTAAGCTATTACTATCCAATTATATAGACCATGAAAATATGATTTGAAAGTTGAAAAAAGAGATCTTTGAATAATTACTGTCAAAGTCTGTAGACCATGCAAATATGATTTCAGCCTTTGGATGCCAACTACGCACATTTTTTCATGGTTATTATTTTTTGATATCAGATATGCCAGTTATGTACATTTTTCAACATGCAATTATGGAAAATTTATGTTCATCAAACGCCCATAAAAACTCTGCACAGCTATTCCTTTCCAACCGATCTCTCAAGCAGCCTGAGATCCCCATCACATCAATGGATTGGTCTTCACCCTATTTCCACCATAGAACAAAATAACTCATAAAAATGAAGGACATTAAAGAACAACCACAGAAAGATTTGGAAGAAAAAAACTGCAGAAGAACCTTGTCTTTCCAGTAGAACATGTCCCCATACTTCCTAGCCACGCGGCTCTAGAAGTTTTGAGGGACCTCTAGAGCAACTATTGCATTGACGTTGAAATGCAAGATATTGCCTGTCATGTTTTAAAAAATTGCCATCCATGGTCAAGATAAGGTGCACATCCATCTAAGTTTGACATGGTCACATCCCTCAAAATCAAAACAAAATGTCTCAATTTTATCCAAATTTTATGAAGATGCTCTAAACGAAGCTTTTTTGAGGTAATCAATGACATTAGCTTGTATGAAGAGACAAGGGGTAGTCTAGATAGGGTGGAGAAAATGTAAGAACTCCATTAAAGAATTTCCCATTTGAAGCAAGGATGATTTTGGCCTCACCGAATGTTGGGTTTGCATGTTTGGTTTGCCACGCAGACTATGGTTCTTTCATCGACATTCCAAAAATCTCTAATGGCCAATCCTAGGTGACAAAAGATAAAATGGTCAAAGGATTTTTTAAAGAGAAAAAGAAACACTGTAATATGAGACTTCATATAACAAAACATAAGTCCGACCAGATATCACACCGCGGGTATCTGTATAGTTCTGCAACAGAATTCTCAATTGATATCCAGTGTCATCCTCAAGAGCAGTGATCAATTTGATCAGCCAATTTTCCTAAAAATTACAGACAATTGTTAGTGACAATGGATCAATCCTAGATACTTCAGAAGATTCTAGAATGGTAACACAAGAGCATCAATGAAAAAATAGTAAAAAGAGCATCAAACACTTTATGCTACCCTAACCAGATTGCGACATTGTGCGAGATTGGTGCTCTCAACGTGATTGATGCTGTGCTAACGAAAAAAGCAGTAGTAAAAGAGGGAAAATAGATATGAGGGTCACGATTCAGTTAAATTCCAAAAAGATAGATTCAAATATATGAGAAAGTTGAGTGAACAATCATCCAGGACAAACTAATTATATAGTACTCTTGACATTGGATGGAGGATTAGTTTTCCACAAGAATTCTAGAGGAGTCTCGCATCCAGCTTGCGTTCTTCTTCCATCTTCTTCTCCAGTATCGTGTGTTGGACAACTAATTTGAGTAATGAAAAATGAAAGAATTTATCATCACCATCATCATGATTTTTGTTCACCAAGTCAATGAGCAATAACAGAGTTCTCAATGTGTAAATAAATGGATAGTTCAATACAGCAGTCAAGGAGCAATAACAGAGTACAATAGCTGAGGAAGACAAAATATTGAGAGTCTAATCGGTGGGTGCATTCACACGAATGTCAAATGGCTCATCATCCTTATCATCGTCTTCGTCCTCTGCTGCTCTCAAATATTATTGTTGTACCATGACTTCAACATCATCAGTACTTCGACTCTCTTTGCCATGAGCCTCGATCGCCTGTAGTTGATAACACGACACTCTTCTGAGAATAAACGCTCACACGCGGTACTAGGTCATTAGAACTCTAGAACATCCTTCGCCACCAATGCTAATGCAGGGTAAGAAATCTGACCTGTTATGGGGGTAAAAGCAATCAGATATTCAATAAGGAATGCATGAGATTTTGAATATAAAAATGCAAATTATTTGATACCTGTCATCTTCCACCAATGCAACACCTCTGCACTGAATGCTGGTGGGGTTGTAGCATATACATCGAGCTCTTCAATTGGATCAATTCTTTGTGGTAGCTCAAAGGGATCTAGTAGTTCTTGGAGCTCCATTTGTATGAAATCACTCGTTGTCGATACATCAGATGGTTTGGTGGATCGACCACCAACATTTCTGGATACTGAATGTGACTCCATGATATTGTAGATGGCAGATAGAACCTCATTATTAGCATGTGGATCAATCAAGCGAAGCTTCATAGATGGGTCAAGTAGAGAAGTGATAGTAAAAGCCTCATTTTCGTGTTAGTATGGACACATATTTATCTAGCTTCGCCCGCATACCGGAACATACATTAGATAAGGCATTCCTTTGCCTAGTGGAGATAGCGTGTTCAATTGAAAGATGGAAGAGTTATTTACTCACACTTTAATTCACTCAAGATGCCTCATCAATGGCTTAATAATGACAATACTTTCATTTGACGTAGGTGCCTTGTTCTGAATAGCGACAAAGGTACCATGCTGGAGTGGTTTGAGTAAGTCGACAAATTTTCCTACTACGTCCCACTTTGTGTAAAGTAAAGCATGTTTTTGAAGAGCGGATGACATCAGCATATCAATTACTATTTTCTTCTCAATGCACCTGCATAACATTTTGAAAGTGGAGCTCCACCTTGTAGGGCAATCTATCGAGATCCTCCTCGTGTTTGACATATTTAATTTTCTGCAGTAGGAAAAGTACTTTGCCTCTTGCCTCGACAGTACTCATATGTTAATGATCACCTCTCTTATGCGCTGAACAACATCCCGTAAGGAAATAGTAGGAGGATTCAACTCCTTTGCATCAAACACATCATCAAGGTTTGTGAGGTTTACTTCGTTAATGAAACTTGACTCGGGCACATCGCCAATGACATTGAGCGCCGTCAATCTGATCTGCATAACTAAGTTGATCAAATGCGTAGTAGAGAAGACATCTCTCTTTTGCAATAAAACGTGGGTTCATTGGTCACAACTCCCTTTCTAAAGTCACTGTCATTGTTGCGTTATTCGAAACATTCTCTGTCGTAATTCTGCATACCTTCACGCTCAACTTAAACTCTGCAAGAACCTCCAACACAATCTCGCTTAAGCACTTCCCAGTGTACGGGACCTCCAACTAGAGTATGGCGAGGACACATTCACACATTCTCCATTCTTTATCTACCCAATGAACGATGAGACCTATAAATGAGATTCCATTCGCGGAAGTCCAACAATCTAGAGTGATGGCCACTCTGTCAACACTCTTCAATCGGTCATGAATACCGCTCTTTACCTCAATGTAAAGCTTGAAAGCTTTTCCCTTCGTATCCCTTGTCGATGGAATGGATATCTCCTCCTATGCGATGTATTGAAGCAGTCGTATGAAGTATTTTTTACATACAATGTTCCACGGTGATGCTGACTGATAGATGAAATGTACAAGGCCTTCTTTTGTCATCTTCGACGTGCGACCAGTGAAGTACAATTTGTCATTACCTTGCCGGTCAAAGATGTTTGTTAGAAGAGCTCCCTTCTTGAGCCTTCAATTCGTCCAATATCAAACTAGTTTCCGACGAAGTTTGATGTGTACGTATAAAGTAGAAATGTTCAAGCATAGTTGTAAACTGAAATTTATCACATCGATAATGTCGAAATGTAGATTCATTCTCATATGAGTAGATTAATAAGCAAAATAAATGAACTGTATGACAATTAACTGAAAAAAAAATATTCTTCAATCCGTGTCCCTTTTTTCACATATCTCTGAGAAAAATTCAGGAATTGCTCTTATCGTAATGGAGAAGACAGAGAACACCACGTAGAGCTTTGTATCAAAAGGCAGAAAAGATCAGAGATTCCCTGAGATGACTTCCTGCTGATCAACAATTAGACAGAGAGAGAAAGAAAGATAGATCAATAGAGAGACAAGGAGAGAGAGAAATCAACAAAAATGTACAATTGAGATAGATCAAAAGATAGACATAGAAGGGGAGAGCGAGATCAATAGAGAAAATGACGGATTGATCAGAGAGAGATGTATACATGAAACTAAGATTTTTCTTGCACAACTCATAAATTCAAATGAATAATGAAATTTTTGACATAAAATTTCCATATTAACATTCATGAACCCATGTAGTTTCATTAGGCTTTAGAGAGGCTTATTCAATAAATTTTGACTTAAATTTTATAGATGATCAAACAAATATTTGGTCTAGGTGGAACTGACAATGGCGAAAAAAAATATAAGCAAATTACTAAAGAGTATAGAATCATGTAGTAAGTACGAGTGAAAATCAACATGACTATTATTTTGCAGCATCTTAAAGATTTTAGAAATAAAACTCAAACAACATAAGCATAAAAAAGAAAATTCAAACGGTATAACTTGACAAAATTCAAAGTACATTAACTCCAGTTGCAATTTCCATCAAGATTCATTGATGTATTCAAGTTTTGTGAAATATATTCAAGTTTCACTGACATAGAAGACTAAAAAACTCAACAAGAAAAGAGAAAAAAATTGACCAACCGTGAACACAGTAGAAACTACACAAGTTTAGTAGTTTGCAGTGAGTAAAGAAACCCAAGCAAAGTATACCCAATGAGCGATCCAATGAGGATCGCTCATTGGATATACTTTGCTTGGGTTTTTCTTTATTCTCTTCATTCCCTTTGAAACTTCCCCTCTTCCTCTCACTGTTTCAAGCACCCCTGGCCAATAACCTTATCTTTACATCTCCCCTGCTCTTCTCCTTCATCGCCAGCCATTGCAAGCACCTCTCTTTCCCTCTATGGAGGTGCAAACCAAGTGAAATTATTCCGGGTTTTATATACGTCAAAGGGTAATCAGGAAAGTTGAAGTTTTTCTATGTTGTTGCCAATGTTCACATGAGAAAACTATATTGAAATTGTTTATTTACATGGCATGGTTTATTGGGATCCTTGTTAGAGTTGAGAAAAATATATAGTTTGAAAATGGGAACACGTGATTAACAGTTAAAGTTGATATTCTGGTTCATCTTTAATCTCATATAGTCTGGTAGGGTTTTTATTATAATTTCAATATTTTAGAAAACCAAAATATAAAATTGAAGATTTTATATATCTAAACTATGTAAATCATGATGGTATGCTGGACAAAGAAAATATCTTTGATCTTGATTTGATATAAAAACTAACTATGTTGTCCAACAAATTTAAGTGCTAGGGATTGGTAGAATTGGCTAATCCAAGCTAGACATGGTTGTTTATTTGTGAACATTTTTATTGATTTGTGGAATGCAAGTTCATGAGGAAGTGAAATTCCCCCTCGATGAGGCAAGATAAATATGGGGAAATTAACATCTCTAATGTAGAGGTCGAGGATCTAAAACTAAGCATAGTGAACACGGATCCACTAGAGAAAATTTAATTTGTTTGACGGATTTCTGTTACTTTCTTTTAAAGAACCCACAGAAATGTATTCTATTGATTCATGATGATCTGGAATTGCAGTGAACTCGAATTTTCCCCCATTATCCAGGAATTGGTCTAGTGCATCGTTAATGTGTGGAATGCCCATTATCTGGGGAAGGCCGCTTAATGCGTTAGAACAAAGACTGATAAACCAATATCTTTAGTTTGGCGGTCTGGGATCCTAAATTGGGCTTGCAGAGAAGTCCAAGCGAGAATCACAAACTATACATGTATACATGAAATTCAATGAGAGATTGATCAACAATTAGAAATCGACAGAGAGGAGGGATTGATAAATAATAAGACATAGAGAGAGAGAAAAATCAACAGAGAAAATGAGGGATTGAACAAAAATAAGACAAAGAGAGAGGGAAATCAATAGAGAGAAAGAAAGTAGATCAAAGCAACCAAAATTAACACGAACTGAAATCAAAATAAAAAAAACTTACCAAAAACTTAGCAATCCTAAAAAACTATGCTTACTATTTCTGCTTCCACTATGCTCCTCATCGAAATGTGGCAATAGAGCAGCGAGTCTGCCGATGGAAACCGTAGAGACTGTTGGTTAAGAGTGAAGAATAGAGGGTACAGAGACAGAGAGAGACGAGATTAGGGTAGCGAGTTGCTCTAACTCTCAAAAGGATGGGCCAAAGAGAGATTGAGAGTCTGAATCAAAGAGGGAAGAATCGTGTTTAGTTTTTTAAAAAACTTTAAAAAATAATATGCACAATTTGCGCAAAATGAACCGCACAGGCGTTTGTGTGAACATCTATGCGAACTCAATTTTGTTATGTTTGGATAACCAAACAGAATGCACAATTTGCATAGATTCGCACAGAACAAACCGAACGACCATGTCTAGCTGCTCGTATGCTTGAGTCTAAGATGAACAATGTGATTATATCTATTCACGATGATAAGAACTAGCAGTCAATAAACTTGCAGACAAAGAGCCATGCAACAAAGGGATACACAAAGGCCAAGAGGTTGGCTCCCAAGGTGAAGTATCACTTTTGCAGAAAGCTTGGTCACACCAAGAAAGACTTCACTAAGAGGAAGGCATGGTTGGCCAAGCATCACTCAGGTAGTGTAGCCTACGTAACTACACATGAATCAAATCTAGCATTTGTTCCTCAATCGAGTTGGTGGATTGACTCCGATGCTTATGTGCAAATTTTGACCACCTTGAAGGGTTTTGAAACAAGGCGAACCCTAAATGAAAGCAAAGCATTCGTCGCCTCAAGCAATAGGATGCAGTCTCAGGTCAAACTTGTGGGAGATTATCGGCTCACCTTGGACACTAGAGAAGTGCTGGACACCAGACATCTTTTCAAAGAAATTTGATCTCTGTAACCAAACTAGTTAAAAAAAACTATAGATTATCTTTTAATTCATCTGGAATGTCTTTGATAAGCCAAAAATAGGGGTAAAAACTATGCAATTTTTAGCCCTTGTCGTTGTGGAATTTGGCTTATGCAATAAAATTTATAAGAACTCCACTTAAAACGTATAGTGATAAGTACGAGTGTCGTCCAAGGGAAGCTAATAAGGAATTCGATTTGGTAGTTTTCTTGATAGTTTACCCCTAATTAGAGTGAATTTGATCTTCAACGAGGATCATTCACCCTAATTAGAAGAGAAATTTAGAGAAGGGGGGTAGAAGAGATGAGACGAAAAGAAGAAATTGGGAGCTCTAAATTGGCTTCTTTGATCCTAATAAAAGGATCCAAGAGGTCAATTAGAGGGGTTGAAAGGGGAGTTTTGATGTCAGATTGGTTGGTTTTTTAGTTTGCTGATTCAGAAATGACATGGGGAAACTTTAATCTCCTAAGAATTAAAACTAATTTTTTAGAGTTTTTTATTAATGTGCACTCAGAATAGCTAGGTGAATCTCTCAATCTCTCCTCTCAATCTCAGTAAGGGCTTGTACGTTTCGCTCAAGCCTAGCGGTTTAGAAGTTCATACCAAGATCGAGAAAAATGAAGAAGAAATGTCACTAAAACAACATCCAAATACACTAAAAGTTCAAATACAACAAGCAAATGGTACCAGATAGGTTGATACAAGCTAGAGCTCCTCCCTGTCTTGCAGCTGTGATAGAGCACCATCAAGAATGAGCCCCTCCTCTCAAAATTCAGCTTTTATACCTAGGTTACATGGTGAAAATCACCATTTTACCCCCGTTTAGTAATTAATTTTTATCTATCAATGTAGGCTAGATCTTAATGATTTTACCATACAGATAGAAAGAGGGGATCAAGACGAGCAAATCCATAAAAAAATCATCTCAATCGGACTTCAGGATCAAAAGTTATGAATAAATCAATTTTAACCAATTTTAACCATTGGATTAAAATTGATTTATTTCTTAATTCACGCAATGACGTGTCGGCAGCCTATTGGTTGCCGCATTTCAAATTTCGTTGGCGGGCTCTCTCTCATCGCACCACGTACCCCACCTGCAAAAAAAATAAAAACAAAAGAAAATCGAAAAGCGGGATTTGCATATGCATCGCTACGCACGTACCGGTGCGTTTCTTTATACCTTATCCATTAAACTGTCGCCACGTCACCACCCGTGCACGCGCATTGTATGCGCTGCACGGGCGGTGTACTTACCTCCTGCGTGTAGCGCACATCTCATATCCGTTGGATTTTAATCCAACGGCTATGATTTCGCCACGTCGACGCGGCGGAAGGCACCGGCGCGCTTTTTCAACAAAGCCCTTCATAAAACAGATTATTAATATCTGACGCCGCCCAGAGGTATTTGTATATATGTCCTTTCGGCACTCTCTCTCCTCCGATTTTCTCTAAAATTAATAATGCAATTGCAAATAAACCCTAAATGATTTTAAATTGGATCGTTACGCCTGCCATGGCGACCGAGAGCTGTTTTCAGGGTCTTTTTGCAACGAAACGTTGCAAAAAGGCCCCAACAAGTCTAGAAATTGCATAAATACATTTTTTTCTCTTATAAATATGCCCTTTTTTAATAGAATAAATGCATTTCTTCTTGAAATAAATCCCAGAAAATTCCTAAAAATTCGTAAAAAATTCTAGAAAATTCCCTGATTCATTCCCATGTTGATAAATGTCGAAATAAAATTTTTAATGTGCCATTTTCATCAAAAAATAATTATTTCGAGCTTCAATAAATCCTTACAAATTAATATAATTAACAGAAAATTAGGGAAAAATCAGAAATTACTTGAAAGCATTATTGTCGTGTAAATATATGATAACAACCCAATTTTAAGCCTTTTAAATGCATAAATCATGCTAATAACATGAAATAAAGACCGAAATTAGGGTGTTATCAGTCTTTAATGAGGAGAAATACTCCTCTTGGTACATCGATAATAGATGGATTATTCAAGTTTAACATTGCTTCAATTGAAATGCCCACTTCTCTGGTTAAATATCTCAAGAGGACAAGAGTTACTTAGGATTCTGGTATTCTGTGGCATAGGAGATTGGGACATATATCCCAAGCAAGAGTGGAAAAACTATTGGTAGGACTTTTCAATTCCGTAGATTTTACTAAATACCACAACTAGGTTGACTGTACATAAGCTAAAACAATAAATACCTTCAAAAATCTGCTAATATAAGCTAAAAATCTATTAGATTTTATTCACACTGATTTATGCGGACCCTTTGACATTTGCTTCATCGGCCATACATACTTTGTTATCTTCATAGATGATTACTCCAAATACATGTATCTTTACCTCATCCATGAGAAATCTGAAGTCTTCATGATGTTTAAACATTTCAAATTGGACGTAGAAAAGCAAATGGGTAAATCCATCAAATCAGATTGATCTGATAGAGGAGGCGAGTATTGTGCTTGATACACTAATAAAGGACAAATACCAAGACCTTTTGCTCCATTTCTAAAGGAACATGGCATAGTTCCATAATTCCCAATGCTAGACAAGCCCAATATGAATGTGATAGCTGAACGGAGAAATGTAACACTTTAAAATTTGTTAGAGTTATGATGAGTCACTCGACCCTGCCAATCTCGTTGTGGGGTGAAGCATTGACAACAGCCGTGCATGTACTGAATAAGGTTCCTACCAAGTATGAAGGGAAAAATCCGTATGAGTTATGAACTGGTAAAAGACTTTGTTTAGGTTACAATAATATATGGGGAAGCCCAGCTCAAGTCAAGCTTTGCAGTCCAACTGAGACATCTCTGGATTTAAGGTCAGTCAGTGCTTACCTTATTGGTTATCGAGAGAGGTCAAGGGGCTACAAGTTCTATTGTCCTACACATACCACTCGAATGGTTGAATCTGACCGGGCCATATTCCTAGAGAAAGGTTGTATTAGTGGAAATAGATTGAGGGACTCTGTCTTTGAGGAGTCAATGGAAGATACCATGGAACCTCATCATGGTACAAAGCACATTGGTGCCAACCATCCTCAATTGACACACACAAACTTGTCAACTATTATTCCAGCAATGGATGATACTCTATAGGTGAGTGTTCTTGGCCAAGAACAACGCCAACCACAACCATTAATGGAACCTCAAGCAGACGAAAATTGGATTATGTGGTGTACATATCAGGTGAAGATATTGGTGAAGGGAAAAATGACCCTAGTACATTTTCACAAGCCATGAACTCTGGAAACTCTGATATGATGTAACACGACACATTAGGATCGAACGGCTCGTGCAGGTCACTGCGGGCGCTGTCCTCGGCTACGAACGCTTTGGTGGCTGCGATCGCTGTGGTCAATTGCAAGCGACTGCGGCCGTTGAGGGCGTGGCTCGCGGCTGTGGCCTAGTCTGGTGATGCTGGCTGTAGTTGTGGCTATCTGCTCGAGTGCGTTTAGTGGCGGCGGGGCAAACTCGCAGGCAGCGAGGATGGCATCAATGATGACAGGGGTGGAGGTGGCAGCACTGGTGATGGCGATGGCGGCGCTCCGGCGAAGATACAATGTAAACACCCTAATTTATTTTCTCGGGGGGCATTTTTGTCAATCTCTCAAACTCTAAAAGTAATAAAAAACAACTAAAATAATTGGAAAACCTAAAGGACTACATTTTGAAATCTTTTTTCTTCTCTATTTTTTTCTCTTCTTGTTTCTTTTTTTACGATGGGCATCTTATAGGGGAAATATGGACCTCCCCCCTTAGAAACAAAGGAAAGAAGGCCCAAAAAAACTTTATAGAGGGCCTAATAAGAAAATAAAAACACCACATACATGCCCATACATGGGCTCACCTACGCACAAAAATGTAGGACCATACCTAGCCTACATGTGTGCAAACGAAACAAAATAACTAGGTCGTCGAGACTGGATGGTCCCCCATCATGATCATTGATTTCAGGTGATGAAGGAGGAGCTTGGATTGATGGATGACAATCAAGTGTGGGAAATTGTGGGCATACCATAAGGGAAGAAACCAATTAGTTGTAAGTGGGTCTATAAGACTAAGCTTAATCCTAATGGAACTATCGAGTGGTACAAGGTGAGACTTGTTGCAAAATGGTTTACACAAAGTGAAGGCATTGACTATTATGAGACGTTTTCTCATGTCTCATCAAAGGAAAACGGAAATTTGAAGGAGGAAGTGTACATGCAGCGACCTTAAGGTTTTGAGACGAAATGAAAAGAAAATATGGTTTGCAAGCTGAATAGATTAATATACGGGCTAAAGCAAGCTTCCAAACAATGGTACTTCAAATTTCATGAAGTTATGAGTACTTTTGTTTTTAAGGAAAATACTGATGATCAATGCATATACGTTAAGGAATGTGGGAGTAGCTGGATTTTGCTGGTGCTGTCTGTTGATGATATATTTCTTGATACTTCAAGTTCTAGTTTGTTATAGGAGACTAAATATTTCCTATTCAAGCATTTTGATATGAAGGATATGGGGGAAGCCCACTTTGTTTTTGAATTCAAATACACCGAGATAGATCCCTAGGCATGATAGGACTATCACAAAGGTCCTACATATCAAATGTGTTGCGGAGGTTTTCGATGGAAAATTTTTCTCTTGTAAAGGCCCCTATTATTAAGGGTGATAAACTAAGAAAACTTGAAGGTCCTCATTCTAACGAGGCACGACTAGCTATGAAGGACAAATCATGTGCTGCGGTTGTTGGGTGTCTCAACTATGCCCAGATGTGTACACGACCCAACCTTGCTTTAGTTACTGGATATCTTGGAAGATACCAGGGTGATCCCTGACTCATGCATTGGTAAGGTGCCAAAAAGGTTCTACGCTATTTGCAATGAACAAAAGATTTGATCCTTACATACAAACGATCAGATCAAATTGAAGTCATAGGATTCTCAGACTCAAACTTTGCCTGACATTTAGATCCAAGAAGATCTACATTTGGTTATATTATTGTATGTGCTCGATTAGCTTTCTCATGGTCTAGTATCAAGCAGAAGGCGACCATTGCATCTACGATAGAAGCTGAGTATGTGGTTTGTTTCCATGCATCTTCCCAAGCTGAGTATATGGTTATGGAATTTCATGTCCCAACTAGGAGCTGTTTGCTCAATATAGAAGCCCATACAAATATATGGTGACAATAATTCTCCAACAACAACAAGAGCACAAGTGCTTGTAGACACATGTAGGTAAAATTCTTAGTTGTAAAGTAGAGGAAGAGAGATGGATCAGTTTCTATTGAGCACATTGGGACTGGCTTAATGCAAGCTGACCCGCTTACTAAGGTGCTGTTGATGAATCAAATAGTATGTGCGAATGACATGCTTGAGTGAACTGTTGTAAAGTAGACACATGTAAGTAAAGTTATTGGTTTTAGAGTAGAGGATCAGAGATGGATCAGTTTCTATTAAGTACATTGGGACTGGCTTAATGCAAGCTGACCCGCTTACTATGTCGCCGTTGATGAATCAAAAAGTATTTGGTAAATGACATGCCTGAGTGAACTTTTTAATGATTATAAATATTTAAATTTATCATTTAAACATAATTTAGCACTTAACTCATGAAGCTAGCCTAAACTAGTTATTGAGTATTTATAAGTCTTCTTTTAAACTAACCCCATTTGACTCTATGAGCCAAGTGGAACGAATCTCATTTATCTTTTAGAGTTTTTGCCATTCTCTAGTTTAGGTCTCATTTGAGGATCATTGGAATAAGTAAACGAGGTTCTAGAAGGCTCAATCAGGTGCAGAGCTCTAGGAGTAGCCCAGAGTTACAACTTGCATGACTTTAATGAGGCTTTAATCTTATTAAGGCCAAATCTTCAAAAAATGGAAAGCCAAGTGAGCGACCATAATGAGGAGAAATCAGAGGACTCAAACCTGATTGGAGGACACCTCTTCACTAAGATTGAGATTGCAAAAAAGATCTGGACCATTCAAGGCTTTGGAAGATCTAAGGTTCATCATTTTTCTCTCTTCCCTATATAACCCCCTCACAGTCCAATGTAATACTCATCCTGTTTCAATCTAAATCCAAATTTTAGTGGCCTGCATGCAGTTGTTCCTGAGTCCCCTTACATTTAGTGAGAGTTGGGTAGAGCTGGGGCATTCCAGAGCAAGAGCTGCTGGAGAACTAGAGGAGTATTTGATCGCCTTGGGCCTTGATGGGTGTGACAAAGAGGTTCGATCACTATTTCTTCCTCTCCCCCCTTTTTGTTCACCTTTGTTTTGAGGTTAGTCTTGGATACTCCAACATCTAGACGATTAAATGTATTTTATTTATTTTTAATTCAAAATTATTTCAGAAAAAAAAATGTAAAAATACCCAAAAGTCATACTTTGTCGAAAAATTCCCTTCTAGCATTGATTTTCATCTGGATAAAAGTTATTAATTATAATTTTAGTAAATATAGTTACTTTACTTTACAGATAATAAATTATAAGTATGAAACAAACTTATGCAAATCTACAAAAAAATATTTTTAAACAAAAAATTCACTAACTATTACTTTTTTCTCTTAGGATCGACCCATACTCTCCCTAGTTTAGTTAGGTTTATAAGTATTGTTGTTTTAATTCAAATTACCAAAACGACTATAATTACTGAATACGTAATCATTAATCCACCCCAAATCTGAGTTATCAGTTGCCACCTTGTACCTATTGTGGACATGTCTTAAGTATGGGTCTGGTCAGTTTCCTTTGACTTGTGTGGTCTCACTTAAGATACTGATGTATATACATGATATTACCGTGTATCTCTGATCAATTCTTCATGAATCATTGTCATGAAAATGAAACTCAAATTACTGTCATGACAATGAGTTTATCCAATACCCTACATATTGATATTTAATGTCTTATGTAAGTATTTGGAGTATAGTGGGGACTTATGCCTTGAAGGTATATTACTGCTATGACTAGTATTTATTAGAGACATAACGATCATATGTGATGTGCACTAATGATTGATATTCATTAAAAAGGCCTAACAATCAGGTCAAGTGGGAGATTTTTCGATGTTGACCTTGTTGGCTAGCCTCATGTAAGGGCATCATCGTCTTTTCCATGGGAGACAATTGCAGATTAGGGTTTAGTATGCCACATGGAGGTTATGGCTCATCCCTATATATGGCATAGAGATTAGGGCTACCAATATCTTGTTCTCGAGCTGCTTACCTGGTCTTCTAGGTCCCTGAACCATAGAGGGAGCCTCAGGCTTGATGGAGCATGTCCGCGGCTTCTAGAGATGATTCAAGGAGCTTAAGGTCGCATATTCCGATGTCATAGCATATTCAGGTAGGCTACTATAACCATCAAGAGGAACATTGGCCCAACGTCCTGAAAATTATGAATTTCAATGTGTCGTTGTTATAGATACGGAGATTTACATCTCTCACTCTCTTCCGCCTCTTGTTCTCTCTCTTTCTCTCAATTATTAAAGCTCTCTCTATTCAATGTCTTAATCTCATTTGCGCACTCTCTTCATCTCTTTCTTTCTGTTCTTGTCCTTCGGTATCTCTCTCACTCGCTCTCCGGCTCCCACTATCTCTGTCAAGCTTGTCGCCTCTCTCTCTTCTTCTGCCTCTCTCTCGTTCTCCGCTCTCCCTGAGTCTCTCTCATTCTCTCATGTTCGCTCTCTGTCTCTCTTCCTATATCTCGCCATCTTTTTCTTCCTATCCATGCCTCTCACGTGCGCTCTCTCTTCCTCTCGTATTTCATTCCCCTAGGCTATTTTTTTGTCTCCCTCTCTAGTTTGCTGCCGTTCTTTCTCTCAGGCTTGCTCTCGTTCTTTCTCTCGGGCATCCTCTACCTCTATCCCTCGATCGTTCTCTACATTGTTTCATTCTCTCTCTGACTCTATCTCACTTTTGGTCTCTTTCTCTCTTGTACTTCGTATCTCGCTCTCTGTCTACATTGTACTCTGGCTGCTCTCGTTCAATCTCTAACTCTCTCTTGCATCAGTCTTCCTCTATCTAGTACTCCTTATCTCTTTATCTATAGCTGGTACTTTGTCTTGCCTCATTCTTGATCTACCTGGTACTCCTGCTCTCTCACTTTTGGACTCTCTATCTCTAGTATTAGTTATCTCTCTCTCTCTCTCCTTGGTACTCTGCTTCACTCTCGTTTTGTGTCGGGCTCTCTCTCGCTTTAAAGGTCTCTCTCTCATAGGCTATATCTCACTCTCTCTACCTGGTACTCTGCCTCGCTCTTGTTCTCTCTCAAGCTCCTTATCTTGCTTTTGGTCTCTCTCTGTGCTAGTATGCATCTCTCTCTCTCTTTACTTGATGAGATACTTTGGCTAGCTCCTATTCTCTCTCTGGCTTTGTCTTGCTTTCAGTCTCTCTCTCTAGCACTCATTATAACAAATGTATCTTCCTTGACGAGACCTGTAGTGGTTGAGAATCAACCTTCTCCTTGTTCTTCCTTAGCATGAATGGTAGAAGGGTGAAATAGAGGGCCTTTGACGCATCTTTGGGGTGGTGGACTGTCTCAAGTGCTCTCATGGTCGCCATGAGGCTGTGCACTAACTCAAGGTGGTCGCTCCCTGTGAGGCCGTTGATCAACTTGAGATGGTCTCTCACTATGAGGCGGTGATCTCCATAAGGTGGTGAACACCATGAGGCCCTGATAAATGTTATTATGTCATTATTTAAACATATATATTGATGATTTTTTATGTACTTATATTCAATATATGTTTCTTTTGACTAACCCCACTTGATTCTATGAGTCAAGTGGATTAGATCTCATCTTTGTTTAATAAGTACAGATATTTAGTTGGAGATAAAGCTTTGGATCAGGAGGGGCGCCTAGACAAAGTCAAATCAAAGCTATGGATCAGGAGGAGGTGCCTGGACCAAGTCAAATCAATCCTATTAATCAGGAGGAGGCGCCTGGACCAAGTCAAATCAAGCCTATTAATCAGGAGGAGGCGCTTGGACCAAGTCAAATCAAGCCTATTAATCAGGAGGAGGCACCTGGACCAAGTCAAATCAAGCCTATTAACCAGGAGGGGCGTCCAGACCAAGGCAGTTATGCATGCATATTATCCAAGTCAACTGGATATCACAAATCAAGCTGGACCATTCAAATGATCCAAGCAGTTTTTAGAGAAGAAAACCCTATAAATACTCTCCAAAACAATGTGTAAGATTGTCTAGAATTTTTATGGAAAGAGTGGAGTGTTGTTTGTTCTGAAAGTTCTGTAGACCCTATATTGTTGATGAACAATTGAGTGGAGTGAAGAAGCAACGCTGAGAAGACTCTAAGGAGGAGGATCGTTTACCAGCCGATCAAGGGTGTGACACAAGGTAAATGTGATTTTTTAGAGTTCAGTAAATTGCTTAATCATTCCTTTTTAAGACAAATTCAATTGGGTTGGAAAGTACAGGATTGTAACTTTCCAACATATCCAATTAAATCTGTTCAAAAAATTCTTATTTCAAAGTTATTGCTCATCTCATAGAGATCTGGATTTTGACTGTCTAGATCTGTATGAGATTCCAATTTAAATTTTGAATTAATAAATCTTAAATAAATAAAAAGTCGATTTCAGAAATAGTTAAATCTTTACTCTTATTTAAAAACTTGAAATCTTGAAACCATTTTAAAACAATTATTGATTGAATGGAAATATAAATTTAACTGAAATATCTGCTCTTTGTGGTTCGTCCCTTACCCTAGGTTAGTGAGGTAATTTTATTTGTTGAATAATCTCGAATCCTCACACATTGATAAGATTATCAAGTCCTGAAACTATTATTTTAAATATCAAAATTTGAGATTATCAGGCCCCCAAAACCAATTAGAATTGTCCCATTTAAAACCGCACAGGGGTCCCGCAAGACCCCTAATGAGCGGCCCATTTTGAGGCAACCAGAGCTAGACTGGCCCATTTCGGGTCGCTCTTGAGGCCACTGTAGGCATAATATGGGTGGCCCATTTTGCGCTGCCCAAGGCCACTTTAGACTTTTATGGGAAGCCCAAAAGGAATCTCTGAGGACCTTGGAAGATTAACATTGACGGCCCAAAGATGGGCCACTAAAACTGATCCCAAGGCACTAATAGCCTATATTTTGCTCTCAGATATAGAAATATCAACTTTTTAGTTATAAATCAGCCATTACGAGATTGTTACATCGAGTTTACAGGATTTTCACCATCACTAGCTGTGGACTAACTTGAGGTTGTCACTGACCATGAGGCCGTTGACCAACTTGAGACGGTCTCTCGCTATGAGGCGGTGATCTCCATAAGGTGGTGAACACCATGAGGCCCGCAAAACCCATTAGAAGTGCCACATTTAGGACCACCCAGGGATCCTGCGAGGCCCCTAATGGGCGGCCTTTTTTGAGGCAACCAGGGCTAGAGGCACATTTGGGTTCACTCTTGAGGCCACTGTAGGCATAATATGGGTGGCCCATTTTGGGCTGCCCTAGGCCACTGTAAGATTTTTATTGGAAGCCCAAAAGAATCTTTGAGGACCTTGGAGGTTTAACATTGGTGACCCAAAGATGGGCCACTACAGCACCGATCCAAGGCACTAATAGTCTATATTTTGCTCTCAGATATAGGAATATAGAGTTTTTAGTTGAAAATCAGCTTTTAAAAGATTGTTTAATCGAGTTGAGAGGTTTTCCACCATTACTAGCTGGCCCAAGGAGGTCTACAATGCATTGGTACATGTTTATTAAATACAGAATATTATGCTTGATATTTTGACCTGAAAATACTCACTGTCATGGATAATCCAAGATATACACAGAGACATTCCAGTACTTGCAAATTCAGAGCATTCTCCAGTCTCATGAATTTTCGAGGGAAACAATATTCTGCCAAAGTGGGCTATTTTGTGGAAATCATTTACTCTATACATTGGATTTAGTGTACACATGTCAATTGTTGTTACTAGCTGGCCCAAAGGATGACAAAAACTGGATGAGACTTCTTACGATCATGATAAATGACATGAGACAAATATTCAGGTAATTTTTTTGTTATTGGTTAGTCGGTACAAAGACTGACTTGCTAATTAACAGGAGTTTTTTGTTTGTGTTATTATTCACATCAAGACATCACTTGCAGTTAATGTTATTGCCTAAAGATGACATATTAATGTTGTGCCTGATGTCTTCCTATGTATTTGTACTTTATTTGAAATTCAGTTCATTATTTGAGCTATTTTTCCTCTATCTTACAATGGCTGCACATGAGTACATCATGATACAAGGGCATAGAAGTCCTATAACTTCTAGACATGGAGGAAAGATGTGTGGCTTGCCCTCACATACTCAAATATGGATTATGTCATGAGATATGAGAAAAAAGACAAAGCAGATGAATAAAACCATGCGGCATGGGAAAAAATAAAATCAGTCAAGTTTGATGACAATGTTCTCTAGTGTGACCCTTTGGAACATGTTTTGGAAATGTGCATTATAGCTACTAAAATCGGACAATTTGAACTGGATGTGTCTGAAAAGATGCTCATGCACTTTCTGCTGTATTCACCTCTTGTACCATATAAAAAGTTCAAGTTGGCATACAAGGTTCAAACAGAAAAGATGAATATTAAGGATTTGATTTCACTTTATGCTCAAGAACAACAACATTTAATTACAAAGCATCATGAAACGGCCAATTTAACCACAAAAGCAAACAGAAAAATGAAGAAGCATCCAAAACCAAAATAAGTTGAAAATGGGCCACATCAGAAGAAGCAACAGAAGCAAGATAAAGTTGTGCCTTCTTTCCATTGCAGGAAAAGTGGTCATCTTAAAGAAAATTGCCCTAACTTTCATGCTTGCAAGCAAATAAAGGTAATCTAACATCTCTTGTTTGTTCACAAGTTAATCTTGCCTCTGTGCCCTTACAAATGTGGTGGCTTGAATCTGGTGCTACTATTAATATTAGTGTGCCTACGTAGGTTTGCTTCCATTTCCGGAAACCAAGTGGTGCTGAAAGCATCGTCTATACCAGGAATGGTAGTTCAGCAATTGTGGTGGCAATAGGGACGTTTGGTTGGACTTAAAGTCTAGATGTCATTTAGACTTGTTAGAGATTTTTGTTGTAGCATATTTCAGACGTAATTTAATTTTTCTCTCATTTTGGAAAAATTCAGTTATACTTGTCTATTCCTAAATAGTAAAGTTAGTCTCTTTTATCAATCAATTCTAATTAACACCAGCTCTTTATTGAGTGATAACAACCTCTATACACTGGATGCAGACGTCCCATCCAATGAAAATTTTCACACTTGTGCAAAAGGGGAAAAGAGGAAGTGAATGAATAAGAATTCCATTTAATTATGGCACAAGAGACTTGGGCAAATCTCTCATTAGAGAATCAACGCATTTGGTCAGATGGTATTTTGGACCCCTTTGATGATAAGAAAATTAACACTTGGATCAAGTGTATCAAGGGAAAACAAACAAAACTTAAGGGAAAAAGGGCCATTCGAGCTCCAGATGTCTTGGAATTATTACATTCAGATATATGCAGGTCTGTTCATACAGCGACTAGGAATGGTGAATACTGCTTTATTACTTTTAAGGCTTATTATTATTGATATGGCCACCTATAGCTTATTCACGAGGAATTAGAATCTCTGGACATGTTTAAGGAATATAAAGATGAATTTTAAATTCAGCTCAACAAGGGAATTAAGACCATAAAATCTGACTATGGAGAAGAATTCTATGGCTGATATGATGGATCAGGTGAACAATGTCTAGGACCTTTTGCTAAATATCTACCAGAGTGTGATATTGTTCCTCAATACACCGTGCCAGGTTCACCATACATGAATGGTGTTGCTGAGAGCTGAAATAGAACACTCCAAAATATGTTTGGAAGTATGTTTCCAGACTCCCCTCTTCCATTGAACCTATGGGGCGAAGTACTAAGGACGACGGCCTATTTACGTAATGAATTCCAATAAAGGAAACTATGAAAACTCCACATGAGCTTTGGGCGACTCACAAACCAGGTTTGAAACATTTACACATTTGGGGCTGTCAAGAAGAAGCTTGACCCATGTTGCCTAATGAAAGGAAGCTTAACTCTAGAACTGTTACTTGCTACTTTGTTGGCTATTCTAAAATGCCTAGAGGTTTGAAATTTTATGACCCACAACTTTAACGATTTTTGAGACAGGAAATGCTCACTTGTTTGAGCATGTTGAGTTTGTATGGGGAGATAAAGTTCATGACATTGACTTTAGAGAAGAATTAGAGGACGCCGCATTAGTTATTGTTGATGACCACGAAGATGAATTAATCACACTTGGTGCTCCAACAAAAGCATCATTAATTTCTGACCGTGCTGCATGCTCCTCTATTCTAGTTAAATAAACATGACAACATCAAAAACAAGTGCCCTTAAGAAGACACACTAGGGAAAGAAAATCTACAATTTTGTATGACTATATTGTTTTTCTCCAGGAACATGAGGCTGATTTTGATATCGTGGAAGGTGATCTGCTAAATTTAAGACTGACCATGCAGAATTTCAACTCTTAAAAGTGGATAGATGCCATGAATGAAAATATAAAATCCATGGCCGACAATGACGTTTGAGATCTTGTCCCATTACCTAAAGGAAAGAAGCCCATTGGTTGCAAATGGATATTTAAAATCAAAGGGATTTAGCGGGTAATATGGAATGATATAAAGCTTGTATTATTGTAAAAGGTTTACTCAACGAGAAGGCATAAATTATTATAAGACTTTCTATCCAGTTTCATCCAAAGACTCCTTTAGAGTTGTAATGGATCTTGTAGCGCTTTTAGTATTGAGCTACACCGGATGAATATGAAGACAAGGTTTCTCAATGGAGACATTTATGAGAACATATATATGGTTCAACCAGAAAACTTTATGATCCGAGATCCAAAGTCAATGGCATGCAAATTTAAGAAGTGCATCTATGGTCTAAAGCAAGCTTCTTGTCAATGGTATCAACAATTTCATCCAGTTATTGTCTCTTTTGGTTTTGAGGCAAATTTAACAAATGAATTTGTGTGCCATAAGTTTAGTGGGAGTAAATACATACTTCTCGTAATATATGTTGATGACATATTACTTGGCACAAACAGTACAAACCTACTTCATGACATGAAGGAATTATTGTCGAGTCTTTTTGAGATGAAGGATCTCAATAAAGCCTCATTTCTAATGGGCATTCAAATGTATCGTGACCACTCTCAAAAAATCCTAGGTTTGTCTCAAAAATGATATATTGAAAAAACTCTTCAACAATATGGCATGGAAGATTGTAAACCTCTATTGCTAAAGGAGCCAAGTTTATTCTCGATCAATGTCGAAAGAACACTTTTGAAAGCCAAGAAATGCAAAAGATTCCTTATGACTCAACTGTGGGAAGTCTTATGTATGCACATGTTTGTGCACTCCCATTTATTCCTCATATTTTTGGTGTACTTAGTTGATATTTAAGTAATCCAGGTATGGATCAGTGGAAAGCAAGCAAGAGAGTCATGCGATACCTTCACAGAATAAAATGACATATGCTCATGTAAAAGAAATAAGATGATTTGGAGATCATTGGGTGTTCTAATTTTGATTTTGTTGGATGCGTCGACAGCACAAAATTTACTAGAATCCATATTTTTCTGTTAGAACGAGGAGCTATATTTTGGAAAAGTGCAAAGCAAGCACTGTTAGCATATTCAACTATGGCAGCAAAATATATAGCATGCTATGAAGCATCAAATCAAGGTAATTGGCTGTAGAATTTTGTCACAAGCTTGAAAGTTATTAATAGCACAAAAAGAATGCTAAAGCTCTGCTGCGATAATCAGTCTGCAGTTATGTTTATTAGTAAAAATAGGAGTCTAACGAAGTCAAAGCACAATGATATCAAATTTCTAGGTGTGCAAGAAAAGGCTTAGAATGGGCAGTAGTCTATTGAGCATATTCAGGCAAGCTCCATGGTAGCGGTTCCACTCACGAAAGGAATGCTAGTAAAGGTATTTCATGAGCACACTACTCATATCTGTTTAATACCTCACGAGGGTATGTAATTCAATGGGAGTTTCTAATTTTATGCTTATTCAGTAATAGACACATTTTGGAGTTCTTTTCATGCACGATTAATCTCCTGGATTCAAGCACATCTGAACGAACTTCAGCCGATCTCTATTCAGAATCTGGAGGACTAGGTTGGAAATGTACATGTATGAATCACAAGTCATGTAATTTCCATGCTACAAATCCATATTTTATCTGTCTCTCATTGAATTAGTGTATGTGATAATTTTTTGGGTTTGGTTATGATTATTGTGACAAAACCCCATGGTTCTATGCAAGTTTATCATGGACGATATTTGTTGACGTGTCTTTAGAATGATAGAATTAATATGAGCTTCTAAAGTGATGATATACAATATTTTATTCACATATATATTGTCCAAGTGGAAGATTGTTAGAATTTTTTTTTAATCTATCGACAATTATGTATATGTATGTATATAATTGCAGATTCTTATCCAATCACTTACAAATCCCAATGTTTACGCGATTCACTTAATGATGGGATAAAGACATTTATAACAGTATGGTTATTAAATGTGTAGAGGCTAAGCATGTCTTAGTTCTAATGATGGAATTAGTTAAGATAGACTAAAGAGGATTAAGTATCACCTCTTCCTATAAATAGGGGCCAGGTTGTTGGGTTATAGGGGTATTGACTTTTGTCATTAGCATCCCATTACTCGAAGAGAGTTCAGGAAGTTATCCGGTATTGAACCAAAAGACTCCTCGAGTCTGTTCGATTCAACTTAGAGAAGACACGATGGATAGATGTATGTTTTAAATTTATTACATGCACATACAATCTTCATCATCCTTAATAATCACTGCAAGCCCCCTGTGATTCTAACAACGGTATCCCTCTCTTTCTGTTTCTCCACGGTACATTAAGTTTTTACCTAGTACCCTCTTTTTTCGTCTCTCTCTCTCTCTCTCTGTGTGTCTCTCTCTCTTTGGCTCCCCTTCGTTTGCTCCCCCCTTGCTCTCTCCCTCCATCTGCTAATCTCCCTATATCCCTCCTCGCTCTTGTTCCCTCCCTAGTACTCGCTCTCCTTCTCAATCTTTCTCACTCTAGTTGTCTTTCTGGATCGCTCTATCTCTGCCTCTTTCTTATGGTCACTCTAACTTGGTCCGGCTCCCGCTCTCTCCTACTCTCAGTCTCTCTCGCCCATCAATATTTAGCCTCGTGGTCCAACTATACATGAAAATGTGTTTAACATGACCTTGGTGTATGAAAAATGTGGGATTTGCCGTGTTATGGCAGACTCAACACACCTTGTCTTCTAGTGTAAGTAGGGATACTCTTTATTACACAAGTGATTATAAATGGTCATCAATTTTTTAGTTTAGTACGTTACCACTCAACTCTATGTGAGTCTCCCATTAAAAATAGTCATGTTATTTTTACGCAATGTTTAAAAAGCTTGAAAGAGGTTAAATCATTCTCACTGCACATGCCGGTGTCGAATGATGGCATACTTAGCCAATATCATCAAATGTGCGTTTTTAGATACCAATAGCATGGGTTGATAGATGACAATGAATTTTAGCGCTTGCATTGAGACATCAACGCCCTAAAAGCTAGGTAAGTTCATAAGGATACTAAAATGTTCTTTTGGGTTTTGCGCTTTGGTCAGTCTATGGAAAACAGAATCCCACAGATGCAAAAGCATGTTGATTGGTTCATAATCGATATTTAACATCATACATTGAATGTACCTTTCACGGAACTCTTTCCACATTTTTCATTGTCACCCAAAATCTTTCTGAAGCCGTTCACGCGTCCGACCTCTAAAAGTATCCACACGATCACTCACACTTGGATCTCCAAGTCTTCGTATTCAACTCTTATTGACAATCTATAAGATCTTTTCATCATGAAGACACTATCATTGGATGAGTGGAAAAGAGAATGGAGAAAGGGAGGCACTCTCAAATCTGGCTGACCTGGGTGCTTGAAATGAGATTCATTTCCCTCTTTATATTTCACTTAAAGTTTTTTGGAAAAACTCTAAAACTAAAATATATCCACCAATGCTCTTATGAATTTATGCGTGTGACTGTCTAGGCCCATGTATTGTTTTGTAGATAACTACTTTAGTGGCTCATTAATAATTATTGACCAACCTTATTAATTAACAATATCATCATATAGATTCCTTAAATAAGGATTGATTTAAGCCCATCTATAGGTAAAGTCTCCTGCCCGTGGGGTGGCAAGCTACACCTCTTGCACTAGAAGATATCAAGTAGTGTTGAACTCTCTCATTTAGCCTTTATCGTCATCGTTTAGATAAGACTCACGAATGACATAGGGTATGGTTTCTGGTCAAATCCTAATCTGTCATTCGATTGGTACTGATTCAAAACGGGGATCATTAGAGAATGCCATCTCCAATATGCTCACTACCATGTGCATCGTTTTCGTTGAGTCAATCCCTCTTATATCGAGGGTGGATAATCTTGTCGTGACCACTCAATCATCTCTGTAAGCTTGTTACTACATTCGAGCTATGATTTTTTTGAATCCCAGAATCAGAGGCTCGTAAGTTGTAACCAAAATGTAGTCATCCACTCACAAGATGTCCTTGTTGTCTCAGGTCAATGGGTCACTAATACAACCGTGACTTGAATCAACCTGATTGACATTTAGGTATAGTACGATTGAGGGATTCATATGGATCAATTATGTGAACCCTTTCTCCAAAGAACGCCCACTATCTGTCCTTTGTGTCACCACACTAATAACCACATGATCATCTAAACTTACTATATAAGTAGGATCAGCCAGTGATATTCTATCCAGATAATTCGACATCCATCTAAACTATCCATTGAATATGAATATTTAAAATATATGTTTAAAAACTAGTGATCATTATATTATGATCTCATCAGAATTCCCTATGGCATTGCATGTATTCATGAACTTCATTATTAACATCACACTTGAGCAATAATAAACATAATGTTTTATTCAATGGATGTAAAATTAAAATGGTGGTGTGATTGTCTTGGCATCCACTTAATATCTATCATGTTATTGGTGATTTATTTTAAAGACATATAGCTGAAAATATGGTGTGAGTTGTGCGCATAAGATGTTAATCCTGGCGCATTTTGCGTCCCTTAATAAGATCCCAACGAGGTGAAGAAGAGAAAATCTTGGTCGGGGGCAAATATCCTTTGAAGAGCCATCCCCTAGAGTCTCCAAAACTCTAGTTTCCATAAACCGTACATAGTTGGGCGTAATGTGATACTCGGAGCCCATGGAGCCACAACTATTGGACAAAGAAACATCAAGGCGGAAGAAAAGTTGTGGCACTCAGATAGGCATGCACCTAACGCTCAACAGGCAAACAGGTCATAACGACCAGCAAAACATAGGTTTAGTTTAGGTCGGACATTTTTTCGTAGTTTAAATAAAATGGCGGACTGTAAGGTACAAGGCACTAAAGATAAGAAGATAGAGTGGACCTTCACCACGTACGATAGAAGTTATGGCAAGGTAGGGCAACACAGTAGGGGATGCCTTAGCATCCAAACAAGCTAACCTGTATCCCGTAGACGTTGAGGACTATATTAATGTCGGCGAGTATGCTGATGTTGAGGTTGATCCCGATCAGATTGGTGTGGAGAAACACACAAAGGCATTTGGCAGATTGCTGAGGGGTAAGCCCCGCAAACAGTCCATGGCAAGCAGTTGTCAGGGTGTCGTTGTTGCCGTTGATTTTGATGAGGCTCAGCGCCCTACTGTAAGTGACGAGTTGCAGAGTCTGGGCAAGGCACCGGAGCACAGGAGAGAGCAGCTGCCCATTTGAACATGAAGGAGACCATATTGAGAAGCAAGAAGACCACCACTGCTTGCGTCTCTGTAGCCATGCTTCTTTATCAAGAAGTGATCTACTAGGCTTTCGGTGGATAGGCGGTATGAGAAACAAAGGAGGATAAAATGTGGAAGGGTGGGAGGGCCAGTGCCTTGGTGAAATTCTGATACTCGGCCAAAGATACTTTTGTGAAATCTACGGGGACGAGCTGCGTTGATTAGAGTGCTGGCCAAATCCTAATTGATCCGCGGGTGTACGGTTGGCCGTTGGGAGACTAGACATTGGGAAGCTGGGTCGCACAAATGTTGCTCTCTCCCGTGTCATGAAATCTAAAACCTTAGAGGAATTATCAGAGATTATCCACAATCGCAAAAAATGTTTCGATTTATTGAGTCCATGACGTAGGACGACTATGGGATGGACGATTTAGGGCGGATGACGAGGCTATGGGTAGGAATGGGTTAAGGGATAAGACAATCCACAGAAATCACGGTCGATTCTCGGACTTAAAACCCATGAAATCTGGTGGTGCAGCTCCGACCCTTATCGAGGGCGGGAGTACTGTCTTCCCCCACCGCGACGATGCCTAAGCACCGAAATCAATACCTCAAATTCACGTCGCGAAGAAACACTCGAGAAAAGGAGAGAAGAAGAGGAAATCCAAGTCTAATTCTGACGGCGGTGGAAACTTCCCGAGAAAATACTGAGCGGAGAACACGTCGACACCACAGGGTTCAGGTATACCTCAGCACCGTGGTGCGTGTAGGCGGCGTGATACTGGAACGGGCGCTCCGGGCGTTGTCCGGCCCTAGAGGAAGTTATGAAGCGGGGACGCCAGGTCGGGCGCGACGAACTCCCGCGCGCGCGAAGCGCGCGAAGGGTGCGCGGAGCGCACGGAGCAGCACGGAGCAGCGCGCGCGGGCGCGGAGCTGTAGTTGCCTCTCTGTTTGGCTCGGTCTCTCTCTCTCTTGCTGCCCATCATCTATTTCCCTTTGCTCACTGCCTTTATCTACTAAGCTCCCTCTATCGCTCCTCCTCGCTCTAGTTCCCTCTCTGGAACTCTCTCTTCCTCTCGTTCGTCCTAACTGTAGTTGCCTTTCTATATCTCTCTATCTCTCCCTTTCCCGTATGGTCACTCTAACTTGGTTCGACTCCCTATCTCATCTGGTCACTTTAACTTGGTTCGACTCCCTTTCTCTCTTATGGTCTGGTTTATTGTCTCGGCCTGTCCCTCTAGTTCTCTCTTCCTCACTCTCTTTATGTTTCTTCTTGCCTGCACTGGCTTCCTCTCCTCTCTCGCCCTGTCGCATTCTATCTGTTGGCTTTAAAAGAGTGAACAAGGGTTCTATGGAAGAAGCTAAGGTCACTCTGGAATGGAAGAGATTTGGATTTAGAATAAAATGGAACAAGAAAAATGAACAAATGTCACAGGACTTTGTTATTTATTTCGTACAAAATGTCAAATAGTTAACAGGAATTTATAAGATATGATATTTGTTAAAAAGAAACAAACGTTTAAATATCACTCCATATGGCCTAATCAGAGTTGACATGACTCTATCCTGTTGAGTGGTTCAGAACCGTTCATCTTGATTGAATGGTCCAGTAAATATCCTGAAAAACAAAGTAAAACAAAGCCGTTTAGTTTGTTAGCACTCTCCGCCAATCCTTCTTACCAATCATCAAGATCACTGCTTCCTTCAATCTCCTCCTTGATCCTGATCATTTGGATCTATATCTTTAAGACGGATCTTCTCACACAACTCAGTAAATTCATGTCTTCTAGGAGCTTTAGTAAAAATATCAGTTATCGGTTTCTCAGTTTGAACATGCTTCACTACTATGCTGCCATCTTCGAAACATTCTCTGATAAAGTGATATCTTGTGTCAATATGTTTTGTGTGATTATAATAAACCACATTCTTACTTAGCTCAATTGCTGATTTATTATCCGATGTAAGACGATGGTTGGAATTGACACCTCATGTTACGCTCGGAAGGTAGATTCTAAAATGCAACGAAATGCCGTGAAGTAAGTATATGATTTGAGAAAATATTAATGAGGAATACAAGGGGTCATCAGATGAACAATAGACGTAGACCAGCTATACAACACGTGACGGGTGTGGTCACAATCAAGCTTACGATGACCCGTGGGAACAGATCAAAGACGACGAGTGGGGAATGATCTTGTCCAAGAGCGTCCGCACTACCACTGTAGTCCATCCAATCCAACACCGTCAAGAAACTTTTCTAACACAACAGGGTGGCTATTCCTGAATTCTCAATTAAGATCACTCGAGGCGTTGAGCAGTCTAGATATCAGCACTGAAAGAGATAAAATAACACCTTAGTAGGAAAGGGATAGAGTGCAAGACCTGAAAGTTTGGACCTGGGTGCTTTGGCTGATTCAAGATCTCAACTGAAGAATTACTTCTTGTCGCCTTGTGGGTTTGGAATGGGGCAATCCCACGAGTGATGATGGACTAATGGTTGGGCAGTGAAAATGAGGAGCTCCAATTGCTGTCGATAATATCAAGGATTGTTCGAGATTGTCGACGGTAGGTCTCTGACGGCGGTCTATGACTTCTTGTTATCGGCAGTCACAATGGATTAAGGAGCTGCGGAAGATCAGCTCACTTCGTCCTCAAGGGGATGACGGTTAAAAGGGGGCGACACCTATGAGAAACAGCATCATCGAGGATGACGGAAGAATTCCGGAGGATGAAGGAAGAATGCTGGCTCTTCCATCTGAGGTTACGATGGGATCTTGATGTATTTGTCACACAGTTCACCGTATTCTCCAAACAAATCTTCTTCCAACGGAAATGGTTGCAAGTGGGCGGCAGACGATCACACAAGTGGGCACCTTCTTGTATCGTAGAGTTATCATTCCGAATACCTTGAATTTGTTACTGAATTCGATGATGTACATGTGGATAAAGATAACTTTGACTCTAGGAAAGACCCCAAAGGGTGTCCAAGATGAGTCTTCGTCAATCTCTTCTTCTACTCACATAAAATAATCATATTGACAAGTAATTTCCACGAGGAGACAAATCCTGTCTTTCAAAGGAAACAAGCCCCTTTTCTTCCTTGATGATCTTTGCCTCCTTCTTCAAGAACCAAGTAGACAATGAACAACATGAAATAACTGCCAATAATGTAAACGAGATCTGGTTTCAACACATTCAACAAGCAGCCTCTTTCTCCACGTCCGCTCTTCCCTTCTTATATTGCCCCCCTCCCCTCCCTTAAGGGAGAGCCTATTGGGCTTCCCTTAAGAGGGCTCTTTAGGAGAAGAGAAACCCAGCAAGGTTTTCTTCCCCTAAAGAAGACACTAAATCAAATTCAAATAAAGAAAACACTCAGGAAGCCACTACTCGCGCAGGAGGGGCCTCCTGTCAATCCAACAACGATGAAAATCGAAAACAGAAAAATTACATCCAGAAGTAGTGGATTCTCAAGCCTGATACATATCGAGACGACAATGCCGCTTCTCAAGCTTGATAGTGGAATAGTGGATTCTTCACATTGGCTCGTGTTTTGCGACGGGGCTGACGACGGGTCTGGGCACGCTCAATTGGATGGTCCTACATCATTATCAACACATATATCTACTTACTTCGGACGTTCTCCTTTGAGTTCTTCCAACAATCTATTTAGCCATATTCCTTGACATAAAGCTGAAGTAAGAGCAATGTACTCCTCTTCACAACAGGTTAATGCTACAATTTTTTGTTAACCACTTCCTCAGCTAATGGCATTTTAACCCGCAAAAAAAATCTGCCTTGTGGACTTTTTTGATCATTGATGTCTCCAACAAAATCTGATGCAGGAAGACTAGGGGTGACAGGGACAGGACGACGACGGGTGCCAGATAATGGACAACTAGGGAATAGGCAGGATGAAACCAGACCCCAAATTACACGATCCAATCCGAAAAATTGAATCTGATGAAAATAATGATGGTGCAGACCCTTTCCTGGTCGAGGGGGGAGTATTGTCTTCAACCATCGCGGTGAAAGCCAAGCACCGAAATCAATAAAATCGAACAATCATTCGCTAGAAGATTAAAAAAAACCTATTCAACTAGTCGCTTGAAGATTCAAAATCAAAATCAAACCCGACGGCGGCGGATAAACTCTCGAGGAACACTAGGTGACAAACAATAGACACCAAAGAGTAGAGAGTTACCTCAGCACTAGATTAGTGCATGACGATGATGCAGGGAATTCTTGTTGCGTCGATGACAGGGGCGATGAAGTGTGATTTTGATAGAGTTAGTGTTGATGCAACTGGATGTAGGAGGATGTGCGTGTGGCGACAGTGGTCACGAGCATGGGCGACTGTCCACGCGAGTGACATAGAACGTAAATGAAGACAGTAGTTAGCGTGGGCGGCTGAGGGCATGGGCAGTGAGCGGCGCGGGCAGCAACGGTCTGCGCGGGCAATGGTCTGTGTGCGTGGACGGCAGCTCGGGCAGCACCCAATGCATATGATGGGTGGCCCATGCAGCAGCGCTGACCTACGCGGGCGGTAGCCCGTGCGGGCGGCAGCGGCCTACGTGGGCGGTGGCTTGTGTGGGTTGTGGGCTGTGGCCTGCGTGGACGGCGGCCTGTGTTGGCGGCACTGGCCTGCCTGGGCGGCAGCCTGTGTGGGCTGCGGCCTATGGGGGTAGCCGCCTACGCGGGTGAAGGCTTGTGTGGGCAGCGGCCTGTTCGAGTAATGGCATGCGCGGGCAGCGGCCTGTGTGGGTGGCTGCGGCCTAGGTGGGCGGCAGTGCCCTTTGCGATCAGCGGTGGCTGCGCCAGCAGTGGCCTGCAGGGGCAGTTACCTATGCGGGCGGCGACCTACGCGGGCGGCGGCGGTCTGGAAGGGTGGCCGTCTATGCGAGCAACTGGCTTCGCAGGCGGTGACCTGCGCAGGCAGTGGCCTGTGCAGGCGGCAATCTATGCGGGCGGCAATCTGTGCGAGCAATTGATCCACTCGGTACAGGATGACGATGCGGAGCGGCGTTGACCGCGACGACAAGCAGTGGTGGTGGCAGTGACAAGCAGCGACAGTGGCAGGTTAGAACGAGAGAGAGTTAGGGAAAATTCTTCAAGAAGGAAGAAAACTCCAATTCTTAAAAATGATTCAACAAGTGTTTATTGCAACATTGGCCTCTCTATAGACCCTGGAAGAAAGATAAAATAAGAAATAAGATAACTGTCAAAGACGAGGTGATGTGTTGGCTTATCGCGTCATGGGTGGTTCTGCACTTGTCGTTGGTGTCGTGTCATGACGGGGGACATTTCATGTGTTAGTGGAGGCGCATCCATTGCTGTAGCATGAATGTGGTCGCCAGCATGGCGGTTCTCCACTCTACGTTGATGATGAGTCAAGATGCAGGATGTCTCTGATGACGGTGGCGGCGCGTCCGATGATGGTGCGTTGAAGTCGTCGTGACCGATTCCCCTCGGGTCAAAAGAACTCGACTGTGTCGAGTTGTTAACAAGAAGCTCTAATGGTGCTAGCAGGTCTAGACGAAGGTGTGCTAAGTCCTTTTCTGTAATCCATGAGTCATCCATCAACAATTTGCCCTGCCAATGAATAAGAAACTTCTGCACCGTCCCACCCTCGATGAGATTGATTACCCTCGTCCAGTATAGCGTCGATGTTCTCTTGCTAGGCAGAAGGTAATGAAGGAGGGGTGGACAAGTCAAACTCTCTCACCAAAAAGTCCATGGGTAGGGATTGGTCATTAGACGAGAGGTGTGGGGCTTTATATTCGACCAAATCTGAAATATTGAAAGTGGTGCTAATCCCCCATGTAGAGGGTATACCAACGACATAGGCATTTTCCCCCAACTCGCATGAGGATCGGAAACGGTCGGCACTACGAGCATGAAGCTTGGTTGCCCACTTGGGAGAAAATCTCTCTGGCCTTACCATCACGACGTCACCTTCATTAAACTTGCAAAAATGACGGCGTAAATCCACGGTCTGTTTGTATGATGCGTTGCTACTCGTGATCGATGATGAATGTCTCCATGCAAACTTCTAATATGATTTGCAAATGATTGACCATCGTCTGAGACTCTAGCATTTGGCAACATGGGTATTAAGTCGGTAGGTTTACGAGGTGGGTGACCATGAACAATTTCAAAAGGACTCATGCTAGTGGTACGATTGACAGATGCATTGTAGGCGAACTCGGTGCGTGAAATGATACTATCCCAAGATTTGAGGTTGACCCCAACCAATGATCGTAATAGATTGCCGAGGCTTCTATTTACGATTTCAGTCTGACTGTCAGTTTGGGGATGAAAAGCCATAGAAAATTTGAGCTTCGTTCCTAAGAGGTGCCAAAGGGTCTTCCAAAAGTAGCTAGTGAATCTGTCATCTCTGTCGGATACTATAATCTTGGGAAGTCCATGCAAGCGGACAACTTCGTTAAAATAGAGTTGAGCAACATGAGAAGCCTCAGAAGTTTTCGAACATGGAATGAAATGGGCCATTTTTGAAAAACGATCTACAACAACTATGATAGAATCATGATGCTTGAGAGCTCTCGAAGTCCTAGAACAGAGTCGATGCTCACGTCATCCCAAGGTTTATGAGGGACCCGTAGGGGGGTATAGAGACCTGTATTTTGTTTCACCTGTTTAGCAAGAGGACATACACGACATTGGGATACAATATTTGCTATGTCTCGTTTTAGGGAAGGCCAAAAGAATTTATGCTCAATGATTGTGATTGTCTTATCTCAACCAAAGTGACCACTTAAGCCTCCGACGTGTATTTCCCAAACAAGGAAGTCTCTAAATGAAGTCTGTGGGATGCATAGACGGCGGTCGTAGAATAGGAACCCCTCTTCTAGAATATAGTGTTGGGTTTTCTGGTTGGGGTATTTTCCCAAGGACTGGCTGATATGCACAAAGTCCAGGCAATCTGTATAAAGATCCTTTATTTGATCAAAGCCAATTACCTCAATTTTCATGACATTCAAAAGGTGGACTCGTCTACTTAATGCATCTACAACCCTATTCTCGACGCCTCTCTTATGCTTCAGGACAAAGTATATGATTAGATGTATTCACCCATCTAACATGCCTAGGATTTAACTTCTGCTGGGAGTGGAGGTACTTCAATGCCAGATGGTTGGAATAGAGAACAAATTCTTTAGAGAGCAAATAATGATGCCACTGACGCAGGGACTGAACAATGGCATAAAATTCTTGATCATAAGTAGAGTATTTGAGCTTGACATCATTCAACGTTTCACTAAAGAATGTAATGGGATGATTCTCCTGCCTCAACACTCCTCCGATTCCTAACCCAGATGCATCACATACAATCTCAAATACTTTACTATAATCTGGTAAACGTAGGATGGGAGCTTGTGTCATCTTAATCTTTATCGTGAAAGGATTTCTGTGCTAATGCAGCCCACTCAAAATGGTTCCCCTTTACGCATTCGGTCATGAGTGCCATAATGGTACTAAAGTTTGAAATGATGCAACGATAGAAGGTTGCTAAACCATGGAAACTACGAATATCATGGACATTTTTAGGAGTCGGCCATTGGGTTATGGCAACTGTTTTTGCTGGGTCTACTGAAACACCTTGTGCCGATAAGATAAAGCCAAGAAATGAGACATGATCAACAAGGAACAAACATTTCTTTAGATGGGCATATAATTGTTCGGTCTTTAAAACATCACATACTATGCGTAGGTGGTGGAAATGATCGTACCTGGATTTCCTATAAATGAGTATATCATCAAAGTAAACCACAACAAAGTCTCCTATGAATGGTCTAAGCATATGGTTCATCGATTGCTAAAAAGTACTAGGAGCAATCGACAAGCCAAAAGGCATGACTTTCCACTCATATGAGCCATCCTTGATTTTAAATGCAGTTTTCCACTCATCTCCGGGACGGAATCGAACTTGATGATAACCACTATTTAGATCAATTTTTGAGAAAAATTTAGAGCCAGCCATCATATCGAACATATATCAATACGAGGAATCAGGAACCTATACTTAATGGTAATCTTATTAATGGCTTGACTATAAATACACATGCGCCAACTCCCATCTTTTTTGGGAGCCATCAGTGCACTGATCGCGCATGGGCTAAGCCTCTCTTGAATAAATCGCTTCTCCAATAGCTCTTGGACTTGACGTTGAAGTTCCTTACTTTGTGTGGGATCCATACGATAGTGGGGAAGATTTGGCAAGGATGATCTAGGAATGAAATCAATGGCATGCTGAATATCAAGTAGCAGGTGGTTGATCGTTGGGTAAATCCTTGGGGAAGATGCTCTCGAATTCAGCTAGTAATTGGGAAACCTCTGATGGTGGTGGCGTGGAATTTTCAGGGGAGCGATCAGGAATCATGGCTAGGGAGATAGACATCTCACTATCTAATTCCTTCTGAAATTTGCGCCCATTGAGAATGCATAGACCTAATGACGAAGATTTTTGTGAAGGTTTCTTAGGGTTGTGTGTATATGGGTGCCATGTAATTTTCCTACCCTGATAGATGAATGAGCAAATGTTGCTTCTACCGAAAATGTGTACATCATTATCGTATAACCAAGGGCGACCAAGGATAATGCTTCCAACTTTCGTGGGTAACACATCACACAATACGTCTTCCTTGTATGATAGGACTTTGAGAGGGAGGAGGCATTGATTCTTCACAAGGATCAATGTAGCATCAATCCATGATACATAATAGGGACGATGATGGTCAATCAACGGTAATCCCAAACGTGAAGTCATGACATCAGAGACAACATTGATACAACTACCACTATCCACGATAGTCTTGCACATCTTATCACTAACCTTAAAGTAAGTGTAGAATATGGATGTCCTCAATGCAGAATCATCACTGGATGGTTGGGGAAGGTTGCATCGAACAATTCCCCTAATTGATGTAGATGGATCCCATCAAGGAAGGATGGTGGGAAGTCAGTGATACCTATGAAGCTCACCAAACCATCTTTGTGCACAAATTCATCTATGATGTAGTTATCTACCCTATATTCTTCTTCGTCGATGGGTTGCTCTTCTACGGTAGGTTCAATATCAATAGATTCTTGACCTATATGTAGGGCCCAATAAGGCCATTGGGAGGCTTTATGACCACATCCGTGACACTTAAAGCATGTTATGCCAAACGGACCAATTTGTACTGGATTGGGTTGAGTCGTGGCTCTCACGGTGGAGTCAAGGGAAGAAGAGGTACGGGGATTAGGGGTTATCTGAGCGGATGACTATGGTGTGGGGGCAAGAGCATGGTGTTCAATGGAAGTGAGATTCGGAATGGGTATCGGTGCTGGGAGAGCTAGAGGTGGCTTACGCGGAGATAATCTGTTTGAACAGGAGGAATGAGCACGATTGGTAAGGGTAAGGTGGCCACTAACGACAGGATTATTGTAAAAGGTCTGGCATAGTTCAAGGTCTTCTACAGTCTGATATGCCTGCTCGAGTGTAGAAGCCTTTCAAACAAGTAACTCTGTATCCAAGTACAGATTAAGTCCAGTTCTAAATCAAGATATGACAACTCGGGGATTCTCCTCAACTTGACATCTCATATAAAATTTCTCAAATTGTGTAATGTAGCCGGATACGAGGCGCCTACCCTATTGTAACTTATGCCACTGATCTAGGAGATTATCTAAATAGGTAATAGGGACATATTTATCACACAATTTGTCTTTCATTTGGGGCCACATGTCTATAGGTGCCTCTCGTAGATTATAGATTGAAAATTCAAGGTTCTCCTAGAATATTTTGGCTTGACCCCCTAACTTCATTTCGACATACTAAACTTTCTACCACTTAAGTATATCGTACCATTTGAAATAACTATTGAGTTTAGACTCCCAATCTAGATATTTTTTAGAGTCTCTAGATCAGTCTAGACGACGGTGATCGCGAGGCGGTCCCCAATCCTCAAGAGGATAGGGATCATCCATGTTAGGCTGATTCCCGTTTCAACCCTGGCGCCTATCGTCTAGCGGATAAAGATCATTCCGTGGGGGATGATTCCTATCACGACCTGGGATCCTATCCTCCAATAGATAGTAATCGTCTCGGGGAGGACAATTTCTATCCTGTACCAGGTTTCTATCCGCAAGCGGATAGAGATTGTTCTGCAGTGGACAATTCCTATCACGACCAGAGGTTCTATGCTCAGGTGGATAGAAATCCTCTCGACGATTCCTATCGTGGCCTGGTGTTCTAGCCTCAAGAGGAATCAGATCGTCTCTTTCAGGATGATTCTGGTTACGAACCCCGGATCTATCCTCCGGTTGATAGGGATCCTCAGGTTCATGATGATTTCTATCGTGATCCTGAGGTCTAGGTTTAGGCGGGTACGGATCTTCACGATCACAACGATTCCTATCACGACCTCGATTCTCTAATTGGTAAGTTTGCTCACTAACCGAATCGATATAATTTGTTAGATGGTTGTCTATATTGGTTAGTCGTGTGTTTACGTCATGAAAACCATTATGGACAGCGTCTAACATGCAGTCGACATCCCCACGTGATGAGGATGGCGGAGCAGGTGGAGACGAATCTTGAATAGGAACAAAAACCTCATGACTATCTACGGATGGTTCATTCATTGCGGTGGAGACGCGTTTGCCTGAACACAGATGCATGCAAGATGTGATGATGATCAATGACGTATACGAATGCAGAGTAGGTAGGCTGACACAGGTTTCACTTTGATATTAATTTGATGTAGGAAGACTAGGGGTGACACGGATAGGATGATGACGGGTGTTGGATAATGGACAACTAGGGAATGGGAAGGATGAATCCACACCCAAATCACACGATCGATTCCGAAGAATGAAATCCAATGAAAATAGTGATGGTGCAGCCCCTTTCCTCGTTGAGGGCAGGAGTATTGTTTTCAACCACCATGGTGATGCCAAGCACCAAAATCAATAAATTCCAATGATTGTTGGCTAGAAGATTAAAACAAAAATCTATTAAACTAGTCGCTTGAAGATTCAAAATCCAAATCAAACCCGAGGACGACGGATAAACTGTCGAGGAACACTAGACACCAAAGAGCGGAGAGTTACCTCAGCACTAGATGAGTGTGTGATGATGATGTGGGGAATTCTTGTTGAGTCGATGATAGGGGCGATGGAGTGCGATTTCGACAGAGTTGGTGTGGATGCAGCAGGATGCAAGAGGATGTGCGTGTGGTGGCAGTGGTCATGGGTGTGGGCAGCTGTGCACACGAGCGACAGAGGGAGCAAATGAAGACAGTAGTGGGCGCGGGCGGCCGAGGACACGATCAGTGACCGATGTGGGCAGCGGTGGTGCGTGCCGACGGTGGTTTGCGTGTGTGGACGACGGCGCGGGCAGCAATTTGAACGTACGGTGGGCAGCTCGTGCGGCGATGGTGACCTACGCGAGTGGTGGCCCGTGCGGGCGACGACTTGCATAGGTGACAGCCTGTGTGAGCAGCGGCCTGTGTGGGTGGCGGCGGCCTGTGCGGGCGATAGTCCCCTGTGGGGGCAGCGGCCTGTGTGGGCAGTCGGCTGCGAGGGCGATGGCCTATGCAGGCGGCGACCTACGCGGGGGGCGGCGGTCTGGGAGGGCCGCGGTCTGTGCGGGCATCCAACTCCGTAGGCGATGACCTGCGCCGGCGGGGGCCTGTGCGGGCGGCAGCCTGTGCGAGCGATCAATTCACTCGGCACAGGATGATGATGGGGAGGGGCAGCGGTGACGACAAGCGGTGGTGGCAGAAGTGACAAGTGGTGGCAATGGCAGGCTGGAACAAGAGAGAGTTAGGGCAAATTCCTCAAGAAGGAAGAAAACTTTAATTCTTAAAAATGATTCACCAAGTGTTTCTTGCAACATTGGCCTACCCATAGGCCTTGGAGGAAGGAGAAAATAAGAAATAAGATAACCGTCAAAGATGAGGCGATGTGTCGGCTTATCGCGTCATGGGTGGTTTTGCACTTGTCGTTGGGGTCGTGTCATGACGCGGGACATTTCATGTGTTAGTGGAGGCGCATCCATCGCTGTAGCATTGATGTGGTTACCACCATGGCGGTTCTCCACTCTACGTTGATGATGAGTCAAGATGCAGGACGTCTCTGATTGACGGTGGCGGTGCGTCCGATGATGGTGCGTTGAAGTCGTCGCGACCAAAATCACTGTCACTATAACCAACCAGTTCTGCCGACTTCTCCCCTTTAACATAATCAAGACCATAATGCATAGTACCTTTCACATACCTCAATATTCTTTTCACTGCCACCATGTGACTTGTAGTCGACTTCTCCATAAATCTACTAAGAAATCCCACACTATACATGAAATGAGGACGAGTGTGAGTTCATTACCTCAAACTTCCAATAATTCTTTTTAATGTAGTGTCATTCTCCTCTGATACTTGATCATTCTTGAAAGTAAGGAATTACAACCATGCGTATTGAAGAGCTCAAGAGTTTTTAAAACATACCTGCTCTACTTCAAAGTAATCCGCAGGTGTTCTTGATTTACTTCAATACCAAGATAAGATGATAGTACTCCAGTTTTCTTCAGCATCTAGAGCAATCGTTAATATGATAGTCTAAAGATGAGAAACTAGAACAAAACTTTAATCAAAATCAATACCAGGGTTCTGAGAATAACCCTTCACCCCCAATCGGGCTTTATGCCTAATGACTTCTCCAGTTCTATTCCTCTCAAGTCTAAAAACCCATTTTAAACCGATAGGCTTGTAGTGCCTTGGTGGGATGAAAAATTCCCATGTATCATTCTTCATAATTGCTTACATTTCTTCCTTCGTAGTATTCACCCAGACTTGTTTTTTTGAGCTTCAATGTACATGGTAGGTTCTTCACATATCACAAAACAAACTTTAGCTGGCGCTTCTATGGGAGCTGTTTTGTCATAGGTTTCTTGGAGAGACCTCATTCTTTCAGGTCTATTGGGAATATACTCTGAATAATTCTGACCAAGATCTATATTGGCAGAATTTTCTGATAAAACTCAGGTGTCTCAAAAATCACAGATTCTTTTCTGAAAATACCAAGTTTGGCAATAGTAACTCATCTCCTCTTCTTTGTGCATCTTCATTTTTCCAGTGCCAAGTACTTTCTTCTTCAAATATCACATCCCTACTCACAATTGTTTTCCTTGAGATGTGACCATAACATCTATAAGCTTTGTTTCCAATTTCATAACCTATAAAAACTGGGGGCTGACTTCTGTCTTCTAGCTTCTTCAGATGGCCACTTACATTCTTTACATATGCAAGTGCTCCGAACACTCTTAGGTGTTCTATATTGGGCATTCTTCCTGTCCACCTTTCATGTGGAGTCATTTTCTCCAGACATTTAGTAGACGATCTGTTTAGTACATAAACACATGTATTTACTACTTCTGCTCGCAAGTCCAAGGGTAAATTCTTCTCTTTGATCATGCTTCTCACCAAAGGCATAATCGTGCGGTTTCTCTTTTCAGGTACTCCGTTGTGCTGAGTATATGGAGCAGTCAACTGCCTCTTGATTACACGTGTCACAGAACTGCATCAATTCTTATGATAAGAGTTCCCCTCCCATGTCCATTCAAAAACATTTGATCTTCAGATCTTTCTCATTTTTTGCCAACAACTTAAATTTCTTGAAAGCAAAAAATGCATCTGACTTGGCTTTTAACATGGAAACCCACATGAGCGTTGAAAAGCATCAACTATTAGCAGAAAAAACTTATAACCTCCAAGTGATGTTGGAGATATTGGCCCACAAATGTCTGCATAGGCGAGCCACAGAGGCTTCCTTGCGATGGTGTTCAGTGAGATTGGAAATAATTTTCTGACTTGTTTTCCCATGATACAACTTTTGCAAGATTTTTTCAGAAATATTGATAATAGGTAACCCATCTACCATTTTATATTTGAACATCAAATTCAGAGTATAAAAACTCTGATGACAGAAACGTTTGTGTCATAGCCATGATAACTTGCCAGATTCAGAAGTAAAATAGAGCCATTCAACAACATTCAACTTAATCATATATAGATTCCTTCCTGATTTTTTTACCTTTGCAAGTAGAACTCATGAGGCATTATGAATGATCCGTGTGCCATCCTTCATGCTCACTTCACACCCACTTTCATCAAAGTGACCAAGACTGAGTATAATTATCTTCAATATCAGAGTATACAACACATAATGCAGTTTTAGTGTGTCGTCATTTGCACATTCTACATCATCTCTTCCCGTTCCTTCAAACCCAAATACTGAACCATCTCCAAATCATACTACACAACTTTATTTGAATCAAGGTAAACAAAAAACATTTTGTTACCTGTCATGTGAAATGTGGCACCTGTGTCAAGGCACCATAAGTCTGAGGCTGAAGATTCACCCCATAGTCCTTGAATAAGGACATTTTCAGCTTCATCAGAGATGGCCATGAGAACAGCCGAATCCTCTTTCTCCTCTTGTGCTAAATTCATATTTTCTTCATTCCATTCCTTCTTCTTGTCTTTACAACATTCCGATTTGAAATGGCCAAATTTGTGATAATTTTAGCACTTGATCTTTGATTTGTCAAACCGCTTTTTGACATCCTCATTTGAAGAATCAAATGAATTTCTGCTTCGATCTCTTCATATTCTTCTTTCTGGTCTTCTTCTAAAGCTTGTGCCTCCTATTCCTCTTCCTCCTGATTCACCAGGATCATCTTTCTTTGTACTAGCCTTAGCCTGCGTCAAAAGAGCTTGCTTCTCCTCTCTTAGCTCATGTTCATTGAGCCTTATCTGATGAACTTTGAGAGACCCAATAACCTATTACATGGTCATGGTATTAAAATCACCAAATTGTTCGAGATATAACGTCAAAGAATCATACATTGACAATGTAGCTCTGAGAAGCTTGTCCACCACTACTCTCTCAGAAAGGCTTTCTCCAAGACTCTTCAATTCTCAAAAAAATTTGTAAATCTGAGGGAAAATTCTGCTACATTTCCTTCCTTTTTCATTGAGAGGTTCTCGAACATTCTCCTCAACCCCTGTACTCTGGATTGAATTACTCTTTCCACTCCAAGATTTGCTACTCGGAGTATTTCCCAGTTCTCTTTCTCTGTCTTCTTGGCATCGAATTGATCCATCAAATCTTCTGAAACAGCTTAGAGAATGATGGAAATAGCTTGGCTATCTTTCTTTCTGTGGGTCTCTTTGTCAGTGATTACCTCCCAAAGTCCATAGGCTTCAAGGTGCACTTCCATCGTCATAGCCCATTGTATGCAATTTTTATTAGACAACATGATAGGGGTAACTGACCTGATGATACTTTTGGTGTGTTAGCTTTAACAACAGCTTGCTTCTCCATAGCCACTGCTGACTCTCCTCTCCTCGGCATTTCCTCAGGCCTTAGAGATCAGAACGCTGTGATACCACTTGTTGGCTTAAGAAGAGTGAATGAGGGTTAGATGAAAGAAGCTAAGATCACTTAAAAAGGGACGAGATTAAGATTTAGAGGAAAATGGAAAAAGAAAAATGAACAAATGTCAATAGACATTCTTACTTAGTCATTTTATACAAAACATCAAACAGTTCACGGGCATTTATAAGATGCGATATTTGTTACAAAGAAACAAACGTTTAAACATCACTCCACGTGGCCCAATCAGATTTGACATAACTCTATCTTGTTGAGCAGTTCATAACCGTTCGTCTTGATTGAGCGGTCCAATATCATAAAAAACAAAATAAACAAAGTTGTTTAGTTCGTTAGCAATCTCCGCCAATCTTTCTTTCCAATCATCAAGATCACTGATTCATTCACACTCTCTGGTACTAGCTCCCTCCCTCGCTCTCACATTCTCTTTGGCTCTTTCCGTCATGGGCTATCGCTCTCCCATTCTCTATCGTTCTCTCTGGCTCTTTATCTCTCCTCCCTCTCATAATCTCTCTCGCTCTCCTTCTTTTGGTCCTCACTCCCTCTAGCTTCCTTTCTCTCTATTTATCTCTCTATCTCTCGCCCTCTCTCCCTCTCGCTCGCTCTCACACTCTGGCTCTGCTTCTCTCGCTCTCTCTGGCATGCTCTATCTGCCTCCCTCATTCTTTCTTCCTCCTGCCCTATCTCTCTCGTTTGATCATTGACATATGCAAATTGTATGTTAACTTTTAATTTTTCATTGTGAATTTAATTTTCCTACAATCAAATAAATTTGATAAAATATAGAAACTTACTAAAATGCATAGAGTGAGTAGAGTCGTCTCAAGAAGTACTGGCGTTTAGGTATAAATTCAATAATTGAGTTGTTATTTGATAAAAAACAACAATAATAACACTAAAGATAGTGAATATAAGAAGAATTGATAGTAAGTATAGGGAAGATAAGTATAGAAAAGAGAATATCCTATATTATATGAATCTGCATTTTATAAATACTAAGAAAATTAAGCATTCAGAGATTAGATATTATATTTCACAATGTAGCAAGCGAAGAAGTACAGAGTACTTAATAAGATTAATAAGTATTAAGAGGATAGAAGAAAGAAGAGGAGTTATATATGTGGAATATATATATACACTAAGTGGGAACAAGAGGGGTAAAAGGAGTATTTATACATATTAAGATAGATAGGAAGAGAATAAGTAATTATCTAACTAGAATATTGACGTAGGACGACTACGGGGAAGGCGAGGAAGGGCAGGACGACAGAATAAATGGACTAAGGGTAGGATGGATGTGTGAGGGATAAAATAATCAACAGAAATTCACGGCCAGATTCGGAATTAAAACCGATGAAAATCTGGTGGTGCAGCTCCGACCCTTTCGAGGGCGGGAGTACTGTCTTCCCCCACCGCGACGATGCCTAAGCACCAAAATCAACACCCGAATTCGCGTTGGGAGGAAACTCTCAAGAATGAGGGAGGATGAGTAGAAGATCCAAACCAAATCTCAATCAATAACCGAATTCTCGAGAAGACACTGAACGGAAAACACGTTGACACCAAAGAGTTCAGGAGTACCTCGGCACCGTAGTGCGTGAAGAGGTCGGGGGCAATTCTGATCGTGACGAAGCTGGGCGAATCCGGGCGTTGAGCGGCCCATTGGACGAGGATGAGGCTGGACGTTCCGGGCGTTGAACGGCCCTGGTTGAGTGCAGTTGTCGTGGGCACAGAGTCAAGCGTGGGCGAACACCCGCGCGCGCAAAGCGGAGTGCGCGAAGTGCAGCGGAGTGCACCCAAGCGCGCGTAGCGTGCGCGGCTCGAAGCACGGAAGGCGCCCGGACAGGGGCCTCTTCAGCGCGGCCTCGGGCGGCCCAGTTTGGGCAGTCTTGGGCGCTCTTGGGCAGCCCTAGCGAGGGTTGGCTAGGGCGGCCTGGTCGGGGCTGCCTGGGTGGCCTGGTCGGGGCTGCCTAGGTGGCCTGGTCAGGGGTGCCTAGGCGGCCTTGGCGGGGGTGCCTGGGCGGCTCTGGCTGGGCGGCCTGGTTGGGGCTGCCTGGGCGGCCTTGGCGGGGCTACTTGGGCGGCCTGGGCGGCTTGGTTGGGGCTGCCTGGGCGGTCTTGGCGGGGCTGCCTGGGCAGCTCTGGTTGGGCGGCCTGGGCCGCCTGGTCGGGGCTGCCTGGGCGGCCTTGGCGGGGCTGCCTGGGCGGCCTTGGCGGGGCTGCCTGGGCGGCCTTGGCGGGGCTGCCTGGGCGGCCTTGGCGGGGCTGCCTGGGCGGCTTTGGCTGGGCGGCCTGGTCGGGGCTGCCTGGGTGGCTTGGTCGGGGCTGCCTAGGCGGCCGGGTCGGGGCTGCCTGGGCGGCCGGGTTGGGGCTGCCTGGGCGGCCAAGGCTGGCGAACAAGAGAGAGAAAGAGAGAGAGAATAGAGATGTGAGGCCGACGTCGTGAGGCGGCGGCGGCGGTGGTAGTCGTGGCGGCGGCGGCGATGACGGTGGCGACGATGGCTAGGGCTAAGAAGGATAGGGGAGGCTGGGCAGTCCTCCAAGAAGAGTTAACAAAACTCAATTCTTGAATTAATGACTGCCTAAGAGTTTCTTGCAAACAATGGCCTTGATATAGGCCTTGGAGGAAAGAGAAATTGAGGAGAAAGTAAAGACGAGAAAATAAAGACGTGCGCCGTGTCACGCCAAAGGGCAGTTGTGGATCTGCCTTTGGCGTCGTGTCATGACGCGCGTAGAGGCGTGCGCGGGTGGATATGTGCAAGTTGGCGGTTGTGGCGTGTCGGCTTTAGGGTTGACTCCAGTTGACCATGGTGGGTTGACTTCGGTTGACTCCGGTAGATTTCGGTTGACTCCCGATGAGATGTTGGCGTCCTCGCCATCAAATATACTAAGTAAGAGTTTAGAGAAGTATACAGAGGTACTAAGACGGAGTAAAGAGGGTTTTAAAAGTATCTATAGTTATATTAAATGACGTAAAATTGTAAAATACTTCTTAGAATTAGTATAGGTACTTTTATATGTTTTTATATGACTTATATATTTTTAATATTTTTTTGGTAAAGTTGATTTAATAAAATATAGGGTAATTAAGTCGAACATCCGAGAGGTGTTTGACCAAATTCCCAATAGATGGTTGAAGTCAGATAGATATGTGATTTATTGAAATTTTATATGGTTTTTATAGAGTTCATATAGGAGTTTTAATAGTAGAAAACCAAAAATATGAGGTATTTCTGTTGAATGACCGTGAGGTGTTAGACAGAATGCCTGATAGAAGTCGGGTTAAAAGGATGCATTTGTATTTTTTATATTCTTATAAGATTAGGGTCGATCTTAGGTAAATCAAGTTGTATTCATCAAACACGTGAGGTATTCAATGAAGTATCCTAATGAAATTGTGATGAGTAATTTTGGTCGAAATGGATTAGTTTAAGGATTACACTAAGTCGAGACAAAACTAAACTATAATATTGTTGAAATTCAACAAAGATGAGATCAAATTACTGGACTCTCCCCTGAAATCGAATAATGAGGATGGCGGTGTCGATTGCCATTGCCTAGCCTTGGTATGCATTTTTCCCCTCTCTTCTCTCCTTTCGTGGTATAGAATCACACACTCCTAGGTCTTCCTTGACCCTCCGAGTTCAAGAGGTATTCCCATCGTTGCTCTTGACAATGGTAAAAAGATTTCTCAAATCGGGGATTCTCGGCCCCTTTTAATGGCCTGGGAGGGAGCTCCTTGGCCACTGATGGAAGGAGATGGCCTTGGGGATCCTCTCGGGCCATTGGATTGCTCGATGGTCCCCATTCGCCGGCAGAAAATGGCCTCCAGCCGGCGGTGTCAATGGCTAGGGCAAGGTTGGAAGGTAACGCTCCTAGTTGTCTGATCGTCCTTATAATGTCCAACGGTTGGAATTAAATCACAACCATGGACCCCCTTACAGTGCATCCACATCATCCTCACATCAGTGCCCTGTCAACAAGCCCAATCAGCTGCCTCTTCAACATGCCCAATTAGCTGCCCTGTCAGCAACGCTTCTTCTGATTCACCAGTTGATGGTTCCATGAGCCGCATCAGCCAACGCGAGACCAGTTAGAGGTTTGTAAAAATAATAAAAGATATGTTAAATGAACAGAATAGAACCCATTGTCCAATCTTCTTAAATATGATTGGACGGATGAGATCAAAGCCATACACTTAAAATGGCTCAAAAAGACATGGGCTTTGGGATGGGTTGGCTTGAAGCCCGATCTCTTTTTACTTTGTTTTATTTAAGATCCTGGCCCAAAGAGCCGATATCAATAGGCTAGTCAACGACCTAGCCCGCTGCGATTAAATATATAAGGGACTCTTTATCTCATATGGAGAATTCTTAAAACATGAAGTAGTACATAAATGCCGGCAAAACTTGTATAGTGAATTAAAATAGCATACCTCTCTAGTGCACCATTTTGACCTGTCTTATGGCCTCTTTGTGGGCCTGTTCTCCTTGTGGTTGGCTCGGCATGGCTGCCAGGCATTACCCTTTGCTTTCTGTCGGCTGGCGTCAGCCTTGCGCTCGCTAGCATGCGGCTGGCTTTGGCTTTATGTGCCTGGTCAGCTCCTTAGTCGGGCCCTAAGCAAATGCTTTTTATTTTCATTTATCTATGTTTCTTTTTTCTTCATTTCAATGATTTTATCTATTGTTTCTTACCTTTATTTCTCCAACTTCATTTGTTTTCTCCAAGATCATAGATACATCCAAAATAAAGCATTAGAAAATTTTATAAAAATGTCTTGAATATATTTTTACTAAGTTAAAGTTGTAAACATGTAGAAAAAGCACATTAAAATGCACTATTTTATCATTTTCTCTATTTAATAGACGAGGTGCAAAAATCTTATGAAATTGAAGATAATACACATGATATGTACCCAAGGACTTTAAAATATGGATAATTACTTGACTCATTTTAGGTCTATCAGTTATGTTGTGACTTCCTCTTATTTGACGGGTGGTGGTCATCTGGTTGATAATTAATTATATCATTCCAATTCGGTACTAGCCGAACGAATGGACTAATTAAGGTTCCGGTAGTCTGATACGGACACTATGTCGACCCAATCACTTATGCAAAAGGACCTTGTTTGTATTTCCCGGTTATGTAACTACCATGTCGTGGAAAATTTGGAACAAGATGGAGATATGGTAACCACGAGAATCTCCAACATTGTCCCGCACTATACTTCCCCTTCATACTCCTCGTAATTTGTGAACTTTATTGTCACATTAAGAGAAATATACATGGCAGCATAAGGGAATTCTTTGGCAAGTCATATCAACTAGCATCGGAAGAAAAATTATGATTGCGGGAAAAAAATCAACGGACGTGGAAAATACATTTACAAAAAACTTCTGCGCATGCCCCATCCCGTTAGTCAGCAGTGTTTATGTCCCAACTGAAGACACACATGTATTTGGTTAAAGGGAAAAATGTACGGAGAACTGGTAGGTTCCATTTCATTGTGGTATACTAGTGGTGCATAATTCGACCCTTAATTATGTGAAATGTATGTGAAAAAAAATCACCGCATGTCGTTGATTTATTGTGGATGCTATTGTTTTTCATTTTTCTGGCTGGATTAAGATGGCCACTACATGCGGTAGCAATCCAAGTCCATGCAACATCGCAGCCGCTCGCAATGCTTTACCATTCATATCCGATCAATATGCTTTTGTTATTGCTGCCACCGACCGGTAGGGTTCTCCCCTAGGGACCATGATTACAATCAAAGTATTTAAGAAATAAACTGCCTTAATTAACCCATAACATATAGGCACCGTCATAATAAATAAAATACCTCAGATTTTATTTTGCATCCTAGCAATTCACACGACCATTAATGTGGTTTCTAGTTAAATGGATGTGTCATTATTTGACAGTGGTGTATCAGTAAACCAATCAACCACTAACAGGTGAACCCGGAGGAGGAGTTGAGGACTAAATCTCAGTAGTATGAGATACTTTATACTCTAACGTAAGGCACTGTATAAACAAGAACTTGTTTTAGGTAAACCTGATAGCAGGACACGAGCAATATGTTTTGATATTTAAATTCTGAGGTAGGCAAGTTGTTGTTTTCCCATTATTCATACTGACGAGGCAGTGTTGCGTTTATTTTAAGGTTGAAAACTGTACATTATCCATAGAATGCCTAAGTGATATATATATGTACACATATTATATTTGATCATAAGAATGCCTAGTCAATATATGTACATATATAAATATGTGTACAATTGTTTTTTTTTAATCCACAACTTGAGAATCCAGTATGACCTTAGCAGGGAGATTATTTACAATGTGATGTGGCACATTCTCGTGCTTACGGGATGAGGTTAATATACTTTAGCCGCGTGGTCCAACTATACATGCAAGTGGGTTTAGTATGAAATTTGGTGCACTCAAAACGGTTGGCTTCTCCGTGTTATAGCAGACTCAGCATGTCTTGTCTTCTATATTAAGTAGGGACACTCTTCAAAGCACAAGTGATTATAAATGGGCATCATTTTTTTACTTGAGTATGTCATGCTCCACTCCATGTGAAGCAACCAATAAAAATAGTTGTCTTATATTGTGGCATGGTCTAAGAGAGTTTAAAGATATTAAGCCACTCTCTACTGCACATACCGGTGTCTAGTGACGGCAAACTTAGTCAGTTAATCTCATCAACTGTGCGTTTTAAGATACTAGTAGCATGGGTTGATACGTGACAATGAATTGGAGCATGCCATTGCAACATCGACGCCCTTGAAGCTAGGTAGGTTCATTCAGAGACTACAACATTCTTGATAATTTATTTCCTGGACGTATGGCAGAAAATATGGGGTGCTGTGTGCATGGGATGCTAATCCTAGTGCCCTATGTGTCCCTTAATATCATCCCAACAGGGTCAAAAAGTGAGAATCTTGGACAGGGGCAAATATCTTTTCAGGAGCCATCCCATAGAGTCTCCAAAATGCTATTTTCTACCGACAGTCAATAGTTGGGTCTAATAAGATACTACGCATCTTCCAAGATCCCCCAACATCGTAATCTAGCAAAGTAAGATCACTCCTTTTACTCGATAGAGGGATCGTGAAGGAACTGATGGGGTTGTCCAACCTTAGTGGGGACTAGCAATAAGAACCTTGCTAACAGATCCTTCTCCTTAGGACAGACATGGGCGAGTTTGTTTCATTGTTTTCTGATCTGCAGGGTTAATCATAATGGCATGCGGCTGCAACATTTGATGCAAGGACTCTGGTCGGGAGTGTGTTACCATCTCCTACCCCTTCCCTCTTCTCTTGGACGTCCTATATAAAGGACTATGTGTTGGAACTTTGTTAAGTTCATAAGTTGTGTTTTTCTTATTCATTGTTTCCTTCTTCTTTTTACATCTGGTTAGCAGCATTAGTGAGTGGAGAGACACTTAACTCCAAGGGATCAAGAGATGGCAAAGAAGACAGGCGAGATGAGTACCTTTGGCGAGCGTGGTGGCGAGATGGCTTTGCCGATGCCATCTCTGAAGCTCTCGAAGAGAAACTACCACACCAGGGCTATGTAAATGGAGGTATATCTTGATTCTCATGTTTTGTGGCAGGAAATTATCCATGAGAACATTTTGAAGACGGACCGATTAGCACCCTCTGCTATTATCAGCGCGGTTCCAGAAGACCTGTTGGTGGTTTTTGATGCTAAGAAGACACCGAAAGCTAATTGGGAGATCTTGCGAGAGTGGAATCTTGGCGTGGATCACATGATACAGTTTCACATCCACGACCTGAAGCGTGACTTGAAAATGCTCAGTATGGCGAAGACTGACTCCGTTGTGGATTTTGCGATGAAATTCACAGCATTGTCTCAGACTTGTAGAGTTTAGGAGAGACAATGGAAGAGAAAGAGGTGGTGCGACGATTCTTGCAGGCGATACCCTCCAAATTTGATGCTCTCACACTATCTCTAGAGTAGTATGGCGAGCTTGGCAAGGTGAGTTTCGATGAAATCATATGCTCACTCATAGTTCATGAGCTGCAGTTCAGGGAGTGGGAGTCTTGTGAAGAGAAGAAGCTCTTACTGGCCAAGGAACTAAGCAAAGCCAAGTTATCAACTAGAAAGGAGTCATCATCACACGGAAGAGGTCATTATCGTAGCCACAGTAGAGGAAGAGGAAGAGGTTGAGGGTGAGGATACATTGCGACACCTGATGAAGACACATAGAAGAAAGGATTTGATAAGTCAGGTATTCAATCTTATAATTTTTAAATATATGGCCATTTTGCATATAAATGCCGCAATGCAAAAAGGGAGAGAGAGGATCAGGCCTATGTGGTTCAGCCCACTCCAATAATGACAGTAATAACCTCATCTACCCAGGTAGTGACGACTTCATCTCTTCTAATTGCCGTAGAAGAAGCTGCGAGTGAAGTTTCGCTGGAAGGCTCCAAGTTTGACCATCAGTATTCTAATTTGTGGTACCTAGATACATGGGCCACGAATCATATGACTATGAAATAGCATTTCTTCACAAAGCTTGATGATTTTGCAGCTGGTTTTGGGAAGTTTGGGGATAACTAACGAGTTGAAATTCATGGTAGAGGCAGCAAGATGGACAGACCCTCCAACTTGGTAACGTTCTTTATGTGCCTAAGTTAGGTGCAAATATCCTCAGTCTAGGGAGACTTTATGAAGAAGCCCACAAGATGATTATGCATGAAGGTTGTTTGACAATCTATGATCAAGATGGTGTACTCCTAGCTGAAGTTCACCGCACACAAGGACGACTCTATTGGCTCAAACTCAGAGTGGCAGAAGACAGTCTCATTGCAAAGGCAGATGATGATTCAAGACAACTTTGGCATTTGAGGTATGGTAACTTGCATTATCACTCTATGAAGGAAATGTCAATCAGCAAACTAGTGGATGGTCTTCCACTAATCAGTGGTCCTGATCACATCGGTCGGAGTTGTCTAGTTTGGAAAGAAGTTCAAAATTTATTTCCTAAATATTCAACATACAGAGATAATGTGCCTCTTAAGCTGGTTTATGAAAATATTTATGGTCCAACAGCCCACCCACATTATGGGGAAACCTATATTTTCTCCTAAATGTTGATGATTTTTCAAGACTAATGTGGGTTGCCATGTTGAAGCAAAAGTCAGAGGCACTAACACACTTCAAGAAGTTCAAATTGTGGCCGAGACTGAAAAAGGGACAAAACTTTAGTGTCTCATGAGTGACAGAGGTGGGGAGTTTAATTCAGCAGATTTTAAGTCATTTTGCGACTCACAAGGAATCAAGCAACAGCTTGCTGGTCCCTATTCTCAGCAAAATGTAGCAGAGAGGAAGAACCGGACTATCATGTCCCTAGTCCACAACATGTCAAAAGAAAAGAGCCTACCTCAAGAACTGTGGGGAGAAGCTGTGACCAGAGCAATCTATCTCCTTAATCACTCATCTACTCGCAGCTTACAAGGGTTGACTCCATTTGAGAAGGACACAAACAGGAAGCCTTCGATTGAACACTTACGAGTGTTTGGCTCAATTGTGCATGTGAAATGCACAATGACTACAAACGAAGCCTGTAGATCGCAGCTCCCTTGTGGTTTTCATAGGGTGTGAAGTAGGTTCCAAGGCCTACAGTTTCTATGATCCAGTGCATGGCACTCTCTATATCAGCTGGGATGATATCTTTGAAGAGGATGCATACTAAAATTTGAAAAATAAAGGTGAGAACATTTCTGACCTCACATTTTCTCCAAGTATTTCTACGAATTCTGTAAAGGATGAGCCAAGCTCCTCTTAAGCTGAACATGAATAAGGTTGTTCTCAGGCCAAACAACTCACCTCTGCTCATTAGCAAAGCACACCTAGAAAATTCAAGTAACTTGCTCAGCTCTATGATGAAACCAACCAAATTTCACGAAACTCAAAAGAATATATGGTGTTAGCTGAAGAACATGTGACTTATGTAGAAGCATATCATAAAGAAGAATGGAAGATGGCTATGGTGGAAGAGATGGAAGCTATAGATCAAAATCATACATGGAAACTGGTTTCACATCCATTCGGTTGCAGGCCAATTGGGCTTAAATGGCTCTTCAAGATCAAGAGGAATGCTCATGGAGTAGTAGTAAGACATAAGGCAAGATTAGTTGTGAAGGGTTACTCTAAAAAAAATGGCATTGACTATAATTAGGTATTCGCTCTAGTAGTTCATTTTGAATAAATTTGTGTCTTATTTGCAATTTCAGCTCAAAGTAGACAATTATTACATCATCTAGGTGTGAAATCAGCATTCTTAAATGGAGATGTGGAGGAGGAGCTCTATGTCGAGCAATTGTATGGTCATTGTGAGGGGAAAGGAAAACTATGTCCTGAAGTTGAAGAAGGCACTTTACGGGCTAAAGCAAGCCCCTCGTGCATGGTATTTTAAAGTGCACAATTGTTCTCTCTTGGGTTCAGAACAAGTAAGAATGAACAAGCTATCTATTTGAAGTCTTCAGACAGAATTCACTTGATCATCGGGCTGTATGTAGATGATCTTGTTGTCACAGGAGGAGAAGATAGTGACATCAGTGAGTTCAAAAGACAGATCAAGCATTACTTCGAGATGAGTGATCTCGGGCTCCATGTTCCTATTTGGGCATAAGAGTCTGTCAAGATGAAGGTTGAATCACCCTGTGTCAAAGCACTTATGCAGAGACTATCCTGAATTTTGCAAAAATGAACGACTGTAAATCACTGAACACTCCTCTCGAAGCAAGTGTCAAGTTTAACCAACAAAATGATTCATTAGTTGACTCAACCTATTTTTGAAGCCTCATTAGAAGTCTAAGGTACTTGACCCATACTCGCCTTGATTTGACTTTTTCTCTAGGATTTCTAAGCAGGTTTATAGAGCATCCTGCACCAGAAAATCTCACAGCACTCAAGTGAATTCGGAGGTACCTGAGAGTTACTATTAACTATGAATTAGTCTATGTGAAAGGTCGAACAAAGAATCAGCTAAAAGGCTCAAGCAATAGCTACTTTGCTGATGATGAGCAAGATCGGAAAAGCACATCTGGACAGGTATTTTTACATGGTGATTCAATTATCAGTTGGGCTCGTCAGAAACAAAACACAGTGGAATTATCTTCATGCGAGGCAGAATATATTGATGCTACTAGAGCTGCTTACCAAGGTGTGGGGATAAATAGGCTCATCAATGAACTAAGAGGCACTGAAGAAGGAATATGAAGTTGCTCTTGGACAACAAATCACCCTTTATTTTGAGGAAGAACCTGGTGCATCACAGTCGAACCAAAGACATTGACAGTCACTTTTACTTTGTCCGTTAATGAGTAGAAAAAAAATTTAATCTAATTTGACTATGTGAAGACGGACGACCAACGAGCAGACATGTTAAACAAATCACTAGGAAGACTGAGATTTGAAGAAATAAGAAAGCGCCTGGAAGTTTAGGATATTTGCACGAAGAAGCTGGGCCAAGGAGGACACTAATGGGGTTGTCCAGCCTTAGCGTAGAGCAGCAATAACAACCTTGCTGACAGATTCTTCTGTCTAGGATAGGCATGGGCGAGTTCATTTTTTTGTAATCTGTGGGGTTGATCATAACGGCATGCAGCTGTAACGTCTGATGCAACGACTCGAGTCGGGAGTGTGTTAGCATCTTGTACCCCTTCCATCTTTACTTGGATGCCCTATATAAAGGGCTGTGTTGGAACTTTGTTAAGCACATGAGTTGTGTTTTTATTATCCATTGTTTCCTTCTTCTCTTTACATCTGGTTAGTAGTATCAGTGAGTGAGCTTCCCAGCTGGTAGAGCCCACATGAACATCGGCCCAACGTCCTTAAAAATCTGCAATTAGTTTTGTCTTTGCTAAAAATACGGATATTTACAAAAAAGAATTATTGGCGTTTCCGGTAATAGTATCTATATCATCGTCGGGCGCTCGCCCCTCTCTTCTTCCCTAAATATGTGTTGTTCGCCCTCTCACTCTCGACCTCACTCACTCCCGTTCTCTTTCTACATCCATCTCTCTCCATCATTCAGGCTCTCTTTGTTTCACTATCGTACTCTCGTCCGCACACTCTCTTTTTCTCTCTATTTCTCTTTTTGTCCTTTGGCCTCTCTCTTACTATCCCTCATCTATCCCGCTATCTTACTCTCTCTCTCTCTTACCCTCTCGCCCTCTATCTCTCTCACTCTCTCCCGCTGTCTCCGTCAAGCTTGCCCTCTCTCTCTCTCCTTGTGCCTCTCCCTTGTCCTCACTCTCATCGTGTGTCTCTCTCGTTCTTTCTGGCCTGATCAAGGTCTCTCTTCCTCTTTCTCTTACCGTCTTTCTCTTCCTATCCAAGCCTCTCACTTGCTCTCTCTCTCTTCCTTTCATCTTTTAATCCTTTTGGCTCTCTCGTTGTCTCTCCCTCTCGCTCAGTGTCGTTCCTTTTCTCAAGGAAGCTCTTGTTCTTTTTCTCGGGCACTCTGATGCAGGGTGTTGTCTAGGACGTTGTCCAGTCGGCACTGAGTATGAGGATTCAGTGACGATAAGGGATAATGGTATCGAACATTGATGGTGTCATCGTTCGACAGATGAAACCCTAATGGGTTATGTAACTACGATGTGATGAGATGTGTCCTACGTGTCATACATGCATGCTCCGATGCGAAGGAAGCGCCGAGCTCCAAGCTTGGATGGGGTCACCGTGTGAAGGCAACGGTGGCCTCTCAAACCTCGTCGGGGTGACAAAGGTGTCTACGGTCGAACAGAATCAATCCGTAGGGCTCGCATGTATCAGACAGTCTCGTCCATACCGGTAAGAGGCTCAAAGTTATCGTAGTCTCTCAATTGTTACTCTCTTACCTACCTAGCATGACCACGGTGGAGTCAAGACAAATGCATAATGCAAATGGTAATTAAACGGCCAATGAGAGAGGACAACGTACCTCATTGGTGCATGGCTCGTCATGTAGTGTCATCGACGGTCGGCAGCGATCAAAATGGGTGTGGCAGAGAGTCGTTAGAGAGATCACGGCTGCTTGAAGAGCAAAGGGCGATGCTAGAGCTATTGGTAAAGGGCAGGGAGGCGAGGAGCTAAGAGGAAGAGAGTGACACACATTGTTAAGCGGCTCGAGCGTTGGCCAAGTCCGTTGAATCAACATTAAGTCAACTAGCCGGAGTCACACGGCGGACACGAGGTTAACGCTGGAAGATCTCGATTGGCGACTGGTGCGGGGTATGTGAGCCGCGCGATTGCACCAAGGTATACGATGACACTTGCACCGACTTGAGTGATGGCAAAGACTCAGGGGGCACGTCCAGGTTGGTGGGTAGTGCGACCAGTAGGCGGCGGCGAATTTCGCTCCGTCCAAGCGGGAGTACCCACAGAGTTTTGGCAGTGACCGCAGCGAAGGCACCCATGCGATCCCAATCTGGACTTCGACGGCCGTCCGAGAGCACACGGACAGAGGGATGGGCCAGCAGTACTAGAGGTGATGTTAGAGCATCCCCTTTATCGATCAGACGACAGTCACGATTTTAGTCAGGTCAACGTCAAGGAATGAGCAGCTCGATTGAAGGGTGGGGCATATTTGTGACGATTAGTCGGTTGCCCCCAATGCGGGGTCAAGCAACTCAGAGTCCCAATTCCACAGCTGCTGATTCTTGCCGCCAACAAAGATCCCGTCGTAGACACAGATGGCGTTGAATCGATCGCGGAGCATTCCCGTGGTAATCCCCGCTGTTTGGTAGTTCAATGTAGCGGTGGGACTCGCAGTTGGGCCTCTTGGAGCCACTAGAGGAGGTAGAAACTCTCTAGGTGGAGAAGCCCCTTCCTGCTGATCGCTCGCTCGCAGGATCCTAGGCAGAGTCGACTATTGACGATGGCACCCGATGATTTCCTGCCGAGGACGCTCAATTTGCATTTGGTGGAGGGCAATCGGGCTAATTGCCGCCATCCCCATTCACAACAATCTGTCGCTAGAATTCGAGTGGGGAATTGCGTTCTTCCCCTTCCCGTAGCCCTCTTTGTCATCTCTTTCCTCCAGTCCCCCTCCTCTTTCTTCTTCTCTATACGAGGGGTTAGACCAAGCAAAAAAAATAACACACTAATTCTTCTTCTTCTTGGTCTAAACGTTTAGGGCCCCCATTCTTCCCTTATAAAGGGGAAAGGCCAATGGGCCCCCAATTGGGTCAACAAGGGGGGAAGAAAGGGTCCATTGAGGGGGGAAGAAAGGGTCCCTTCTATAATGGCCCCTCTAATTACAAAATTAAAGGGGACATTAAAAATAAAAATAATAGAAAACAAGGAAAGAAGGGCACAAGGGAGGGGATCCAAAATGGCTAAGGATCTCTCCCCGTGACGATGACAAAGGACGTAGGGACGCATCACAGACACGACGAAAACAAAATGATGAGAGGAGAAAAACACAAAACATGAAAAAGAACGAAGAAAACAAAATGCGGTAATTCTTACAATTTCACCCGACCTAGGACGACTGTGTCGGGCGGCATGGATGACATCGTCGACGATCTTTGATGGCGTGCGCCATCACACTCTCTCATCCTCTATCTCTCCCTCGCTCTCTGTCTCACTCTTGTTCTCTCTCTAGCTCTCTCTTTTACTTCTGATCTCTCTCTCATGTACTCCGTATCTCTCTCTAATACTCTGGCTTACTCTCATTCTCTTTCTAGCTCTCTCTTGCTTTTGGTCTGTCTCTGTCCTTCGACGTATCTCTCTCCCTCTAACTGGTACACTGGCTCACTCTCTATGCCTTGTGTTGTGGCTCTTTGTCTCTCTCTCTCTCTCTATCCCCCTCTATCTACCTTGTACTCTAGCTGGCTCTCTCTCTCTGTCTTGTTCTCTAGCTCTCTCTCTCTCTCCGTCTCTCTCTCTCTCTCTCTTTATCTATCTATCTCCCTACGCTAATCTGTCTGCCTCTTTTGGTACGCTCTCCCTCTTTCTCTCATTCTCCCAATACAGTCCCTTTCTCCCAGTACCGTCTCTGTTTGGGTCGGTCTCTCTCTCTCTCCAGCTCCCCCTCGTCTGTTCCCTCTTCACGCCCTCTATCTGCTGGTCTCCCTCTATAGCTCCTTGCTCTCGTTCCCTCTGGTACTCTCTCTCTGTCTCAATCGTTCTCACTCTAGCTGTCTTTCTAGATCTCTCGATCTCTGCCCATCTGTTATGGTCACTCTAACTTGGTTCAGCTCTCTCTCTTCTACTACCGGTCCTTCTCGCCCCCTTTCTCCCCCCTCGCTCAATCTATCTCTATGCCTTGGCTTGTCGCTCTCTCTGGCCCTATGTCTTTTTTCTCTCTTCTGTTGGCTCTCTTTGTGTGTCTCTCATTCTCTGTGTTCCCTCTTTTTGTCCCGCTCATTCTCTCTCGCTCCCTCTCTTAATGTTTCTTCTCACTTGTACTGCCTTCCTCTCCTCTCTCGCACTCTCACATTCTCTCTCAGGTGCTCGCTCCCTCCCTCGTTCTTTGTTGAGGAGAGGGGTCAGATAACCAAGTCAGAAGCTGTACAGCTGTCGCCGCCATCTAAACCGAAGCACTGCACACCATAACGTGTTATAATTAAGCATCATGATTAACTTTACGACGGACTTCATTTGAATCCCATAAGAACATTTTATGGTAAAAAGAACATCCCTTCCTATAAATACTCATGTATATTATTCTCAAAACAATGCGAACATTATCCTATTTTCATTACTTCTATTTACTCTGTCTCTTTCACCACGTTTGTTGATTTCTCAACATGGTACCAGAGCACACTTCGTGAGGGTCTAAAGGATCCTTTTACAAAGGGATCATTTAACGACAACGGCGACGCACACAATCACTCAAAAAAGCCACACATGTCCCTCGTGTCATAATCAAGCTCACAGGAAACAACTATCCCATGTGGATGCATTGTGTGAGAGCCACTGTGGGAGCTCAAGGGCTAGGTAAACATCTTACCCATGAATAGCCTACTTCTGCTCCAATGTTCACAGATCGAGAGAATCCATGGTCGAATGGGGACAGAGCAGTAATGGCCCTTATGATGTCGTCGATGAGTGATGACATTTTCCCAAACGTAAAATGTAGTATGACTGCTTTAGAAGCATGGAGAACCCTGAACATTGAGCTCTCTTGAAGCTCAAAATCATGAGTTATGGGGCTAACTAATAAACTATACAATATCTAATGATGTGCACGAACTATTGATGAGTTTGTTCACGAGGTACATAGTATTACCAACGCACCTAGCTCTATTAATGAAATAGTCTTTGAACATGCTTTGAAGTTTATCTGCTTCGGGGATTTGGACTAAAATACCAACCATTTCGAATCACTGTAAACACCCATACAAGTACTCTCTCCTTTGATGCCATCGTGGCTATGTTACGACCAAAAGAAAAATTCGTGGCAGCGTAGCACAAGGTGAAGAGAAGCCTCTGCAAGAAGCCAATCAAGCTCATACAGATCAACAATCCACAAAAGGATGTGAAAACCACGCAAGCGGGAATCGCCCGCGTGGCTCAGATCAATCAGCAAGAACAGACCCCTGATGCCAAATTTACAGAAAGATTAAACATCGGTGATAAGCCTAAAAATGATGTGTAAATACGTCGTTGATTTGGTGTTTAGACATACAACAAAATTTATAAATACCCTTAATCACTATATAGTGTCAAGGGGTCGAATCACAGGGAGGCAGCAAGTAAGAATTTTTATCCAATTTTTAATGAATTAATTCAAAGATGAATTAAATTTGTAATTAATAAACCTCATTATACTTAATGATGTTTTTAATTAATAAAAATTAAGTAAAAACTTAATTTTGATTTTAAATATTTTCGGTCAAAAAGCTCAAGATAGGATAATTTTAATTATAAGATCAGATTAACTCAGATTATTAATTTCCCAAATATTATAAAATTTTAAGACAATATTTATGAATTAAAATTGGGAATTTAATAATGAAGAAAAAGGTTTTGAAATTGGGCTTCAAGATGGATGAATTTTTGGATGAAATATTATATTTAGGCTTTTTATATATTTAATTAAATTTCCAAACAATCAAATTTAAAATCTAGAGAGATTAAATAGACGAATTATTCTAGAGAGAGAAAGTGAAGAATTTGGGGAAAAGGTAAAGTCCGACCCTAAATTAGAAATCTAAAATGCACAATTGTTTGAAATCTATTTAAAACTAAAGATTAAAAATCAGATCTCAGATCAGACTCAAATTACAATGCTTATTTCATTCAAAACAACTTCTAGGGCAAGCACATTTCACCCATGCCAAGGCGTTTTATAATCTCTCAACAAGAAGTTCAAAATACAAATCAGAAACTTACAACATTGAATGTAGAACCAAGATTTGTTGACTTCCAAAACAACTCTTGTGTCCTTCCTGGCCAAATCCTTGGGGAGAGCTTCAAAAAGTGAGTATTGCCTTTTCCAGACCTCTATTTAAAGATCCAACCGTCTGGATTGTAGAGGGGGGAAAAGACAAACATGCCCGCAAAATTTCAGCCCAATCGGACGTCTAGATCTCAAGATATCGTTGTTTTATTGAGGACTAATCCAAGCCGTTGGATTAATTTATCTCTCCTCCAAGAAGCTAGGAAATGACATTTTCTGATTGGTTGCCGCATTTTCTAAAATCCAGAAAAACTAGGAAAGCCCTTACTTACCTTTAGCCAAGTATTTAAGGCCCTGTAAAAAATATTTGTTCAATTAAATGAGGTTAAATACTATGTAAAAACAATAAAAAAATTAGAAACAATAATAAAATCAAAGTGTAAGTCATTTATCGTCATTTATATATGATAACATGCAATTTTTTTCATCAAAACACATAAATATAATGTAAAATTCATCAATTAAACATGTCAATTTGCAAATTATCATAACCCCCCACTTAAATCATTGCTAGTTCCTTAGCAACGTACCATTATTACTTTAGATTACTTCTTCATCCATCAACCCTCCTTCATCTGCATGAAGTGTTAGAGATATAAATAACATGCTCAAAAGGAACTCCCCTCGACAATTTGGATTTCTCCTTGTCAAGAATATGGGTGCCATCTCTCTTGGTTCGAGTAGAGCTAATGAATTGAGATACAAAGGTGCACTTCTCTCTAGATATTACACTATGATCTAAAAGGTTCCTCACTGCACTCTTCAAGTGGTGGACCTCTCGCCTCTCATATCAAGGTCAATCTCTTCGGGGTAGTGGGTACTTTATGTTAAAATTATCCACTAAGTTTCCTCCTACGATATGATAAAAGCTAGACATTCTCCGTCTCCCAGTTAGCAAAGAATATAAAATGTTGTGATGGCATGGGTAAGAGAATAAGAACGAACGAAAGATAGAATGCTCAAAGGGGAAGAGAGGGATTTGGAATGAAAGGTTTCATCAAGGATATATCATTTCAGGTTGCCTTCTCCCAAGACTTAGATGAATGAGAAATAAATAGAAAGAAAGAAATCATGTGTGATGCCCTCACTAGATTCAATAAGTTGTACCAAGATTGATGTACTGAAAAAATTCCTACAACAAAACAATCCCCCTTCTTTTTTTGAATTCCTCATATTTTTCTTGAAGTTGAGGACCTTTGTTTTTTTTTGTTTTTTTTAAGGGGTAAAGAGCATACTAAAAAATTTTGAAAGAAAAAAAAAAGAGAATTATCATTGACTCTAATGAGGGCATTATGTAAAATCATTGAAGAGAAGAAGAGGTAATAAAAAATTTAAGAGCAAAATTAGACAGAAATGGTGATATAGATGGGATATAGGTAACCCCAAGGAAAGGGAGATAAAATGGCTTGAGAGACGTCTACCGCCCATGAAAGGCTGTTGGTTAGAGAAAGGTTCAAGGAAGTGGATAGGTATATGGTATATGGTATAACAAATGGAATGGGAAATGGAATGGTAAGGTGGATGGAGATCAAGAAAAAGAAAATTTTGTGCTTAGAGACTTGGAGAAATGCCTTTCTTCCACCCTAAAGTAAGATTGAATCAATGAAAGAATAAAAACGTTCAAGTAGGATCAGCTCAGTGAATGGTGGCATGGTGGGGGTCCCCAATTCACTCAACTCTCTACTTTTTTGATTCATAGTGCTTTAATCCTTCGATTTTCCTATCCCCTACACACTCACTAGATACCCTAGCCATTTGGAAATTGACTCCCATATTATCCAAAATCAAGGTTTGTTTCGTCTTTGCATGATCATGATCTGCTTATAAAGCCAAACTTTCCTACACATTTATTTCGAATTAATGGATGAAGAAGGTCTCCTAAAAGTGGGTTTTCAATTTTAACTGGAATTTATAGGACAAAGACCAAATAAAGGTTCACGATTCTAAGCACATGAAATGTTCTCCCCTCCACTAATTTATGCGGTGTCCTCAATGCATGGGAATGAACATTAATATAATTCAGAAGTTTAGAATTGCAAACTTGCTTAGGCGTGATCCTTAAGTTTCTTTGAAGAACTTACTAATGATGAGCCGCTTAGGCGTGATCCTTAAACCTGCTTAGGTGTTATCATGTGTGCGAATTGTGCTTCCTATTCTCTTTATTCCTGAAAAACAAAAAACCAAAGCAAAACAAAGTAGCAATCTAGGGAAATAGATTACTTCCCAATATTTATGAAAGTTAATTGAAATAAAAAAAATACAAATAAAGAAAGAAAGAAAAATGGCAGGCTAGACAAATGTTAATATTTAAAGTCATACAAATGGCTCTATAATGAACTTTGGAATCCATAATTCATTTTGCGATATTGTTTCAAATGGTTCTAAGAGGCATGTGCACAAAATATGGATTTGGGAATCTACACTCTTCACTCCTTATTTTGAGTTGAAATACCTTTTGTGCTCGACGACATATATCACGTAGGAATCCATCTTTTGTGCTCATACATCCCATGATTCGCTAAATACTCTCTTCTATGATCCTCATACCTCATTCTCATCTCAAAATCTGTAATCTTCCTTCCATTTATACATCTATTTTCTTTCTTTAGCAAGGCAGCAAACTTTTTAATCAATGATTCATTCTCCATTTTTAACTTTTCAAACCTTTCATGCACCCCACTCTTTTGATCCTTTAACTTCTTCATATCATTTCTCAAGTGGAGATTAACTATTTTTAAAGCAAAAAGTCCCACTTGAGTTGAGATGCATGATGGTTTACAGAAAATTTGAGAAGGTGGACTAATGGATGGTAATGATGAATCAACTGTTTTAGGAAAAGAACTAGGTTGAGAAGATAAATCATCTCCCACAGTTTCTTCCTTAGGAATTTTAATGTAATCCTCAAAGTGTACACTTTTGCTATCAGAAATATCTAAACTAACAGACACAATATTATCTTCTTTTCTAAGGATTACCTCTCCTTCCTCAATACAATCATAGCTCTAGCTGTTTTCAAGGATCACAAAATCAGATCTGAATCGAAACCCCTCTATATCAATGCAGATATTGGAGATTTTTTTTTTAGAAGCTATATGGACTCCATCATCAAAACAAACAACATCAGAAGAGGGAATTACCTTTCCTATAGGGTGTCTCGCAAACATAGAAGAAGGTATGATATTCAGATTGGAACCAAGATCTATAACAACACTTTTGAATTTTGTTCCTCCGATTTCACATGTAATTTTGTACTCTCTTTGTTCCAACGACTTCTTATATAAGTTCCTTCTATAGAAGGTTTTCCTACATGTTTTTCTAATGTGATTTGAGCGTTGTGAAGTTTTTGCTCCTGTACTTCATCTCCAAATTTGACTAATCCTCCACTATTTTCTTTGCTTATCATGTCTCCTATAGGTCCTTGGCATCTATCATTCTCTTTTTTTGTAATTCTATCATTAAACTCCATCATATGACTCTTCACTTGAGACATCATGGATATCATAATTTTGACAACCGAAACTATTTGAGAATGATCAGGGATTGGAGCGCTAATAGGTGAGCCATTGGTTGCTGGAGAACTTGACCTAGTAGGGATACTAGTAGTGGTGTTATTAATTTGGGAGCTACTACTTACATCTATAATATTACTAGAAGAACTTATACCGGGACTTATGGCTTTAGGAGATGGTGGCTTCTGATATCTATAATAGTTTAGAGAATTCTCAAACTCAAAATTAGGGTTTTCAAAAGATTCGCTTTTCCTTTCTTCAAAACCCTTCAAGTTTTCCATAGGATCATCTCTATGATTCCTATAAGAATTTTCCTTAAGTGCATAAAATTCTCTAGAATAGTTTAGAGAATTCTCAAACTCAAAATTAGGAATTTCAGAAGGTTCACTTTTCCTTTCATCAAAACACTTCAAGTTTTCCATAGGATCATCTCTATGATTCCTATAAGAATTTTCCTTAAGTGCATTAAATTCTCTAGAATAGTTTAGAGAATTCTCAACTCAAAATTAGGGTTTTCAGAAGATTCACTTTTCCTTTCTTCAAAACACTTCAAGTTTTCCATAGGATCATCTCTATGATTCCTATAAGAATTTTCCTTAAGTGTCTAAACTTGGTCATTGATAAAATTATCTAAGTTTCCTACGAGCAGTATTTTCATGCGAATCTAAAGGATATGTAGGAAATTCCATCATTTCCGTAATCATTTTACAATGTGTACCTTGTCCAGTGATTGTATTGCTTGGCCGACTTCTATTATGTTCTGTTTTCTCCTTTTAGAGGATCTTCCCTTTCTGTAATATCAGAGGGTGAGAATGTAAAATAAAAGTAAAAAATTACCTTAATGGATGCGTAGAAATCCCAATTATGATGACCACCTTCTTTGTAACACAAACACTCGAGAAAAAGATTAGTACACGTTAGTTCAATAAAAAAAAATAAACGAATCTCCGATAGCTTGTTTTAAAATTTCAATCTCTGATAGTTTGTTTTTTAAAAAATTCAGTATCTGATAGTTTGTTTTGAGGACAAGTCAGATTATCTAAACAAGAAAATCACAACAAAAGAAAGATAATTGATAAATTTGGGATTTCCACTATGTGTTATGTTAACTCTAAAATATATGCCAATTTGAATTCAATTCAAGAATGTATCAAAAAAATGGTTGATCACTCCAGAACATAATATTTCTGGTGGGGGTTGACGGTCCAAGAGTCAACAACGTTGGCAACTGGGCATCTTTAAAGGTTCCCCGGGCATCGCATTCTCGCACAGTACGATCGCTCCTTTTACCCGATAGAGGGATCGCGAAGGGACATCGGCCTGACGTCCCTAAAAATCTGCGATTAGTTTCATCTTTGTTAAAAATACGGAGATTTACAAAAAAGAATTCTTGGCATCGCCAGTGCTAGTGTCTCTCTCATCGTCGTGCGCTCTCCCTTCTCTCCTTGCCTCAATCTGCATCATTCGTCCCCTCACTCGCTCCCGTGCTCTTTCTTTTTCCCTCCATCTCACTCTGTCCCGTTCTCTTTCTCGCTCCGTTTCTCTCTGTCATTCAGGCTCTCTCTGTATTACAATCGTACTCTGGTTCGTGCACTCTCTTCTTCTCTCTCTCTTTCTTTTCTTGTCCTTCGGCCTCTCTCTCCCTCAATCTCTCTTACTCTCTCACTCTCTCGCTCTCCCCTCTCCTGCTATCTCACTCTCTCTCTCTGACTCTCACTCTCTCTCTCTCAGTCTCTCTCTCTCCACTCTCCTGCTGACTCCCTCAAGCTGGCCCTCTCTCTCTCCTTCCTCCTCTCTCTTGTCCTCTCGCTCGTCCTATGTCTATCTCGTTCTTTCTTGCTCGCTCGCTGTCTCTCTTCGTCTCTCTTTTGCCATCGTTCTCTTCCTATCCAGGCCTCCTGCGTGCTCTCTCTCTCTTCCTCTTGTCATTCAGTGCCTTTCTCTCTCCCTTTGTCTCCCGCTCTGGCTCGCTGCCGTTCCTTCTCTCTGGGCCGCTCTCTTTCTTTCTCTCCGGCACTCTCGCATCCTCTTTCTTTTGGGCGCAAACACTCGCGGAAGCGTACTTGGACGTGAACAACTGCAGAAGATGTCGAGGAAGATCCCAAGACGATACGAGGAGAAACACCGAGGCATAGTTGTTAGCCTCGTCATGTCATCGCGTCGTCACCGTTGAGAGAGCACCAACTCCAAGATTGAGAGCGAGAGGAAGAGTAAGAGATTTCTAGTTCAAAAGAACTTTCAAGAAACTCTACTCAACTCAAAGGGAGAAAAGAAGAATACATCAAGGGATGTTAGGGTGATGAAAACAAGGGAAATGGGGGGCCTTTTATAGGCACAAGCCAAGGCTTAAACACCCCCTAAAAGCTAGGCACGATCCTAGAAAGTAGGTACAATCCTATTTTCAAGGATAAGCTTGGCCATCCTACTTTCAAGGATGTACCAGGTCATCCTATTTTCTGGCATGTACTAAGTCAACCCCCACGATCCTGAAACCTAGGGCTGGGGGGTTTGACATTTCCAACATTCTCACTCTCTCTCACCCTCTCCGCCTCGCTCTCGTTTTCTCTCTAGCTCTCTGTTTTGCTTGCGGTGTCTCTCTCTGGTACTCCGCATCTCTTTCTCCCTCTGGTACTCTGGCTCGCTGTCGTCCTCTCTCTGGCTCTCTCTATTGCTCTCGGTCTCTTTCTCTCTAGTACTTCAAATCTCTCTCTCCGCCGTGTGCTCTGGCTCATTCTCTCTCTCTCTGCCTATCTCGTTATCTAGTACTATGGCTCGATCTCGTTCTCTCTATGGCTCTCTCTCTTGCTCTCGGTCTCTTTCTCTCTGGTACTTCGTATCTCTCTCTCTGCCGTGTGCTCTGGTTCTTTGTGTCTCTCTCTCTCTGTTTACCTCGTTCTCTGGCTCTCTCTCTCTCTCACTCTCTCTCTCTCTCGCTGCGCTAATCTGTCTGTCTCTTTTGGTGGGCTCTCCCTCTTTGTCTCATTCTCCCGGGTACCCTATCTGTTTGTCTCAATCTCTCTCTCTCTCTGGCTTCCCCTCGTGTGTTCCCCTTTGCTCACTCCATCTATCTGCTAATTTCCCTCTATCGCTCCTCCTCGCTATAGTTCCCCCTCTGGTACTCTCTCTCCCTGTCGATCGTTCTCACTCTAGTTGTCTTTCTAGATCTCTGTATCTCTGCCTCTCTCTCATGGTCACTCTAAGTTGGTTCGGCTCTCTCTCCTACTCTCAGTCCTTCTCGCCCCGTTTCTCGCCCCTTTCTCAATCTGGCTCTATGTCTCGGCCTGTCGCTCCCTATTGCCCTATGTCTCTTTTTTTCTCTTCTGTTGGCTCTCTCCATGTGTCTCTCATTCTCTGCGTTCTCTCTCCCTCTCTCACTCGTTCTCTCTCACTCCCTCTCTTTTTGTTTGTTCTTACCCGCGCTGGATTCCTCTCCTCTCTCGCCCCCTCACATTCTATCTTTGGTGCGCGCTCCCTCCCTCGCTCTCGCATTCTCAGTGGCTCTTTCTCTCATGCGCTATTTCTCTCCCGTTCTCTAGCGCTCGCTCCGGCTCTCTCTCTCTCGCTCCCTCCCTCCCTCTCCCTTTCTCGCTCTCATTCTTCCGGGCTGTCTCTAGCTCTCTTTCTCTCTCTCCTGTCAACGTGAGCCTTGCACGTGGGTTCGGGGCCACGTAATTGCATCGTGGGCACGGTGTGCGGTGATGCGGGAGTTTCTCCACGCCACGCAACACTGGCTGATCAGGGTGATCGGTAGTTATTTTTCCTTCCCCTGCTGTTTCCCTATTTAAGAAGATGTAATAGGTTCTTTTTAATAGAGCTTTTTATGAGTTTACAATGGAGGTGCTCCTTCTTCTGTCACTGGTGTTCGCTGGTGATCTCGCTGGCGACGTCTAACCGCCTCATTTCTCTGGTGACTTTCTGACAAGTGGTATCAGAGCCCAGGTTGCGGGCAGGGAGTCGATCGCGGTAGGGTACAACTGTTGGAATCCTGATCGCGCAATCAACACGCACTGATGGCAGGAAGCAAGGACGGCATCGTCCAGAGGGTGATTCATGAGGTGAGCGCCGGGACCGGGTTCCCGATGCTCACCAAGACCAACTACTCCGACTGGGCGCTACTCATGAAGGTAAAGCTAAAGGCCCGGCTGCTCTGGAGCGCCATTGAGGAAGGGGGCGCTGAACCCCATGAAGAAATGCAGGTGCTCGACGCGCTCTGTAGTGCCGTGCCGTCGGAGATGTGGCCGGTGATTACAGACAAGGATACGGCCAGGGAAGCGTGGGAAGCTATCACCACCATGTGGATCGGCGATGACCGCATAAGGAAGATGTCGGCTCAGAACTTACGACGGTAGTTCGACTCGGCGACGTTCAAGGAGGGAGAGTCTGTTGAGGACTACGCGGTGCGTCTCAACAGCATGGCGTCGACTCTCACCACTCTCAATGACAAAATCGAAGAGACGCAGGTGGTGGAGAAAATAATTCGCAGTGTCCCCCAACGTTTCAGGCAGATCGTGGTCGCAATCACGACGTTGCTCGACGTATCAAAGCTCACTATCGCTGATCTGACGAGTCGGCTCAAGGCGGCAGAGGATGCCTTCGAGGAGACACCGTTGGCTATGCACCACGAGGGCAAGCTGTACTTGACTGAGGAGGAGTGGGATGCGCAGCGAAAGAAGCACGATGTTGAGAACAAACATGGTGGCAGAGCAGCAGCAATGCAGCACGCTGTGGCAAACGTGGGCATGGACCCGACCATGGCAGCGAAAAGGGGTCGTCGGGAGGGGGCTCGTCAGGCAACTCAGGGCGGTCCAATGATGAGGGCAGAAAATGCGGGAAGTTGGGCCATTGGGCTCGTGAGTGCCGCTCAAAGTCCAAGAAGGAGCAGGCCCACGTCATCCAAGAAGAGGAGGGGGCTTCGCTGTTTTTTGTGGAGTCAACACCGGTCATATCGACGTCGCCGGCACCAACCTCCACTCCACGAAGCTCTTTTGCGAGTCTGAAGGCAGAAGAAAAGAGGCCAGACGGCCCGACCAAGATCCAGTTGTGGGAAGAGGTGTTCGCCCACCTTGGAGACGAGGAACAGCGTGATGAAGAAATGTGGGTCTTGGACACGGGTGCCACGAACCACATGTCAGGTTCCCGTATGGCCTTCGCCGAGCTGGATGCGGCGGTGCTCGGGTCGATACGGTTTGGCGACGACTCAGTGGCACAGATAGAAGGTCGAGGGACTGTCATGTTCTAGTGCAAGAATGGCGAGCACCTGTCTTTCGGGGGGTGTATTTCATTCCCCGATTGACGACGAACATCATCAGCGTCAGCCAACTCGATGAGGTCGGGTACCAAGTCGACATCAAAAAGGGGGCAATGAAGATCCATGAACCAGGCGGACGGCTCCTAGCAAAGGTGATGCGAAGAGAGAACCGGTTGTACATCCTCCACATCAAGCTGATTCGGGCGGTGTGCTTGGAGGCGAAGTTCGACGAGGAAGCCTAGAGATGGCACGCGCGTTTTGGCCATATCAACATGGCCGCACTGAGAAAGATGTCATGGAGGAGCTGGTGCGTGGATTCCCAGAAGTTGGTCGGTTGGACCAGCTGTGTGAGGCGTGTCTCGCCGGCAAACAAAAGCGGACGTCGTTTCCTGAGCAGGGTGAGTACCGGACGCGATGCATTCTGAAGTGGTACATGACGACCTGTGTGGTCCACTTGCCCCAGAAATGCCAAACGGCAGCAAGTATTTCTTACTACTCGTGGATGATCGAAGCCGGTACATGTGGGTGGCCATGCTACCTTTGAAGGACCGTGCTGCAAGAGCCATCAAGGAGATCATGGCTCGGGCGGAAGGCGAGTATGGACTGAAGATGGGAGCACTCTGGACTGATCGGGGCGGCGAATTCACCTCACACAAGTTCGCAGAGTACTGCACCGAAGAAAGTATTCATCGTCAACACATAGCGCCATACAGCCCGCAGCAGAATGGCATCGTCGAGCGCAGAAATGGTACGGTGGTAGCAGCCACAAGGAGCATGCTCAAGGCGAAGAGGCTGCCGGGCTGGCTGTGGGGTGAGGCAGTGGCAACTGCTGTATACATCCTGAACTGGTGCCCGATGAAGAGCGTGGATGGTATGACACCGTTCGAGGCGTGGCATGGGAAGAAGCCAGCGGTGCACCATCTGAGGGTGTTCGGTTGCATCGCCTACGTCCGGAACACGACGCCACATCTCAAGAAGCTCGAGGACCATGGCCGCAAGATGATCTTCATCGGCTACGAGCGTGGATCAAAAGCCTATCGTGTTTATGATCCCACCACGAAGCACGTCCATGCAACACGGAACGTGGTCTTTGACAAAAAAGCCCAGTGGAACTGGTGTAGTGGCACAGAACAAGGCGATGAGGGTAGCAACGGTTTCATGGTGGAGTATACCATCGAGAATCACATGCCTACGGAGGATGATGCGCCAGCACCTGAGCAAATGTCTCCACCGTCTGGGCACTCTAGAGGGGGAGCAGCACCGATCGAAGATGGAGGAGAGGAGGTGGAGTTCGCCACTCCACCTAGTGTCCGCATCGACAACCTGGATGCTGATCACGGTGATGATGCACCACTCCGTTTTTGCAACATCAACGACATCTTCGGGCTGGCCTCGCCGCGTGGGCTCGCATCACGGGCGTTAATTGCAGAGGAGCTGCACCGTGTAAGTTCTGATGAACCGGTTTCCTTTGCTAAAGCAGAGCGCCACCCAAGCTGGAAGAAGGGTATGGAGGAGATGGTGTCAATCGAGGAGAACCGCACCTAGTCCTTGGTCAACGTCCAGCATGGTCGCCGAGCGATTGGGTTGAAGTGGGTGTACAAGGTGAAGCGGGATGAAAGCGGAGCTGTGGTGAAGTACAAAGCGTGCCTGGTGGTGAAGGGCTACGCGCAGCGCTAGGGGATCGACTACGACGAGGTGTTCACACCTGTGGCACGGCTGGACATGGTGTGCCTTCTCATTGCTCTCGCGGCACACGAGGGGTGAGAGGTGCATCACATGGACGTGAAGTCGGCATTCTTGAAGGGAGACCTCTAGGAGGAGGTGTATGTGGAGCACCCCGCCGGTTTTATCATCGCCGGCAACGAACACAAGGTGTTCAAGCTGAAGAAAGCGCTCTACGGCTTGCATCAAGCGCCAAGGGCCTAGAAGGCGAAGTTGGACAACACGCTAACATCGTTCAAATTCAGGAGGAATCCCTTGGAGCACGCCATCTACACCAAGCGAAAAGGGAATGCGCAGTTGGTGGTGGGGGTGTATGTCGACGACCTAGTCATCACCGGCACCAATTGCGACGACATCCGGCAGTTCAAGAAGGAGATGGCTGACGCATTCCGGATGAGCGACCTCGGCCTGCTTCGCTACTACCTCGGCATTGAAGTGAAGTAGAGCGCGGGGGGCATCTCGATCAGCCAAAGAGCCTACGCCGCCAAGATTCTGGAGAGGAGAGGCATGACAGGGTGTAATCCTTGTCAAATACCAATGGCTACACGTCTGAAGCTGAGTAAGAGAAGCGAGGAACCACTGGTTGATGCAACAACATACAGAAGCATCGTGGGGAGTCTCAGGTATCTAGTCAATACTCGTCCAAATCTTGCTTTCGCTGTTGGATATGTTAGTTGTTTTCTAGAGGAGCCACGAAAGGATCACGTGGCAGCTGTGAAGCAAATTCTCCGCTATGCAGTTGGAACCAAGAGCTGGGGTCTTAGGTTCGAAAGAAAGAAGGAGGAGGAGGTCCAGCTGACAGGGTTCAGCGATAGTGACTTCGCTGGTGATGTTGATGCTTGAAAGAGCACAACTGGAGTCATTTTATTCTTGGCCAGCAGCCCAATTACTTGGGAATTGATGAAGTAGAAAGTGGTGGCTCAGTCTAGTTGTGAGGAAGAGTACATTGCGGCTGCCAATGCCGTCTGCCAAGGTTTCTCGCTCACCCGGATGCTAGCAGAAATGCAGGGCTCAACCCCAAGCGTACCGACGTTGAGGGTGGACAACATGTCTGCCATTGCACTGATCAAGAATTCGGTTCTCCATGGACGCAGCAAACCCATTGAAGTAAAGTATCATCTTGTCCGGGAATCGGCAGAGAAGGGACATGTCAGGGTGGAGTTCATCAGGAGTGAAGAACAGTTAAGTGATATTTTGACGAAGCCACTCGGAAAAGGCAAGTTCCATGAGTTTTGCGCCAAGATTGGCCCCGTTAATGTCCAGGGTGAGCACAACAAAGTTCAGGATGAGATTGTCAACGTGAGCCTTTCACATGGGTTCATGGCCACGTAACTGCATCGTGGGCACAATGTGCGGTGATGCGGTAGTTTCTCCACGCAGTGCAACACTGGCCGATCAGGGTGATCGGTAGTTATTTTTCCTTCCCCTGCTGTTTCCCTATTTAAGAAGATGTAATAGGTTCTTTTTAATAGAGCTTTTTCAGAGTTTACAACAGAGGTGCTCCTTCTTCTGTCACTGGTGTTTGGTGGTGATCTCGTCGGCGACGTCTAATCGCGTTGTTTCTTCGGCGAGTTTCTGACATCTCCCTCTGGCCTGCTCTCTTTCTTGTCATCGCTCTGTCTATGGCTCTCTCGCCCTCTCGTTCGCTCTTGCCCTTTGGCTCTTTCTCGTTCTCTCTGGCTTGCACTGTCTATCTCCCGCAATCTTTCTCCTCTGACGCTTTATCGTTCGGTCATGGCGTGACTGCCTCTTATAATCGCGGGTGGTAGTCGTCTAGTTGATCGTTAATTATATCAGTCGGATCCCTTTGGTACAAGTCGAACGAATGGACTCGTCTAGGTTCCGGTTATCCGATTTGGACGTTGCGGCGACGTGATAGCTTACCCCAAAAAAGTACCTTGTTTGTATTTCCCAGTGATGTAACTACCATACCGTGGAAAATTTGGAACAAGATGAGGATATGGTAACCACGGGAATCTCGAACACTATCCCACACTATCATTCCCCTTCACACTCCTCGAAATTTTGTGCACCGTAATGTCCACTTATCAGGAGAAACATACATGGCAGCACAAATGAATTCTTTGGCAAGCCATATCGACTGGCATTGGAAGAAAAGTTATGATTACGGATAAAAATCAACCCACGTTTAAAATACATTTGCAAATAATTTCTGCGCATGCCCCATCCCACTAGCCTGCAATGTTTATGTCCCACTGGAGGACACGCATGTATTGGGTTAAAGGGAAAAATGTTCGGAGCACCGGTAGGTTCCATTTCGTTGTGTTACGCCAGCGGTGCCTTAATTCCACGAGGTGCAGGTGAAACAACTCCCCACATGCCGTTTTTTTATTGGGGATGTTATTGTTTTTCCTTTTGCAGGCTGGATTCAGATGGCCGCGAGATACTGTAGTAATCCACGTCCATGCAACCATCACAATCGCTCGCAATACTTTAGAATTGACATCCGATTGACATGATTCTGTTGTCATCGCCACTGACCGTGGTGCATCAGTAAACCAATCAATCCCTAACAGTTGAAGCCAGACGAGAAGTTGAGGCCTAAATCTCAGCTGTATGAGATACGACATACTCTGACGTAAGGCACTATATAAACACGCACCTGTTTTAGGTTGACCTGATAGCAGGACACCAGGAATGTGTCTTGATATTTCAATTTTGAGGTAGGCGAGATATTTTTTTTCATTGATTCATACTAATGAGGCAAGGTTACGTTGATTTCAAGGTCAAAAACTGTACATTATCCTTACAATGCGTAAGTGATATATACATATACATATGTACTCATGTTATATTTGATCATAAGAATGCTGATAAGCCAAAAATAGGGGTATATTTTACTGAATGTTAATCCCTTGTCGTTGTCAATTTCAGCTTATACAATAAAATTTATAAAAAACCTACTTAAGATGTGTAGTGATAAGCAAAGGGTATCGTCCAAGGGAAGCTAGTAAGTTAATTCAATTGATGATCTTATTGAATCATTTGACACTAATTAAAGTTGATTTGATGTTCATTGAGATCAAATCACCCTAATTAAATAATAAATAGAAAGGGAGGTAGGAGAGATGAGAGGAACATAAGAATATGGGGCTTTGAATTGGCTTCTTTGATCCAAAGAAAAGGGTCAAAGGGGTCAATTAGAGAGGTTGAGAGGATAAAATTTTGATTTTTTTTGGTTGGTTCTGTAGGCTTGATAATTCAAAAATAACTACTCTGTTGGACAATGAAAAGGGAAATTTAATCTCCTAGAAGTTGAAGTTTTTTTTTTAGTTTTGTTTTAATGTGTACTTGGAATAGCTAGGTAAATCTCTCAATTGCTCGTCTCAATCCTAGTATGATGGGGGACCAACGCGCTGACACCAGGACGGGACGGATCCAGCCTCACCGAGCAGCTCGAGGCGATGTTTGCGACCCTGAATTAAAGTACTCGGCGTAGTAAGTTTTCTACATCATTGTGTTTAGTGTATTTCTTTCCTTTTGATGAACTAGCGGATTGGGCTATTGTTGTTGGGCCTCGTCCGTCTATTTGCATTTTCAGTTGTACTTTTGTTGAGGGGGGAACCTCATCTTGCGACGGTTTCTTCCCCTAGGTTCCTCCACTCGGCATTCATCCTCCCTATATAAGGGGATGTCATGACCAAGTGAGGTAGGATTTTTGAAATTAAAAAGTTGAATGTTTCTTCATTTTGTCTTAGAGAGATTAGATAACAGTTATTTTTCGAGAGAGTGGAGATCGTGCGACGTCGTCGAAGCTTGCCACACATCAAGATCACTTCGTGGATCGTCTTCTGACGACAGGCCTCGTCCTGTCTCAGTTTCTTGTTTTTCTTGGAAGATCCTCGAATCAAGAAGCCTGACTTCTTGACAGTTTGTTCCTAAAAAAAAGCGCCCAAGATTTACCCTCTAGGAGAATATTGAGGAGTCTTGAACATCACGAACGCTGGTGCCTGTGACCGCCATCCCAAGCTTGTCGTACGCCGTGCCTTGTCATTCTCGGCGTTCTGCATTCTCGGCGCTCCATCCTCGTGACCCACGCCGTACGCCCCTCTTGCCGCTACGCCCATCACGCGCCGTGTGCCCTGCGCGCTGCGCCTGGCGCGCTGCACCCTGCTTGGCCCGAGACCCTTCCAAGCACTTGCCAGGCGGCTGTTGTGCGCCGCGCCCAGCACACGCCGCGCGCCTACCGCGTGCCACACGCCCACCACACGCCCACCGCGCCCCTTGGCACTCATGCTAGCTGCCCCTAGCGCCAGTCCGCGTGCCATGCGCCTCGCTCAACCTCGCGTTGCCTACGCCCACGCCCTCTTGCTGCACACCGGAACCTTAAGTTGATTCTCTAGAAAGCCGTCACCAGGTTCTGTCTCGTCTCTCCCTTCGTCATTCAGTATCATTACCTTCTTGCAATGCCATCCTCCCCTATTTGTTCCTCTGCCGGCTTACTTGATAAGTAATTGGATAGGATAGCCACCCATGTCGAGAGGTAGGAATTATCATTGTGATAGAAGATTAAGTCTCTTGACATCGAAGTGTGAACAAAGTTGACCCGTCAAACGCTCCATACATCGTAGGTAGTTTAGTGGTCCCGAGGGTCATTGGGAGTCTGTCTTGATTCTTTCATCCTTTCGTGAAATTGCTGGATCGATCGCTTGGTCTGAGGGAATATTTGATTGCTTGTTAAGGTGTTTTTTTTGGAATCCATTAAATTCTCATACTTGCTCTGTTTGGGTTAACGCCCGTAAATGTGTTTTAAAACGAGCCGACGATCCCGGCCTACTTGTGTTACATCATAGTAAGGGCATGTACATGCCGCTCAAGCCAATCTATTTAGAAGATCCAACCAGAATCAAGAAGAACAATCAAGAAATTAAACTACCATCATCCAAAATACACCAACAATTCAAATACAAAGAGGGAAAATGTACCAAACGGTTGATCCAAGCTGGAGCTCCCCTCTGTCTCGCAATTGTGATAGAGAACCATCAAGAATGACCCCTTCCTCTCAAAATTCAGATTTTATACTTAGGATAAATGGTAAAAAGTACCATTTTGCCCCTAATTAGTAATTAATTTTTATCCATCAATGTAGGTTTGATCTGAAATGATCCAAAAACGGATAGAAAGAGGGGATCAAGGCGAGCAAATCCATAAAAAACATCATCTCAATCGGACTTCAGGATCAAAATCTATTAATAAATGAATTTTAAACAAATTTTAGCCATTGGATTTAAATTCATTTATTTATTCATTTCTTTTTTAACACGCTATGATGTGTCATCCTCTCATTGGCGGGCACATTTTGAATTTCCTTTGTTGGGTTTGATCTCTAAGCGCCACGTACCCCCTAGCAAAAAAAAAAAACAAAGAGAGATGGTGAGAAAAATAAGCGCAGTACGATTTGCAATGCACCTAAGGTGCGTTCTTTTAACAGTGATAACCACTCGCAGATCGCCACGTCACCTCTTGTGCATGCGCTTTGCATGTGCAGCAAGGGAGGAGAGGTTACCTCCCGGAGAGAGACTGGCCTGAAATATATTAATAAAGTCCTGCATAGAATGGATGTGTGCAAACGGATGCTACTCAAAAACTATTTGTGTATATATCCTTTTCACTTTCTCTCTCCTCCTTCTCACAAAAGCTATTGAAAAATTGCTGATCAATTGCAATAAAACCCTGTAACTATTCTAATTGCATATAACCACGACCGAGAGCTGTTTAACAACATAGTTGCAACGAAACTTTAAGAAAGACCCCTTTTACTTTAGAAATTGCTTAAAAACTCATATTATCCATATAAATATATCCTTTTCCTAGTTAAAATTTATTCCTTCCTCGAATCAATTCCCAAAAATTCTAATAACATTCCAGAAAATTCTAGGAAAATCAGAAATTCGTCACTGCATTGGTTAACATAAAAAATAAATTTTAAACCTGCCATTTTTATTTCAAAAAGATTATTTCAAACTCAAATGAATCCCTTAAAATTCATAATATTAACAGAAAATTAGGGAAAAATCAGAAATCGCTTGAAAACATTATTTTCATGTAAATATATAATAACAACCCTTTTTAATCTCATTAAATGCATAAAATTGTGCTAAATTGCTTGAAATCAAGACCGAAATTGAGGTGTTATCAGATGCCTAGTAAATATAGGTACATATATGTACACATGTATGTGTTTCCCACAACTTGAGAATTCAGTATGACCTTAGCAGGTGAATTATTTACAACGTGACATGGCACTTTCTCGTGCTTACTGACTGAGGTCAACATGCTTTAGCCTCGCGGTACACAAAACGGGTTTAGTATGAAACTCGGTGGATTCAAAACGGTGGAATTTGTCGTGTTTATAGTAGGCTCAGCATGTCTTGTCTTCTGGTGTAAGAAGAAACATCCATTTTTTATAGCACAAGTGATTATAAATAGGCATCATTTTTTTACTCTAGTACGCCGCCGCTCGTCTCGACAAGATGCTCCCATTAACAAAAAGTCGTGTTATTTTTCTGGCAAGGTCTAAAAAGGTTTAGAGAGATTAAATCATTCTCAACTGCATGTGCCGGTGTCCAATGATGGCATATACTTCAGTCAGTCAATCTCGTCAGCTGCACATTCTAAGATATTAGTGGCATGGTTCGATCGGTTGCAATGAATCGGAGCGCACACATCGCGACATCAACGCCCTTAAAGCTCAGTAGGTTCAATAGGAGACTACAACGTTGTTGGTGATTTCTTTCCCCGACGTATGGCTGAAAATATGGTCGGGGCACTAATCCTAGCGCCCTGTGCGTCCATTAATATGACCCGAACAGGGTCAAAAAAGAGAGAATCTTGGACGAGGACGAATATCTTTTCAGGAGCCATCCCGTAGAGTCACCAAAGCACTGGTTTCCGGAGACCGTAGATAGTTGGGTCTAATAGGATACTTGAGGCGCAACAGCCGGATAAAGCAACATCAAGGCGGAAGATAAAGTCAAGGTGGGTCGGGTAGGCATGCGCTAGATGCTCTGCAGGCAAAGAGGTCGTAACGACCAGCGAGACATATGTTTGGTTTAGGTCGGACATTTGTTCGTACTTTAAATAAAATGGCGGACTGAAAGGTACAAGGTACTGAAGAAGAGAAGACAAAGTTGACGTTCGCCACGTGCGATAGAAGTTATGGGAAGGTAGGGCAACGCGGCCGGGGATACCTAAGCATCGGAACAGGCTAACTTGCTTCCCGCAAGCGTTGACAACTTTATTAATGTCACCGGGTATGCTGACGTTGAGGTTGATTCCGAGCAGATTGGTTTGGAGGAATATGCAGAGGCATTTGGCAGATTGGTCTGGGGTAAGCCCTACAAACAGTCCACAGCAAGCAGTGGTCAGCGTGTCGGTGACGCCGGTGATTTTGACGAGGCTCAGCGCAGTGCCATAAGTGACGAGTTGCAGAGTCTGGGTGAGGCACCCGACCACAGGGGAGAGCAGCTGCCCGTTTGTGAAGGTGAAGAAGACCATATTGAGAAGCAAGAAGACCGATGCCGCTTGCGTCTTGGTAGCCATGCTTCTTTGTCGAGAAGCAATCTACCAGGCTTTCGGCGGACTTGCGGTATGAGAAACAAGAGAGGAGAAAATGTGGGAGGGTGGGAGGGCTGGTGCCTTGGTGGAATGCTGAGACTCCGCCAGCGATACTTATATAAAATCTGCAGGACGGACTGTGTCGATTAGGGTGCTGGCCAAATCCTAATTGATGAGCTGGTGTGCACTTGACCACAGGGAGATTGGACATTGGGAAGCTGGGTTGCCCGAATGTTGCTCTCTCCCATATCCCAAAATTTGAAACCTTGGATGAATTGTGGGAGATTATCCACAATTGGAGCAAATGTTCTGATTTTTTGAGTGGGAATTCCAGGCAGCTGGGGCTTTATTCTCACTTATTTATTCAAGTTTGCCCATCCGGTGCTTTCGGAATGCCGGTCTAGTACGGGTTCTGTCTCCGTTTACAGCATTAAATGCGTGTCCGTTTGAGGCGGCCCTCGACCGGGCATACGCATAGTCGTTCATGGGCGCGCACGCATAGACGTGGACCAGGACAATGACGGTGGGGGTTGACGGTCCAAAAGTCAACAACGTTAGCAACTGGGCATCTTCGAAGGTCCCCCGGGCATCGCAATCTCGCACAGTAAGATCGCTCCTTTTACCCCATAGAGGGATCGCGAAGGGACATCGGCCCAACGTCCCTAAAAATCTGCGATTAGTTTCGTGTTTGTCCCCTCTCCCGCTAACGTTTGAGGCGGCTCTTTGCCCCTAAAAATCTGAGATTATCCACGATACGGAGATTTAAAAAAAAGAATTCTTGGCCTCGCCGGTACTAGTGTCTCTCTCATCGTCTTGCGCTCTCCCCCTCTCTCCTTGCCTCAATCTGCGTCGTTCGTCCCCTCACTCTCCATCTCACTCGCTCCCGTGCTCTTTCTTTTTCCCTCCATCTCACTCTGTCTCGTGCTCTGTCTCGCTCGGTCTCTCTCTGTCATTCAGGCTCTCTCTGTTTCACTATCGTACTCTCGTCCGCGCACTCTCTTCTTCTCTCTCTCTCTTCTTGTCCTTCGACCTCTCTCTCTCTCAATCTCCCTCACTCTTTCACTCTCTCTCTCGTCTCTCCCGCTGTCTCCCTCTCCCTCATTCTCACTCACTCTATCGCTTGTGAGAATGAGCCTTGCATGACCACGTCCAGTGGTCGTGTGGGAACTGCTCTAACGTGGGCCACGTTAGAGCATGTTCTGCGGTTATGCAGAAAGTTCTGCATAACTGCCGAACGTGAATTACTGGCCAAACGTGGCCAGTAACTGTTTTCTCTCTCTCCCTCTCTCCTTTGAGTTTTTCCCTATAAATAGGGACTTTATTCTCTTGTTTAAAATATAGAAGTTTTTTTTTACCTCTTCAACGAGTTATTTCCCTTTTTTGATCCTGCTGTCCCCTGGGTTGCTGTGGTGATCACGCCGACAACGTCTAGGAGATCGTCGTCTCTCCGGCACAGTTCTGACATTTGGTAATCAGAGCGGGTTGCGGGCAGAATCTCGGTCGCGGCAACGTTAAAATCGTTGGCATCGAGAACGCACAATCGACACGATGGCAGGAGGCAAGAACGGAAGAGTCGAAAGGGTGATTCGTGAGGTGAGCGTCGGGACTGGGTTTCCAATGCTCACCAAGACCAACTACTCCGACTGGGCACTTCTCATGAAAGTCAAACTCAAGGCGCGTATGCTTTGGACAATCATTGAGAACGGGGGTGCGGAACCCCATGAAGAAATGCAGGCACTCGACGTGCTCTGCAGTGCCGTGCTGCCAGAGATGTGGCCGATGATTACGAGCAAGGAGACGCCGAAGGAGGCCTGGGATGCTAACGCCACCATGCGGATCGGCGATGACCGCGTCAAGAAGACGTCGGCGCAGAACTTGCGACGACAGTTCGACTCGGCAACGTTTAAGGAGGGAGAGTCCATTGAGGACTACGCATTGCGTCTCAACAGCATGGCGTCGACCCTCACCACCCTTGGCGACAAGGTCGGAGAGACGCAAGTGGTGGAGAAGATTATTCGTAGTGTTCGCCAGCGTTTCAGGCAGGTCGTGGTCGCGATCACGACGCTGCTTGATGTGTCGACACTCACCGTCGCGGATCTGACGGGTCGACTGAAGGCTGCAGAAGATGCTTTCGAGGAACCGCCGTCGGCGATGCACCACGATGGCAAGTTGTACCTGACTGAGGAGGAGTGGGACCTACGGCGTCGGAAGCGTGATGCCGACAACAAGCCGGCTGGTGGGAGTAGCACCGCGGCGCACCGTGGTAGACGCGGGCGAGGGTGCGGTCGTGGCAGCGACAAGAGCTCGTCGTCAGGCCGACCCAGCGGCGATGAATGTAGGAGATGTGGGAAGATGGGCCACTGGGCCCGCGAGTGCCGCTCAAAGCCTAAGAAGGAGCAGGCCCACGTCGTCCAGCATGAGGAGGAGGCCTCGCTCCTTCTCGTGGAGTCAAAGCCGGTCATATCGACGGTATTGCCACCAACCTCCACTCCTCAAATTTCTGCTATGACTTTGTCGGCAGAAAGTCGGCTCCGGGGTGCAAGCCCACCACCGCCGGGAGCGAAAGGGGTCCTCGTCAAGAAAGGGGCCGCCAAAGAGGAGAAGAAACCAGGCCCCCAGATCCATCTCCACGAAGAAAAGGTGTTCGCCCACCTTGGAGAGGAGGAGAAGTGCGACGAGGAGGTATGGGTCATGGACACAGGTGCCACGAACCACATGTCAGGTTCCCGCATGGCCTTCACCGAGCTAGACACGACGGTGCTTGGGACAGTACGTTTCGGTGATGATTTAGTGGCACGGATCGAATGACGGGGGACGATAGTGTTCCAGTGTAAAAACGGCGAGCACCGGTCCTTCAGCAGGGTGTACTTCATTCCTCGATTGACGACGAGCATCATTAGCGTCGGTCAACTCGATGAAGCCGAGTACCGAGTCAACATCGAGAAAGGTATGATGACGGTTCATGAGCCAGGTGGAAGGCTCCTTGCGAAGGTGATGCGTGGAGCAAATCGGCTGTACATCCTTCAAGTCAAACTGGTTCGACCGGTATGCTTAGCAGCACAGGGAGTCGATGAAGCTTGGAGATGGCACGCGCGCCTCGGCCATGTCAATATGGCCGCATTGAAGAAGATGTCTAAAGAGGAGCTAGTGCGTGGCTTGCCAGAAGTTGGTCAGGTGGACAAACTGTGTGAGGCGTGTCTTGTTGGCAAGCAAAAGCGGTCACCGTTTCCTGTGCAGGGAGAGTACCGGGCACGACGCATTCTGGAACTAGTACACGGCGATCTCTGTGGACCGTTAGTACCGGCAACACCAAGCGGTAGCAAGTTTTTCCTATTGCTCGTAGACGATCGAAGCCGGTATATGTGGGACACTATGCTGCCTTCAAAGGACCGTGCCGCGGAGGCCATCAAAGAGATCAAGGCTCGGGCGGAAGGAGAGTCTGGATTGAAGATGGGTGCACTCTGTACCGATCGAGGCGGCGAATTCACCTCACATGAGTTCGCAGAGTACTGCACAGAAGAAGGTATTTATCGTCAATACACCGCGCCATACAGCCCGCAGCAGAATGGCGTCGTCGAGCGCAGGAATGGTACGGTGATGGCAACCGCGAGGAGCATGCTGAAGGCGAAAGGGCTACCGGGCTGGCTATGGGGTGAGGCTGTGGCTACTGCTGTGTACATCCTCAACCGGTGCCCAACGAAGAGCGTGGACGACATGACGCCGTTTGAGGCGTGGCACGGAAGAAGCCGGCGGTGCACCATATGAGAGTGTTCGGATGCATCACTTATGTCCGGGACACAACGCCGCATCTCAAGAAGCTGGAGGACCGCGGCCGCAAGATGATTTTCATTGGCTACGAACGTGGGTCAAAGGCCTATCGTGTCTACGACCCCACCACGAGCCGTGTCCATGTGACACGGGACGTAGTGTTCGACGAAAATGCCCAGTGGGACTGGGGCAATGGTGCGAAGCAAGGACATGCGGGCGGCCACCACAACATTTTTGCATTGGAGTATGCGATCGGGAACCAGACGTCTCTTGAGGCTGGTAGCGCCATCGAAGTATTTAATGATGATGCGCAGGGACTAGAGCCAATCTCGCCACCGTCTATGCATTCCGGTGGAGGAGAAGTGCTTAATGAAGATGGTGGAGAAGAGGTGGAGTTTGCCACTCCGCCTAGTGTTTGCATTGATGACCTGGATACGGATCATGATGAAGATGCACCACTCCGTTTCCACAAGATCGATGATGTCATCAGGCCAGCCTCGCCGCCTGGGCTCGCGTTGCGGGCGTTACTCACAGAGGAGCTCCATGTTGTAAGTCCCGATGAGCCTCTATCCTTTGCTGAAGCACATAGCCACCCAAGCTAGAGGAAGGCTATGGAGGAGGAGATGGCGTCGATCGAGGAAAACAGCACGTGGTCCCTGGTCGATCTCCCTCATGGGCGACGGGCAATCGGTTTGAAGTGGGTTTACAAAGTAAAGCGGGATGAAAGCGGAGCCGTGACGAAGTACAAGGCACGACTGGTGGGAAAGGGCTATGTTCATCGTCAAGGGATCGACTATGATGAGGTGTTCTCACCTGTGGCACGGCTGGACATAGTGCGCCTGCTCATTGCTCTCGTGGCACACGAGGGGTGGGAGGTGCACCACATGGATGTCAAGTCGGCATTCCTGAATGGTGATCTCAAGGAGGAGGTGTACGTGGGGCAGCCAACCGATTTCATCAGCAAAGGCAACGAGCACAAGGTGTTCAAGCTGAAGAAGGCTCTCTATGGCTTGCATCAAGCGCCTAGGGCTTGGAATTCGAAGCTGGATGACACACTACTGTCGTTTAGATTCAGAAGGAGTCCCTCAGAGCACGCCATCTACACCAGGCAGAACGGGACTGCCCAGCTAGTGGTCGGGGTGTACGTCGACGACTTAGTGATCACCGGCACCAACTGCGACGACATCAGGCAGTTCAAGGTGGAGATGGCTCGAGCATACAAGATGAGCGACCTTGGCCTGCTCCGCTACTACCTCGGCATAAAGGTCAAGCAGGGCATGGAGGGCGTCTCGATCAGTCAAGGAGCCTATGCCGCCAAGATTCTCGAGAAGAGCGGCATGACGGGGTGCAATTCCTGTCAAGTGCCGATGGTAACCCGCCTGAAGTTGAGCAAGAGAAGCACAGAGCCGCTGGTGGATGCAACAACGTACAGAAGCATCGTGGGTAGTCTCAGGTATTTGGTGAATACTCGTCCAGACCTGGCGTTTGCTGTTGGCTATGTGAGTCGCTTTCTGGAGGAGCCACGAAAGGATCACATGGCCGCTGTGAAGCAGATTCTACGGTATGTAGCGGGAACCATGAACTGGGGTCTCTGGTACGGAAGAAAGGAGGAGCAGATCCGACTGACAGGCTTTAGCGATAGTGACTTCGCTGGTGACGTTGATGCTCGGAAGAGCACGACTGGAGTTATCTTCTTCTTGGGCAACAGCCCAATTACTTGGCAGTCTATGAAGCAGAAGGTGGTGGCCCAGTCTAGCTGCGAGGCAGAGTACATTGCGGCCGCCAATGCTACCTGTCAGGCAGTGTGGCTCGCTCGGGTACTAGCAGAGGTGCACGGCTCAGCACCATGCATACCAAAACTAAGGGTGGACAACAAGTCTACCATTGCGTTGATCAAGAATCCAGTTCTCCATGGACATAGCAAGCACATCGAAGTCAAGTATCACCTTGTCCGAGAATCCGCAGAAAAGGGCCAGATCAACGTGGAGTTCATCAGAAGTGAAGAACAGTTGGGTGATATTCTGACAAAGCCACTTGGGAAGAACAAGTTCCATGAGTTTCGCAGCAAGATTGGCCTAGTTGATGTCCGTGGTGAACACAGCAAGGCTCAGGAGGAGAATGTGAGAATGAGCCTTGCATGACCACGTCCAGTGGTCGTGCGGGAACTGCTCTAACGTGGTCCACGTTAGAGCATGTTCTGCGGTTATGCAGAAAGTTCTGCATAACTGCCGAACGTGAATTACTGGCCAAACGTGGCCAGTAACTGTTTTCTCTCTCTCCCTCTCTCCTTTGAGTTTTTCCCTATAAATAGGGACTTTATTCTCTTGTTTAAAATATAGAAGTTTTTTTTTACCTCTTCAACGAGTTATTTCCCTTTTTTGATCCTGCTGTCCCCTGGGTTGCTGTGGTGATCACGCCGACAACGTCTAGGAGATCGTCGTCTCTCTGGCGTAGTTCTGACATCGCTCACACACTCTCTCTCTCCTCTCCCCCGCTGGCTCCGTCAAGCTTGCCCTCTCTCTCTTTCCTTCTGATTCTCTCTCGTGCTCTCCCTCGCCCTGTGTTTCTGTCGTTCTTTCTTGCTTGCTAGCTGTCTGTCTTCCTCTCTCTCTTGCCATCTTTCTCTTCCTATACACGCCTCTTGCATGCTCTCTCTCTCTTCCTTTCGTCTTTTAATCCCTTTGGCTCTCTTTTTGTCTCCCTATCTGGCTCGCTGCCGTTCCTTCTCTCTAGATCGCTCTTGCTCTTTCTTTGGGGCACTCCCTCATATTCTCTCTCTCTCACTCTCGATCTCTGCCTCACTCTCGTTCTCTCTCTAGCTCTTTCTTTTGCTTTCGGTCTCTCTCTTTGATACTCCCTATCTCTCTCGCTCTCTCTGATACTCTGGTAGGGTCTCATCCTCTCTCTGGCTCTCTCTCTTTCTCTCGCTCTCTTTCTCTCTTTGGTACTTCGTATCTCTTTCTCTACCTGGTACTCTGGCTTGCTCTCTCTCTGATGTGTGCTCTGGCTCTTTGTCTCTCTCTCCCTCTCTACCTTGTACTCTGGCTCTCTCTCGCTGCTCTAATATGTATGTCTCTTTGGTAGGCGCTCTTGATAGAAAATTCGTCAACAGAAGCATATTGTTGTCCATTTCTTTTGAATGGATTGGAGTGGATCTTCTGAATCAATGCAAGGGAGGCTGAATCCTCGTCTGCAAATGGGGGCTGGAGGGTCTCTCATTCTTACATGATTCAGGGACCACAACCATACTTTTATAGGCCTTTCATGGGCATCAGTTTACAAAACCACCCATCATGGTTATGTAACATGTCCAGTTTCTACACATGTTCAACCATAGCAATATGATCATATTATGCCTTAATCCCGTCCTTATAAAACCACATTAAATGGGATAAAAAAACTTGCAATAATAATCATGATATAAAGCACATTGTGTGTATCCCCATATCAAGATCCAAGAATCTCCCACTTGGACGATACACACATGATGCTTTGGAGGACTTTTTTATCACAACCTTATGAAATCACAATTGGTTTTTATATGGCAAGGCATATTCCAACAATCTCATTCATTATCAATCAAACATAGGACTGTAATAGCATTACTTCGATTTTCTGCAGCTAAGCCAAAACAATCACATACATTCCTTTGATTAATAACATAGATCGACTTTGGAAGTGTAGCATGGAAAATTTTGGAAATGTGATTAAAAGTGAACATTGGTCTTTCTTTATGGAGATCAATATTCAAAATGGATAAACATAAAACAATCTTCATTTCTGCAGAAATATTTACATGACTACATTCAAAAACATCAGATACAAACTACCACTTAAATTTACAGTTCTTCACAAGGGAGAACTCCCATACAAGCAGTATGCTCCAGAAATGCCTTTGGTAAGCGGATCCACAATCATGGAGTTTGTCCCAATATGTTCTGTAGACATCTGTCGATTTTGAATTCTCTCCTTAACAACTAGGTACTTGATGTCTATGTGCTTAGACTTAGTCAAGCTCGTATTATTATTGGAGAATAACACTACTGATTTGTTGTCACAGTAGATCTTAATAGGTCTTTCAATCCCACCCTGAATTCTAAGACCAATGAAAAAATTCTTCAGCCATAATCCTTGATTGGATGCCTTGTACATGGCAATGTATTCTGTTGCCATGGTAGAAGATGCTACTAATGATTGTTTAGCACTCCTCCATGATATGGCTCCTCCAGTAAGCATAAATATGTATCTTGAGGTGGATCTTCTTGAATCTTGGCATCCAGCAAAGTCAGAATCAGAATACCCAGTGATCTCCAAATTATCTGACTTCTTGTATGTGAGCATCTAGTTTTTAGTTCTTTGCAAATAGCGCATAATCCTCTTTGACTCTATCCAGTGATCCATTCTTGGATTGCTCAAGTATCTGCCCAGCATTCCAAGTATGTATGCAATATCTGGACACGTTCAAACTTGGGCATACATCATAATTCCAATTGCTGATGCATAAGGAATTTTCTGCATTTTTTTAGCTTCAAAAATCATTTTAAGGGCATTGACGGAGACAAAATTATCTCCTTTAGCAGCAGGGGTGTTTCCTGGTTTGCAATTTTGCATGCCAAATATTTTGAGAATTTTCTCAATGTAGGCTTTTTGTAACAACCGGAGGATATAATGAGTACGATCACGGAGTATCCGTATGCCTAGAACGAAGGAGGCTTCACCGAGGTCCTTCATCTCAAAGTTCCTTGATAAGAAAGATTTGGTTTCACACATCAACCTTGTATCCTTATAGGCAAGCAAAATATCATCTACATACAAAACCAAAAATATATATTTACTCCCACTTAACTTGTGGTACACACATTCATCTACTTAATTCATCTCAAATCCGTATGAGATGATGACTTGATAAAACGTTTGATGCCATTGATGGGAAGCTTGTTTGAGCCCATAAATGGATTTCTTTAATTTGCAAACCATTTTCTTTGAGTCTCCTGATACAAAGTTTTCTGGTTGCATCATGTATATTGTTTCATCAATGTTTCCATTAAGAAAAGCAGTTTTTACATCCATTTGGTGGAGCTCAAGGTCATAATGTGCAACTAGTGCCATTATTATCCTAAAAGAGTATTTTGAAGAAATTGGAGCAAAAGTCTCTTTATGATCAATGCCTTCGCTTTGAGTAAATCCTTTTGCAACAAGATGTGCCTTATGTCTCTCCATATTACCCTTTGAATCACTTTTGGTTTTAAATATCCATTTACAACCAATGGGCTTCGCACCATCAGGTAATGGTACAAGATTCCAAACGTCATTGTCTCTCGTGGACTTAATTTCCTCATTCATGGTCTGAATCCACTTTTGAGAATCTGAACTTTCCATGGCACTTTGAAGTTGATTGAATCATCTTCATCAATGTTCATGGTTTCTTCATGTTCTCGGAGATAAACATAAAAGTCATCTGAAATTGCAGATCTCCTTTCTCTTGTGGATCTTCGTACCTGCATTGATTCTTGAGGTTGTTGAGTTTGTTCTTCTGGGATGGAAGCTTCATGATTATTTTCTTTATCTGGAGTCACTGTTTCTACAACATCAAGTAGTACTTGATCTTGAGTATTCTTAGAAACAATTTTAGGTATTATTAAATAATTCTCTTCAAAGTCAATATTTCTATCATTATCTCCCCCCACAAAGTCATCATCCTCAAAGAATACTGCATTACCCGTCTCAAATATAAGTTTAGCGGTAGGATGGTAAAACTTGTAACCCATTGCTCTTTTAGGATATCCAACAAAACAGTAACTACCTGTACGAGAGTCAAGTTTCCTCTCATTACGCTTATAAGGCCTTGCCTCAGTAGGACAACCCCAAATCGTTAAATGCTTTAGACTTGGCTTTCTACCTGTCCAAGGCTCATAAGGAGTCCTTAGAGTTGCCTTAGTTGGAACCATATTTAGAATGTAAGGTGCCAGATTTAGTGCTTCTCTCTAAAGGGGTTCGGGTAAAGAAGTTTGATTAATCACACTTCTTGCCATATCTTTGAGTGTTCTATTTCCTCGCTCAGCAACACCATTCATGCTAGGAGATCCTGGCATAGTGTATTGTGGAACAATACCGCACTCTTCTAAAAACTTAGCGAAAGGTCATGGATGTTGTTCTCCTGAGCCGTCATTTCTGCCATAGTATTATCCACGACGGTTAGAACGGATGCTTTTTATTCTTTTGCCAAGTTGATTTTCAACTTCAGCTTTGTAACTTTTCAACACGTCTATTGCTTGAGATTTCTCATGAATGAGATACAAGTATCCATATCGAGAATAATCATCTATGAATGTGATAAAATATTGTCGACCATTCCAAGATGTCGTAGGGAAAGGCCCACAAATGTCCGTATGTTTTATCGTTTTCCCTTGATGCATTTGACACATGTGTCAGTCTTTAAAATATAGGGAGTTGAGAATTCCTTCTGACACAAGCTTAGCAATCCTCTTTTGAGAGATGTGGCCTAACCTTTTATGCCATAAAGATGATGAATTCTCATTACATAATTTTCGTTTCGTACCAGAAGTACTAATTTGCGATGACTGGTCCAATGAAGATGTGATAGTGTCAACTAAATACAAGTTATCATAAGCAACCAAACATCCAGTATCTATGAGTACTGAATTTTGAAACAGACTAAAATTTCTATCTCCAAATGAACAATGATAACCTGATTTGTCCAAGATGGAAATAGATAGTAAATTTGGTCCAAAGGATGGTACAATAAAAGTCTGACTCAAAGAAAAATTATAATCAGTATTTAACTTTAACTTGAAGACACCAACAACATCGACCTCCATCACTTTGCCATCACCTTGATAGATGAATCGCTCATCTTCATTCGGCTTGCGTTTGTTGAGGCATCCCTGCATTGATACATTTATGTGAGTAGTAGCACTGGAACCTACCCACCATGTGTGTCTTGGTACTGAAGCGTGGTTGATTTTGGAACAAAGAAGAGAAAAATGTGTACCTTTCTTCTTGCACCAAGCAAGATATTTAGCACATTCTTCCTTCATGTGTTCGCTACGCTTACAAAAGAAGCAAGCATGTTCCTTATGTTGTTTCTTTTTAGGCAGACCCTCAGCAGCTTGAATTCTTTTGTGCTTTCCTTTATCCTTGAATTTTCCCTTAGAGGCAATAGTGAGGTGAGCACTTTCACATTGTTCAGACTTCAATCTCTCCTCTTCTTGCACACAATGCAAGATGAGCTCATTGAGAGACCAAGGGTCCCTTTGACAGTTATAACTTAATTTGAACTGATTGTACTGTGTAGGAAGAGAGTTGAGAGCCATATAGACAATAGATTCCTCAGGCAGTTCCAAACGTAGAGCCTTAAGCTTGGAATGAATGTGAGACATTTCAATTATATACTCTCTTATGTTGCCTTTTCCTTAACCCCTTATGGTAGTTAGGCGATTCATAAGGGTACTAATCTCAGCTCTATCACTTTTGTAGTACCTCTTTTCAAGCTCTTGAAGAAGAACTTTAGTTTCAATTGCCTCTTCAGCTATTTTATCCCTCAAGGATTCAGGAATGGTGTACTTTATGACCATCAAACTCATGCGATTTGATCTTTCCCATTTATCATTGGCATTCTTTTCCTCAACCAAGGAAGAGTCTTTGATGCCCTTTGGTTAATCATTCCTCAATGCATAGTCGAGTTCCATTGCACCGAGATAAAGTGTCACAAATTCCTTCCATTTCTTAAAAATTGAGTCATTCAGCATTGGAATGGAATTTACATTCGTGCAAATATTTGAAACTGAACTTGAGCCTAAACAAAGAATTAGATATACTCATATGAGAATGAAAAAATAACTAAGGCACAATTCAAAAATAATGGTATTATCTATCTTAAGAGATCTAATACAACATCACTACTCATCTTTGGATGATATATTGACTCGTAAGTGATCATCTTGGCGTAATAGTCAAACTTGAATGATGAAATGACATTCAAAAGAACCTTCCTTTCGGCCGATTCAATGACATCATTATAAATTTATAATCGTCAAATTTACTTTTACTAATGTAAGTTATTTGGCCAGGTACTCGTTTTCCTTTGGCCAGATAAATAACATCACATAATCTGTCATAGTAATATAAATATACACACTTTCATAACAAGATATTGTCAATTCAACATCTCAATTAAAAGTCTATTTACATGAATAAATACCAGACTAATACCACTATTTTTATTAGCCATATGTGCACTCGATTCGGCCAAACACCCAATTTCCTTTGCGCACATTATAATCTTAAATTGGAGTATATACACCAAAATGGGTATCACGCAGACAATAATTCTCATTCACTAATTTTAACATATCGAATTCATCAATCAAATAATGCAGGCAAAAGTTGCATAATTGAATTAAATTCAGAATCAAAATAGGTTCTTTGCATAAAGAAATAATAAAAGTCAATGAGAATATCATGATTTAATCATATTGAGCCACCCATTTATATTATTTCATGTTTCTTAATGGGCCCCTCGCTTCTCCATGTTTTGGACTTCCATAAGCAATCATACTGTATTTCCATGTATTGGGCTTTCAAAATGATTAAAATAAAACCCATATCCCTTTTTAGAAACGAAACTGGCCTATTGGACCCCTTTTTAAAATCGGATTTTGGGGTTGACTTTAAGCGACTGCTCACCCCATCCCTGGGTGAACGGTTCCTTAAACTGACTACCCTTAATCGTTCTTTTTTTTCCGTGGCAGCCACTTTAAGCGACCGCTCACCTAAAGGTGGTCAATTTGATCTGGGTGAACGGTCGCTTATAATGACCGTTCACCATTCCCTCTTTTTATTATTATTATTTCTTCTTCTTCTTCGGGCGACGATTGTAAAATCTGTCGCCCTCTCATGCCACTCGGCGGCGGACTTCCCCGCCGTCCTACCGCTGCCGGCCTCAGGCCGTTACCGTCGCCTTGGCCACTCCGAGCGGAATGCCACCATAAAGGCATACATTATTTTTCTTAATTTTTCATAAAAAACCCATTATATCCAGAACGAGACGAACAAATCCGGTAAGATGTTTAAAATGACTTACGATTACCAGTTGAACGTAAGCCATCCAAAATACAATTTCAATGTCAATGTTTGACAAAAACAAAGCACGGGGATAAATTTAAAGTGAATTCTATCAACAAAGCATACTTTCTCCCGTTCTCCCCGGTATAGTCCCTTTCTCCCCGGTACCCTCTCTGTTTGACTCGGTCTCTCTCTCTCTCTGGCTCCCCCTCGTCTGTTCCCCTTTGCTCGCTCCCTCTATCTGCTAGTCTCCCTCTATCGCTCCTCGCTCTAGGTCCCTCTCTGGTACTCTCTCTCCCTCTCGGTCGTTCTCACTCTAGTTGTCTTTCTAGATCTCTCTATCTCTGCCTCTCTCTCATGGTCACTCCAACTTGGTTCGGCTCTGTCTCCTACTCTCAGTCCTTCTCGCCCCGTTTCTCGCCCCCTCGCTCAATCTGGCTCTATGTCTCGGCCTGTCGCTCACTGTTGCCCTGTGTCTCTTTTTCTCTCCTCCTTTGGCTCCCTCCATGTGTCTCTCTTATTCTCTGCGTTCTCTCTCTCTGTCCCGCTCCCTCTCTTTATGTTTGTTCTTACCCGCACTGGCTTCCTCTCCTCTCTCGCCCTCTCGCATTCTATCTCTGGTGCTCGCTCCCTCTGTCGTTCACGCATTTTCTGCGTCTCTTTCCCTCGCGCGCTATCTCTCCCCCGTTCTCTGGCGCTCACTCCGGGTCTCTCTCTCTTGCTCCCTTCCTCTCTCTCTCGCTCTCTCTCTCTCTCTCTCTCTTCCCGTCTCTATCTGACTCTCTTTCTGTCTCCCTTTCTCTCTCTCTCTCTCTCTCTCTCTCTCTCTCTTCCTGTCTCTCTCTGACTCTCTTTCTGTCTCCCTTTCTCTCTCTCTCTCTCTCTCTCTCTCTCTCTTCCTGTCTCTCTCTGACTCTCTTTCTGTCTCCCTTTCTCTCTCTCTCTCTCTCTCTCTCTCTCTCTCTCTCTCGTTCTCATTCTTCCGGGCTGTCTCTGACTCTCCCTCTCTCCCTCTCTCCCTCTGGCTTCCTCTCCCTCTCTCTTGTTATTGCTCCATCTCTGGCTCTCGGGCTGCCTCTTGTTCGCTCTCGCCCATTGGCTCTTTCTCGGTCTCTCTGGCTCGCTCTGTCTGTTATGTGAATACACAATGAAATCGACGAGAATATATTACCTCGAGCTGAACGTCGCTTGGAAGGCGATAACCCACAAGGAGATGAGCTTCTCCGAGAAAACCCACGGCTCCTATGTTGCTTCGATCTGTCATCGGCAGCCGTTGACACAGCGATCGTGAAGACCGAACAAGAGGCAGAGACACTAGAAGAACGCTAGAGATAGAGGAGGAGAACGCTAGAAGGAAGAAACACACTCATTCAACAACCAAAAAAAAAAACCGTGTTCATCTCCATTACATGAGACATTTAAAGAACATGAGTCATAAATACTTTAACCTACTAAGCATGGGGGTTACCAACTGGTATGGCCCCCACGGAGAGTCATAACTCTCGCCGTGATGTATGTGTCACACGCACTACGTCAACTCCCACGGGGTTCAGAAGATTCAACTCCGTCGAAGCAGAGAGTGGCTTCAGCGCAGCTGTGTTCTGAACATGTCACGGTTGTTATTCGACTAGCCATCCGTTGCCACCGTGATCTGCCAAGAGGGATGGTGTGTTGTGCGAGCTTGTGATGACGTGGGCATCGCGAAAGGGTTGGGCGACTATAGCTCGTACTTGGCCAATCATCTCCTGCGAAAAGGCATGGTTTTCCCAAAAAGGTGTATCCTTGAAGCAATTTTTGGGTACCTGCTGAGGGGGATCCGGTGCTCCGGAAAGGAATGGCTGTAAGCGGAAGAGAATGCGGTGGGCACTTTCCTGGATTAGCGCGTGCTGGCGGGGAGTCCAATGTGGGAGCAGAACTGTGGTGCCAGTATGCAAATATTCAGTCAGTGGCGTCGAGGGCGGCTTCAGAATGTCGGAGTCTGAATCCGAGCTAACGACGATGGGGTCTTCATTTGGGTGATGATAGGCCAGGCGTTGGTGGAGCAAATGAACACTTCGGCGCGGAATGCGTTGACTGCGACGTAGGGACTTCTCGCTACTCAGCGGGATGCAGGGGTGTTGTTGACGACTGAGGCATAGCTGCGGGTTGAGCCGCCGGCTCTTGTGTACCTGCAAAATACTGTTCCTACAAATGTGGAGCAAGTGTTAAAACATCGGTTATGGAAATCCAGGAGGCTTCCTGCGTAGGCAGCCCCTGCCATTGTACTAGTACTTCGATAGACTCCTAGTCTATTGGTTGAGGTCTAGTGGCCAAAATTTTGATAGGCAGAGGAGCATCGTCTACAGGGTCTAGCAGTGAGGCAATGATTGGCCTGTGAGGATGCAGAAGGGATCCCGAATCCGTTGGGCTAAGGGGAATCGAGGGTTCACCATGATAACGTGTAAGATGGGCGATGTTGTATGTAGAGCTGATATGCCAATGTGCCGGGATGTCTAACACATAGGCGTTAGGACCTAGCTTCTTAATAATCTTGAACGGCCCCGTACTTCTCTTGTGAAGTTTGTTGTGTGCTGATGTATACCGAGCCGGATTCATTCGGACCATAACTTGATCTCTTTCGCAGAATTCCACATGGCGGCGATGGGCATCCGCAAGGGTTTTGTACATCTGATTAGACAAAGCAATTTTGCATGCGACCTCATTGTGGAGAGACTGGATGCGCTCTGCTAATGATTCCGCCATAAAAGATGGTCTATCTAGCTGCTCCAGAGGGGGTAAGTCAATAGGCTTGCGGGGTTGGTGACCATATACGATCATGAAGGGGCTCCGACCGGTAGACCGATTACTAGTGATGTTGAAGGCAAATTCTGCATGAGGTAGTAGCTGATCCCAAGGAATTGACGTATCGATCACAAGACATCTCAATCAATTACCCACGCAGCGATTCACAACCTCCATTTGTCCATCAGTTTGTAGATGGAATGCAGACGAAAATTGTAATTTTGTGCCCATATGATGCCATGAGGTCTTCCAAAAATAACTCGTAAATTTTGGATCCCGATCCGAGAAGATTGTCTAGAGGATTCCATGAAGCCTGACGATCTTGCTGAGGAATAATTTGGCTATATGGGACGCATCAGAAGTTTTCTAACAAGCTAGGAAGTGAGCCATCTTTGAGAATCGATCCACAACAACGCAAATAGAATCAGATTTATCGCGTGTTGGAGGAAGTCCTAGGACAAAGTCCATGGTGACATCCTCCCAGGGTCGTGCGGGCACATGCAAAGGTTGATACAAACCTTGGTTAGTATGGACAGACTTTCCTTCAACACAGGTGCGGCATTGATCTAGTGTTTTATTGATGTGGCGTCCCATCCCTAGCCAATAAAATTTCTCTCGAATGGTCTCATAAGTCTTGGTTCTCCCTGCGTGACCTGAGAGCCCTCCTTGGTGCACCTCCCAAATAAGAAAGTCTCGCATAGACGTGCGTAGAATGCATAAACGCTGATCCTTAAAGGGAAATCCATTACTTACATTGAAGGTGTCAACGTGGTGCCCTAGGGTTGCTTGGAGGTTTGCATAAGTCTTGGAAAAGTCAGGACAGCTTTGGTAGAGGTCGGGGATGCCGTCAAATCCCACGAGCTGGGTAGAGATAGTAGATAGTAGATGTCGACGGCGACTAACAACGTCTACAACTTTGTTATCTAGACCGGGCTTATGTTTAAGACAGAATTGGAAAGACTGCAGTTATTCTACCCATGTTGCATGCTTCGGATGGAGATGGCGTTGAGTGTGGAGATACTTCAAGGCTTCATGGTCGGAAAATAACAGAAACTCCCGTGAGATGAGATAATGCCGCCAATGTTGCAAGACTTGTACCACTGCATAGAGCTCCTTCTCCTACGTAGAGTACTTCTGTCTGGCTTCGTTAAACTCTTCGCTATGGCAGGCAACACGGTGACCACCTTGACTGGGAAACCGCCTAGTCCGATGCCAGAGGCGTCACACGAGACTTCAAACAGTACCTCAAAGTTCAGGAGTCGTAGTATAGGGGCAGTGGCCATCAGATTCTTTATCTGTTCAAAAGCACCTTGAGCTCCCACATTCTAGGAAAATTCTCCTTTGCGGAGGCAGTTGGTGATAGGGGCCATAATAGTGCTGCAATTTTTAATGAACCGCCAATAGAAAGTAGCTAGTTCGTGAAAGCTCCATGCATCATTAGTATTTAAAGGAACAGGACAATCAACGATGGTGAGTACCTTCGTAGTGTCGACGGAGATCCCTTCCGTTGAAATGATGAAACCCAAGAATAGAACCTGTTCTTGAAAGAAACTGCATTTTTTAAGGTTAGTAGTAAACTGATGCGACTGCAGAAGGCGACAGACAATGCGAAGGTGCTCCAGATGCTCATCAATGGTAGAACTATAGATTAGGATATCATCAAAATACACGACCACAAACTTCCCCAATTGCTTGCGGAACGTATGAGTCATGTTCCTCATGAAAGTGTTGGGCGCATTTGACAACCCAAAGGGCATCACCAGCCATTCATAGAGTCCATCCTTGGTTTTGAAGGCTGTCTTCCACGTGTCCCTAGGGCAAATTCAAACTTGATGATACCCACTCCGCAGATCAATTTTAGAAAAGACTTGGGCTCCGGTCATCATATCAATCATGTCATCCAGTCGAGGGATTGGGAATCAATACTTGACGATAATTTTGTTGATTGCGCGACAATCGATACACATCCGCCAGGAGCCATCTTTCTTTGGTACTAGTAAGGCCGGTACTGCACAAGGACTAATATTTCTCTGATAAAACCCCGATCAAGAAGGTCCTGGACTTGTCATCGTAATTCTTGATGTTCCGCCGGAGCTCAGTAGTAGTGAGGCATATCAGGTAATTGAGCTCCCGGGTAGAGGTTGATAATATGCTGTATATCTCTAAGGTGTGGAAGTGATGGAGGGTCTGATTCTGAAAAAAATGACTGAGAATTCATTCTTCAGTTGTTGCTCTTGCGGCCCACTGAATGTGGGTCAATCTTCGACACCAACTAGCGTGGGGTATGCTAGAAAGAGGTTGTCGCCTCCTTAGGGACTTGACGGAGTATCATATGCAGAGGGATGATTTGCAATTGGAGACCAACGGCTGGTGAAGGCGCAACTGTCTCTTGTCGTGGTTGAAAAGGCTTGATTACTACCTTCTTGTTGGCATGGACAAACATGCATGCATATGTTACTTTGCCTGTAGATAGTTGCGGCAGTATCATATAGCCACGGCCAGCCAAGGAGCATACTGCTGACTTTCATGGGCAGTACATCCATCCATACGTCATCTTGATACGATCGTATCTATAAGTTGAACAAACATCGATGAGTTACAGGAATAGATTGAGAGTTTACCCCTGCTACTTGATAAGGCGACGGATGCTTTTGGAGAGGCAGTTGCATTTTCTGGACAGCTTCTTGGGAGATAGCATTGACACTACTTCTATTGTTGATAATGATCGTGTAATGCTGTCCTCCAACGCAGACATAAGTGCTTAAGATAGAGGTGCGTACTGGGTCCATTATCTGTGCTTGATGATATAGGGGTTGCAATAAATGCAATTCTCCCGATTCTTCTTCAGGGACTATGAAGTTAGGGTCCATCTCATACTCTTCTTCTTCAATGCCATGCTGCGCGACTGGAGCCTGTTCTCTGGGTGCTTCTCCTGCTACTTCCTCCTGCGTAACAGCGACAATTTGGTTGGGGCAGCTTCCTAAAAAGTGGTCGTATCCCCCACAAGAGAAACAGTGGCGATTCAACGTTACGTGTGGCGCAGGGGGGACCTAGTGGCGCTTCTAGTAGTCCGTGAGTCTCGGGCGGTGGCCTGCCACGTTGAGCAACAGGTATGGGCTTCATTCCAGGAGTGGCGCCTTTGTCCCGCACCCTAGCTCGTGCGACTTGATAGTATGGCGGATTATCCAGAACACCTTTCGCATAACGAAATGTTCCTTCCCCGGGGGATACACGTGGGGGCGTCAAGAATCCATTCCCTGAGATTCCATCATAGGTCCTAACGGTTGTTCGGCTAAGAATTCATCATATTCCAGCACCGTACGGTAAGCCTCCTCTAGAGTCCATACCCGCCATATTCCCACTTCTCTTCGAATAGGCATTTTTAAACCCGTGCGAAAACGTGATAGCGTTAGCCTTGAATCTTCATTAAGTCCACACGCAAGCATCAACGCATCAAATTCTTTGATATAATCTCTAGAGCTTTTGTTGCACTGATAAACCCGTTGCCATATGTCCACGATGCGAGAATGATAGCCCTCCATAACGTATTTTTCTCTAAGCTTCCTTTTAGCTGCTTCCCAGGAAGTAATATGTCAATCACGTCGTTGGGCCATAGTCTCTAGCAGATTTTTCCAGAACACTTTGGCAGGTCCACATAGTTTGATATTGAGAAGCTTCAGCTTTAGGATTCAGATAGCTCCACCCAGCCGAATTAGGCGTCCATAGCGTCCTCCCAGTCATAGTATTCCTTGGGGCCATGTTCACCATCAAATGTTGGAATATCGACCTTGACGCTTTGGTAATATCGCCCAACGTCTTTGTGTCGTGTCGGTGGATGGCCTTGGTGATCAGATTCTCGTGATCCATGAGGGGGAATGGTCCTCTTCTTCTTCATAGTCAGACTGCTGCAGTGATAGGGGGCGCTGTTCATCCAATACCGTCAATCGATCTCCGATATGTCTGAACCCCTCTGTGATAACTTGTTGCAGTGTGCGGGCCCAAGGCGGTACAACTTCTTCAGCCACCGTCACAGTGAAGGGTGGTGCTGTCGGTGCTGAGTTATTTGATGTTTCTGGTGGCTGATAAGGCATTAAGGAGCGTAGGGTAAATATGGGTGGAAACCCTCGTGTATCACCTCTATCTCCTGACATTCTGCTGGTTCTAATACCACTTTATGTGAATACACAATGAAATCGGGGAGAATATATTACCTCGAGCTGAACGTCTCTTGGAAGGCGATAACCCACAAGGAGATGAGCTTCTCCGAGAAAACCCACGGCTCTTATGTTGCTTCGATCGGTCATCGGCAGCCGTTGACACAGTGATCGTGAAGACTGAACAAGAGGCAGAGACACTAGAAGAACGCTAGAGATAGAGGAGGAGAACGCTAGAAGGAAGAAACACACTCATTCAACAACCAAAAAAAACTGCGTTCATCTCCATTACATGAGACATTTAAAGAACATGAGTCATAAATACTTTAACCTACTAAGCATGGGGGTTTACCAACTGGTATGGCCCCCACGGAGAGTCATAACTCTCGCCCTATGCGACGTATGCATCCCATGCACTACGTCAGCCTGTCTCCCTCGTTCTCTCTTCTTGCCACTGTTTCCCTCTCGTTTGGTCATGCCGTGACTCCCTGTTATATTTGCGGGTGGTGGTCATCTAGTTGAGAATTAATTATATCAGTCGGATCCATTCGGTACAAGCCAGACGAATCGGCTCCGTACAGTTCCGGTTAGCCGATCCAGACACTACGCCGACTCGGTCGCTTACTCCCTCCCGTTCATACTCCTCGTAATTTGTCCACCGTATTGTCCACTCATTAGGAGAATTATACATGGCGGCGCAAATGAGTTCTTTGGCAAGTCATATCAAGTGGCATTGTATGAAAAGTTATGATTGCCGAAAAAAATCAACCGACGTTGAAAATACATTTGGAAATAATTTCTGTGCCCGCCCCATCCTACTAGCCTGCAGTGTTTATGTCGCAGCTGAAGACACACATGTATTGGGTTAAAGGAAAAATATTGGGTGTAGTGGTAGGTTCCATTTCATTGTGTTACATCAGCAGTGCCTAAAATTCCATGAGATGCACGTGAAACAACTCCCCACATGCCGTTGATTTATTTTGGATGCTACTATTTTTCATTTTTCAGGCTGGATTAAGATGGCTCTGAGGTACAGTAGCAATCCATGTCCATGCAACCATTGCATTCGCTCGCAATGCTTTAGGATTGACATCTGGTCGATATGCTTCTGTTGTCACCGCCACTGACGGAGGTGCATCCGTAAACCAATTAACCACTAACAGCTGAAACCGGATGAGGAGTTGAGGCCTAAATCTCAGCTGTATGAGATACTTCATACTCTAACGCAAGGCACTGTATAAACAAGCACCTATTTTAGGTAGACCTGATAGCAGGACATGAGGAATGTGTCTTGATATTTAAATTTTGAGGTAGGCGAGATATTTTTTTTCATGATTCATCTATACTACTATAATAGGAACTGGTGTACCCTTCTGGCCTCTGATTGGCTGAAAACAGAGTAAGAGAGAGGTGAGAGAGTGAGAGAATGAAGCCTTTGTTTAGGAGAGAGAAGCCTTTGTTAGAACCGTAAGGAGTGGTACTCGAGGAGAAACCCTAGGGCACAAGGGCCGTCGACAAAGAGCTTGAAAGCCGTCGCCGGTGGAGGGAGAAGAGGAGAGATGAGTCGAGGGGCGAGCGCTAGGGCTGGCGGGACCAAGGGGGGGAAGAAGAAGGGCTCCACGACCTTCACCATCGACTGCGCGGAGACGGTGGAAGACAAGATAATGGACATCGCCTCCCTCGAGAAGGTCCTCGAGGAGCGCATCAAGGTCGTTGGGCAGAAGCCAGGCACTCTCAGAGAATCTGTCACTATTTCTCATGACAAGGAACAACATTACCATCACTTCTGATGGTCACTTCTCCAAGAGGTAGATTTTGGGGCTTTTAATCTGTTTTCTAAGTTTTTTGCTTGATTGGTGTGATTTTTTTTATAATTATTTGAGGGAAATTATGGGTCTTGGTTTGATTTTCAATCCAGAGAAGTTTACTGTCGCATTCGTTCTTTTGATACCTTTTTTTGTGGATAAATATCCAACCCGTAATTTTAATAATGAAGTATTTTTTGCCGATTTAGTCCAATGTCTATGTTTTTCGCTTGATTGGTTGTAAGATTTTTGGAATTTATGATGAGGGGAGAAATCTGGGTTGTGGTTTGATTTTCAATACAGAAAAGTTTCATACGTAATTTGTTCCATGGAGGTTCATGTTGATCATCGCAATCGTTCTTTTGATACTTTTTTCTGGATAAATATCCAACACGTAATTGTAGTAATAAAGTATCTTTTCGCAATTTAATCCAATGTCTAATATTTTGGGAATTTCTTGGCCCTGTGTTCTTCCTAACCTAGTTGAGCCATGTCAAGTCTCCGGCAACGGCGATACTCTGTATGGCATGTTCCCAAGTAAGTCAGTTTATTTTTGCCCATTTTCTCAATGGGGGTCGTGTCATTAGTTTGCTATTTTGTGGCGACAAACCATCATTAACTTGCTATTTATGTAGATTATTCTGTTGAGTTCTTAGCTTTCTGGTGGAGGGAGAAATCTGGGTTGTGGTTTCATTTTCAATATGGAGAAGTTTCATGCAGAATTTGTTCCACGGAGGTTCTTATTGATCATTGCAATCGTTCTTTCGATATTTCTTTTTTCTGGATAAATTTCCAACCCCTAATTGTAGTAACGAAGTATCTTTTGGTGATTTTAATCCACTGTATAAGTTTTTGGTTTCACTAGTATAAAGACTTTCCAAGGAGCCCGTAAAGTCAATACCGTGGAAGGAGATGTTGTCCAAGCCGCCTATATGGGCACTCACCGCTTCCCTCTTCTGCCACAACTGGGGAACCGTCATCCTTCTCACATGGATACCGACATACTACCATCAGGTCAGCAACTGAATACAATTGATAATGTCATTGGAGAAGCTGAATAAGATTAATTTTTTTGATTCCCCAGAAATTTGTGGTTTAAGTTTATTAATGGGCTTTTCCAATTTCTTGAAATGGCTGGTTCACAGGTTTTGAAGTTCAACCTCACAGAGTCGGGTCTCTTCTGCGTTCTTCCTTGGCTCACCATGGCTCTTTCAGAAAATTTTGACGGATGGGTGGCAAACTCTCTTGTGAGCCGAGGATTATCATTCAGGACCATGCGTAAGGTGTCGTTTATCTTGAAGTGGCTAGATCCACAGCCGTCGGATAAACATCGTTTATCAATCAACAATCACAATGAATTCTCAAAGCGCATTCCTTTCTAGCCGTCGGATTGAATTCTAGGTCAAGGTATAACAATCCACTACGCCCTCGTTCTTCCTCCACCTCTCTTCCTGTTCGTGGAGGCCGGCTAATAGACCCTAGCATGAGCAACCCCGCCCACACTCTCGATTCTCCTCTAGTTCACAAATTTCTCTTAAGTGATCTCTCGCAGGAATTCTAATCAGAGGTAATTGACATGGCCGAGGGGGCGAAGACTGCCATCATCCCCCAAGCGAGCATTACGAGCGGGCCCCACTAGTACTAATAAGGCGGTGTTACGTTGATTTAAAGGTCAAAAACTGTACATTATCCTTAGAATGCCTAAGTGACATATAGATATGTTGGGTTCTAGAGGCCTTGACATGGATGAACAAAACAACACGATGCGCAACTGGAAACTTTTGCAAATGGAACGGCATCAACAAAAACATTAAACGGAGTACCTTTGCACATATCTCATTCGTGATTTCTTCGATCCCAGAGCGAGACGAGTCGAGCTGCTCATGTGTGAAGCCTCTAGATGTATCCAGGCGGTCCTCACCACGTTGGATCTCCTCCTTGTTGACGAGCCACGTTCTTTCTCCGTCGGCGTCGTTACTTCATCCCGATCACATCGGGGAGTGAGAGGGGGTGTTGGGAGAAGGGAGAAGGGGAAAGGCCCCTGAACGATTCTGGCCTGGTTGAATTTCGTTCAGGGCCTTCCCCTATTTATACTAAGTGGGTATTTTTCATAAAAACCCCCAAAACTTAAGTATATCTTCCAACGTCCAAAATACCATTTGCTTATGACCTTCTAGGCCCATGTATCAGTCTAGTTAACGACTCCAGCGGCCCAATAACCTTTATTGGCCTTCCAAATTAATTAACTATAAAATCATCAAATAGATTAATTAACGTCGGATCGATTTAACCCAATCGATAGGTCGAGACTCCGACACGTGGGGTGCCAAGCTACACCTCGTGTCCTAGAAGATACAAAGGAGTGTGTACCAACTCACTCATGCAACCTGTTCGTCATCAGTTATCGTGTATGTATAATCCCTCATCCACTTGACGCTCCTTGGACGACTTAGGGTATAGTCAACTGTCAAACCCAGATCAATCATCCGAGTTAGTACTGATACATTCGGAAATCATCGGAGAACTCTTCTCCGATATTTTACTACCTTGGCCAAGGACTTTATCGCATCATCTTCTTTGAGCTGTCACCTCTTATACCAAGGGTGGACGATCCCATCTTGACTACTCAATCGCCTTCGTGAACTTCTTGATGCACCCGAACTAAGATCATTTAGAATCCCATGACTAGAGACTCATTGGTCATCGCCAAAGTACAACCGTCCGTCCACAAGACGTCTTTGGTGTCTCAGGTCTAAGGACAACTTACACAACCGTGACGTGAATCAACCTGATTGACAGTTCGGTATAATACCATTCATGGATTTGTATGGATCAATTCAGTGAACTCTTTCCACTAAAAAGCACGCACTATCTATCCTTAGTGTCGCCACACTAATGGCTACGGGACCGGCCATACTCATCATACGAGTGAGGCTAGACAATGCTATTCTACCCGGATACTTCGATGTCCTCGCGTGTCCTTCGAATAGGAATGTTTAGAACACATGCTTAAAGACTAGTGATCTCCGTATTACGATCTCATCATAATTCCCTAAGTCCGATCATGTATTCATGGACTTCATTATACGCATCACACGTGCACTATAATGAATATGCGCTATTAATGAACATGGAACGAGACGTGGAATGTGTGATTGGCTTGCCGGTCACATATATTTCCATCAAGATATATATGCACTCATTTTATATTTGATCATAAGAATTCCTAGTCGATATATGTACATATATAAATATGTGTATACATGTATTTGTTTCCCATAACTTGAGATTCCAGTATGATCTTAGCAAGCGGATTATTTACAACGTGACGTGGCACAGTCTCGTGCTTACTGACTGAGGTCAACGTACTTTAGCCTCGTGGTCCACTAAAACGGGTTTAGTATAAAACTCAGTGCACTCAAAACGGGGGAATTTATCGTGTTATAGCAGACTCAACATGTCTTGCCTTCTAGTGTAAGCAGGGACATCGTTTTTTAATAGCACAAGTGATTACAAATGGGCATCATTTTTTTACTCTAGTACGTTGTCGCTCGACTCAATGTGAAGCTCCCATTAAAAAAAAGTCATGTTATTTCTCTGTAGAGGTCTAAAAATGTTTAAAGAGATTAAATCATTCTCAACTGCATGTGCCAGTGTACAATGATGGCATATACTTAGTTAGTCCATCTCGTCAGCTAGGCGTTTTAAGATACTAGTGGCATGGTTGATCGGTTGCAATGAATCAGAGCGCAGACATCGTGACATTGACGACCTTGAAGCTCGGTGGGTTCACAAGGAGACTACAACGTTCTTGCTGATTTATTGGCTGAAAATATGGTGCGCTGTGCGCACCGAGCGCTAATCATAGCACCTAGTGCGTCCCTTAATATGAACCTAACAGAGTAAAAACGAGAGAATCTTAGACGGGGCCAAATATCTTTTCAGGAGCCATCTCGTAGAGTCACCAAAACACTGGTTGCCGCCGACCATAGATATTTGGGTCTAGTATGATACTCGGGCCGCAACAGTCAGATAAAGCAACATCAAGGTGGAAGAAAAAGTCTTGGTGGGACAGGTAGGCATGCACTAGATGCTCCGCAGGCAAAGAGGTGATAACGACCAGCGACACATAGGTTTGGTTTGGGTCGGACATTTGTTCGTAGTTAAAATAAAATGGCGGACTGCAAGGTACGCGACACTGAAGACAAGAAGACACAGTTGACTTTCGCTAAGTGCGAGAGAAGTTATGGCAAGGTAGGGCGACGCGGCCGGGGATACCTAATCATCAGAACATGCTAACTTGCTTCCCGTAGGCGTTGAGGACTAAATTAATGTCGCCGGGTATGCTGACGTTGAGGTTTTGAGCAGATTGGTTTGGAGGAATATGCAGAGGCATTTGGCAGATTGATATGGGGTAAGTGATGGCGCACGCCATCGAAGTTCATCGATGACGTCGTCCGCGTCGCCCGCCCTTGACGTTGAATACCTGGTGATAGACGCTCGCTTATCGTTTGTTTTTCTACGGGTTTGTCTCTTTCCCATTCTCATCATTATGTTTTCTTCGCGTGTTTGTCGTATCTGCAACACGTCGTCCGTCTGCCGTTTTACCATCAAGTGGGAAGGGCGTTCCTTTGACCCCCTCTCCCCTTGCCCGTTCCCCGTTTCTTTTCCTATTTCCCCTAATCCCCCCCCTTTATCTTCTTTAGTTTCTTCTTTGTTTGTAAGAGGGAGCCCATTTTTAAGGGCTCCACAAAAGGACCCTTTAGGGCCCATTTTGGGGCCCCTTCCCCCCCCCCCCCCCCCCTATATAAGGGAGGAGATGGGCGCCATAAACCTTAGACCAGGTATTATTTTGGAAGGGATTTGTATCAATTTTACTTGGTCTCACCTTGTATCGAAGAGGAAGAGACAGGCGAATGAGAGATCGAGAACAAGGAGGAAGACGGCGGGTCGGCCAGAGTCACCGGAGTGGCGCGGATATCGCCGCCCTGATCCGTCCAGCCAGTTCGCTTGGCTGCCTCCACCAACCCGTCCTTCTGGGTCCATCAGAACGCACCGCCGCCGCTACAAACTTTGAACGGACAAAACCATCCGCGTGGTCGTCGTACTAGAACCAAACCGCCAACCCTCCTCTCCCCCCCCCCCAAAGATCACCCTCCAGCGTGCACCCTTCGCCTCCTGTTGACAGAGTAATCTTCCGACGAACTACCCCTTGCCGGCGAGAACGCCGATCGACCCATACTTTCCTTTGGGAAACTATTGCATCGCGGTTCAGCCGCTGTGTCCACGGTGGAATCATCGCCGGTGGTTGGGACCCCGCACCCGCGCCACTGTTCTTCTGAGTTGGCATCCACGGAGTTCCCCCTCCGCGGACGTCGTCCTTGGTGCGCCCTTGACTTTGTCGATCACCCCGCCGAGCAGACGCTCTCCGCTCCTGGCAGACGACCGGAGCTGCTTCCGTCGTGGGGTGTGGCTGCTGCGGTCTCCGCCGACCCCCTTGTGGAATGCGGGTGACTAAGGCAGGCATCGACCGTCGATAGATCATTGATTGTGCTGATCCACAAACCGGGGCGCGCCGGCAAAACATAGTCACCGCGCAAACTGACCACACGTTGCTGCATTCTTCTACAAAGCTGTTCGGTTCTGGTATCTCGCATTGGTCGGCGATCGATACTTCTCCCTTGGGCGTGGTTCGCTCCGCCGATCAGACTCGACTTGTTGACTTATCCCTAAGTCGCCCTGCCGGACTCGGCCGACGCTCCAGCCATCTAGCCGTGCGTTGTTGTCTCCCTCGACTCCGCTCCTCTGACCTCAACTAAAGCTCCTGTGCCGCGCCGCAGGTCGAGCTCGCCGCCCTTGCTCTCCGGTGTACTTCTGCCACACCCGCTCCGACCGCCCCAACTGTCGATGACCAACTGCATGACAAGCCACGCCAGCGACGAGGTACACCGTCTTCCCACCGCTCGTTATTTATCACTTGCAGTACGCTTTCGTCTTCACTCCACCGCGCTCGGGCTAGGTAGGTGAGAGAGGCGAATTGAGAGAAAACTACATCTTTGAGAGTCTTACCGGAACGGACGAGTATGCCCGTTACGTGCGAGCCCAACGGATAGAGTCCGTTCAGCCGTAGACGCCATCGTTGCTGCGACGAGGTTTGAGAGGTCACCGTCGCCCCCACCCGAGCTTGGAGCTCGGCGCCTCCCTCGAGTCGGATCCTGCATGTACGACACGTTGGACTTTCATTGCATCATAGTTACACCGAGCCATTAGGGTTAACCGTCAGACGACGACACCACCGTAATCCGACACACCATCACTTATCGACACCAAACCATCATACTCTGTGTGGGCGACTAGTTACTAGTTACACAGTCTGGGCGAGGCACCCGAGCACAGGGGAGAGCAGCTGTCCATTTGTGAATGTGAAGAAGACCATATTGAGAAGCAAGAAGAGCGCCGCCGCTTGAGTCTTAGTAGCCATGCTTCTTAATCAAGAAGCGATCTACGAGGCTCTCGATGAACGTGCGGTATGAGGAACAAGAGAGGAGAAAATGTGGGAGGGTGGGAGGCTGGTGCCTTGGTAAAATTCTAAGCCTCGGCCCGACATACTTTTATGAAATATGTGGGGATCAGCTGTGTCGATTAGAATGCTGGCCAAATCCTAATTGATGGGCGGGTGTGCGGTTGGCCGCTGGAAGAGTGGACTTGGGGAAGCTAGGTAGCCCCAATGTTGCTCTCTCCCACATCCCAGAATTTAAAGCCTGGGAAAATTATTGGCGATTATTTGTTCCAATTTATTCAGTCCGAAGTCCGTGCAGCTAGAGGCTTTATTCTCACTTATTTATTCAAGTTTGCCCAGCCGGAGCTTTCAGAATCCTGACACATCTCACTAGTCATCAAACTGTACCTGGAGCTAATGATCAGTCCACCTCACTAGTCTAGATTCAGGTGCTAATGACCATACTACTTGCTTGAAGTCAGCATTCAAACAATATGAAATATGCCACACCACTAAGAAAGTTCAAACTGCTGATGGTACTTTACTACTTACTGTTGCTTGTATTGGCCTTTCCGAGATTGAACCCTTTGGAACCCTTAATCATGTTTTACATGTTCCTCACGTATGTGTTGATTTCATCCCTTTTCAAAGATAAACCTAAGTCATATCATATAAACTAATCTTTGACAGGGTGAATGCATTTCTTTGAGAAAATGTTCTGGGAGTAAAAGACAGGCTAGCAAGGATATGCTAGGGCCTGTACTGAGACGCCCAGTACTAATTGTGTTCTTCCCACCATGAAATGTTTTGCGTGGCACTGACAAAAAAAAGGGAGGCTTTCGCGTCCAGGACTACATCGGACAATGAAAATCAAGTCTGGCTTCTTCTTCAGCAGCTGGGGCATCCTTTCTAACATTTGCTGAAAACTTACTTCCATGATGTATCCGTTTATGGGATTAAATGCGAGTCCGTTGAGGCGGCGCTTGACCAGACATACGCAGAGTCATTCATGGGCGTGCAGGATAAGATGTGGACGTCGATAATGATGGTCGGGGTTGACATTCCGAAGGTCAACAAAGATAGTAATTAGGCATCCTAGAAAGTTCCACGGGCATAACAATCTAGAAAAGTAAGATCGTTCCTTTTACACGATAGAGGGATCTTAAAGGAACATTGGCCCAATGTCCCCAAAATTTGGACTAATTTCTTCTTTGTTACAAATATGGAGATTTACAAAAAAAAATTCTTGGCGTCGCCGGTACTAGTGTCTCTCTCATTGTCGTGCGCTCTCCTCCTGGCTGCTCACCTCAATCTAAGTCGTTCATCCCCTCTCACTCTCGATCTCAGTCACTCCCGTGCTCTTTCTTTTTCTCTCTCTCTCACTCTCTCGCGTGCTCTTTCTTGCTCGTCTCTCTACGACATTCAGGTCTCTCTATTTCACTATAGTACTCTCATCCGTGCACTCTCTTCTTCTCTCTCTTTCTCTTCTTGTCCTTCGGCCTCTCTTTCTTACTCTCTCTCACACTCTCTCCTCTCTCCCGCTATCTCATTCTCTCTCTCTCTCTGGCTCTATTTCTCTCTCCTCTCTAGCGCTATCTCACTCTCCCTCTCTCTAACTCTCTCTCACTCTCTCTCTCCCTTCGCGCTGTTTCAGTCTCTGTCTCTGACTTTCTCTCTCTCCTCTCTAACACTATCTCACACTCTCTCTCTTACTCTCTCTCTCCTCTCTCTCGCTATCTCACTCTCTCACACACACTCTCTCTCCTCTCTAATGCGATCTCAATCTCTCTCTCTAACTCTCTCTCTTACTCTCTCTCTCTCTCTTCTCTCCCGTTATCTCACTCTCTGCGTTTATCACTCTCTCTCCTCTCTCCTGCCATCTCACTCTTTGCCTCTCTCTTACTCGCTCTCCTGTGAAGAGGAGTTTTACTCGCTCCGCAACTAGCCACGCCGAGCAATGGAATCGCCTCAGCATGATAGGATCTAATACAGATTAGTTAGTAAAATCAATTATTTACGATATACTCGATAGAGAATAGAAGATAGGACAAATATAGGTTCAAACATAGTCCAGGATCAAAGATAGAACAGGTTCAAATATAGACGGATAGGATCAAACCTATATTCAAATTTTTAGTTTCTTACGTTGGAGAAGTTCCAACGGATATAGCCATTGAAACTGTCAACTATTTTTAGTTATATTTACTATATAAATACACACCAATTGTAAGAATCAAAGTGTGGGAAATACAACTATCATTACACTACTCGTGTTCAAGCCCTTCTTCTTTCTCTCCTCTTTTCTCTTCTTCTCTGCTCTTTGTTCTTTCCCTTTTCTTGTGCAACGGCCAAGAAAACTTAACATCTCCCTCTCACTTCTCTTCTCTCCGGCTATCTCACTCTCTCACTCTTCTCTCCTACTATCTCTCTCTTTGTCTTTCGCTCTCTCTCCTCTCTCCTGCTATCTCACTATCTCTCTTTCTATCTAACTCTCTCTCTCTCCCCACTCTCCCGCTGTCTCCGTCAAGCTTGCCCTCTCTCTCTCCTTCTGTGTCTCTCTCGTCCTCTAGCTTGCCCAATGTCTCTCGTTTTTTTCACGCTTGCTCGCTGTCTCTCTTCCTCTCTCTTTTCCCATCTTTCTCTTCCTATCCATGCCTCTCGCATGCTCTCTATCTATTCTATTCCTCTCGTCATTCAATCCCTTTGGCTCTCTGTTTGTCTCCCTTTTGGCTTGCTGCCATTTCTTCTTTCTGGGTCGCTCTCGTTCTTTCTCTCAAACACTCTCTCATCCTCTATCCCTCTCTCTCTCTCTCTCTGTCGTTGCGCTAATCTGGCTGACTCTTTTGGTAGGTGTCACTCATTCTCCTCGGTACAGTCCCTTTATCCCCGTTACCCTCTCTGTTTGGCTCGGTCTCTCTCTCTCTCTCTCTGTCGTTGCGCTAATCTGGCTGACTCTTTTGGTAGGTGTCACTCATTCTCCTCGGTACAGTCCCTTTATCCCCGTTACCCTCTCTGTTTGGCTCGGTCTCTCTCTCTCTCTCTGGTGTTAAGAAACGTGAGATGCCAATATGAGATCTAGAAGAGAGAAGTGAGAATAATAGAGAAGGGCATCTCACGATCTTCAATCAAATGTCATTCAGGCTGGATCATTACAAAAAAAGAAGATAGAAATAGGGAGTGGAAGAGGGACAGGGTGACGGGCGGAGCTGCTCCCCTGCGAGACATAATAGAGTAAGAAAAGCCTTAGTGATCTAATGTGTATACAGGTATTTATGGGCCTCAATGTGACTGTTGTGTGCTTGACCGTTGTCCATTCTCTGTTGAGAAATAGGAGCAGTCGACCGTTGTACTACTATTTTGAAATAGCAGCAGTCGAGCGTTATCAGAGGAATCTTCACATCCTTCTCGTCAAACTGGTGTATCGTTATATCCTTAACATCTGGCTCCCCCTCGTCTGTTTCCCCTTTCTCACTCCCTCTATCTTCTAATCTCCCTTTATCGCCCCTCCTCGCTCTAGTTCCCTATCTGGTACCCTCTCTCCCTCTCAATCGTTCTCACTCTAGTTGTCTTTAATGATATTTCTATCTTTGCCTTTCTCTTATGGTCTCTCAAACTTGGTTTGGCTCTCTCTCTCCTACTCTCTCTCCCTCTCGCGCCCTTTCTCGCCCTGTCATTCAGTTCGGCTCTATCTATCGGCCTGTCGCTCCCTGTTGCCTTGTGTCTCTTTTTCTCTCTTCCGTTGGCTCGTTCCCTGTGTGTCTCATTCTCTGCGTTATCTTTCTCTGTCCCTCTCGTTCTCTCTCGCTCCCTCTCTTTATGTTTCCTCGCACCCACGGTCGCTTCCTCTTCTCTTTCGCCCTGTCGCATTCTATCTCTAGTGCTCTCTCTCTCCCTGCTCTCGCATTCTTGTGGCTCTTTTTCTCACATGCTATCTCTATCCCGTTGACTAGCGCTCTCTCTGGCTCTTTCTCTCTCGCTCCCTCCCACTCTCTCTTTTGTTCTCGTTCTTTCAGGCTGTCTTTGGCTCTCTCTCCCTCTTTCTCTCTGGCTTCCTCTCTCTCTTGTCATATCTCTATCTATGGCTTTCTGGCCCTCTCGTTCGGTCTTGCCTCTGGCTCTTTCCCGCTCTCTGTGGCTCGCTCTGTCTGTCTCCCTCGTTCTTTATTCCCCCCACTGTTTCTCTCTCATTTGGTCATGCCGTGAGTCCTTCTTATATACACGGGTGGTAGTTGTCTAGTTGATAACTAATCCATTTGGTACTAGCCGGAGCATTGGACTCGTTTCTGTTCCGGTTATCTGATTTGGACACTACGCCGACCCGATAGCTTCCTAAAAGAAGTCTCTTGCTTGTATTTTCTGTCCCACACTATCATTCCCCTTCACACTCCTCATAATTTGTGCTCTGTGATGTCCACTTATTCGGAGAAACATACATGGCAGCGCAAATGAATTCGTTGGCAAGCCATATCGACTGGCATTAGAAGAAAAGTTATGATTCCCAAAAAAAAAAATGACGTTGAAAGCACATTTGCAATGAATTTCTGCGCACGCCCCATCCCACTAGACTGCAGTGTTTATGTCCCATCTGAAAACACACATGTATTTGGTTAAAGGGAAAAATATAAGGAGCACTGGACTCTTAAATTCCGTGAGATGTAGGTGAAACAACTCATCGCATGCCGCTGATTTTTTGTGGATGCTATTGTTTTTCATTTTGCAGGCTGGATTTAGATGGCCGTGAGATACGGTAGCAATCCACGTCCATGCAACCATCGCAGTCACTTGCAATGTTTTAGCATTGACATCCGTTCGATATGCTTCTGTTTTCGCTGCCACTTAGCGGCAGGGTTTTCCCCAAGGGACCATGATTTAGATTTATCAGATGATGATTTAGATACCTTGCACAACTCAGGTTTATTCCCTATGTCGGTAAGAATATGCGTAACCATCGCAACGTTTAAGAGATAAAGTGCCTCAGTTAACCCATAACATATAACATACAGAGACCAATATCCTAAAAAAACTATCTCAAGATCTATTTGACATCCTCGCAATTCACATGCCCATTAATGTGGCTTCCAGTTAAATGGCTGAGTGTGTCATTATCTGATGGCGGTGCATGAGTAAATCAATCAACCACAAACAGCTCAAGCCAGATGAGGAGTTGAGGCCTAAATCTCAGTTGTATGAGATACTTCATACTCCAACGTAAGGCACTTTATAAAAAAGCACGAGGAATATGTCTTGATATTTAAATTTTGAGTTAAGCAAGTTATTGTTTTCTCATGATTCTTACCAACGAGGCAGTGTCATGGTGATTAAGGTCGAAAACTGTACATTATCCTTACCGAAAATACCAAGAAGTTCAAATTAACTGCTAATAACATTAATTCAATTGGCATTGACATAATAGGAATATTTAGTCTATTAAGGAGGATTCCCGAATACCTAAAATAGAGATGAGCATCGAAAATGTAAAATATATTATCGGATCTGTTTCGGGAACCTGGAATGTCAGTTAGAGAAATTCAAATTCTAGTCTTGTGTATCTAGTTCTAAAAGAACTGAGGGCCTGAATCTCTCACCTCCCCAGGTCAATGGCTGTAACAGGGCCTCAATTTCTACCGAAAATACACCTACCAATTACTGCCCTCTTTAGCGGAATATAGCGGATCTTCATAACCCCCTTGACAGGGATATATATTAAAACAAAGAATGCCAATGTGATATATATATGCAAACATATTATATTTGATCAAAAGAATGCGTAGTCGATAGATGTACATATATAGATATGTGTACACATGTATGTGTTTCCCACAACTTGAGAATCTAGTATGACCTTAGCAGGCGGATTATTTACAGCGTGACGTGGGACATTCTCGTGTTTACTGACTGAGGTCAGCATACTTTAGCCTCATGGTCTACCTATACAAGCAAATGGGTTTAGTATGAAACTCCCCGCACTCAAAATGGTCGGATTCGCCGAGTTATAGCAGACTCAGCATGTCTTGTCTGCTAGTGTAAGCAGGGACATCATTTTTTATAGCACAAGTGAATATAAATGGTTATCATTTTTTTACTTTAGTAAGTCGCCTCTCAACTCTATGTGAAGCTCGCACTAAAAATAGTCGTATTATTTTTTCGAGAAGGTATAAAAAGGTTTAAAGAGATTAAATTATTCTCCAACTTCATGTGCCAGTGTCGAATGATGACATACATAGTCAGTCAATCTCATCAGCTGTGCGTTTTAAGGTACTAGTTGCATGAATCAGAGTGCGCGCATCACAACATCGACGCCCTTGAAGTTAGGTGGGCTAATTCGGAGACTACAATATTCTTGGTGATTTATGTCCTCGACATATGGCTGAAATTGTGGGGTGCTGTGTGCATGGGGTGTTAATCCTATCGCCTTGTGCGTCCCTCAATGCCATCCCAATAGGGTAAAAAAGAAGGAATCTTGGATGGGGGCAAATATATTTTCAGGAGCCATCCCGTAAAGTCTCCAAAACACTAATTGTCACCGACCGTAAATAGCTGGGTTTAATATGATACTGCCAGCGACCACACCGAATAGCATGAACTGATGCCCGCGACCCGTCATTCAAGTATTCGGTTTACAATACGTCATTGGGCATTTTTTATCTTTCTCGCATATTCCCAAGTTTAATTTCTGTTCGAATTGTGAACAGGCCTATTCATGTTTTGGGCCTGTTCCTATTGAACTGTTCATTCACTTCATTTTTTAGGGAAGGCTGCTCGTCACAAGACAGTTCCTTCCCGTTTGGGCCCATTTGGGCATGCCTCGAACCTTTATAAACGACGGCATGCCCAAAGGTTCTTTGGAGTTGATTTGAAATTTGAACTTTGATTCTTGATCTCGGCTCTCGCCTCTCCTACTGATGATAGATGACATTAGTCCACCTACCCCGGCTGCACCACGGACCGCAGCCGCCAACCCCACCGCAGCTAATGCTGCTAGGACAGCGAGTAACTCCGGGTGGACGAAATGGACTACCACCACCACAAGGATTACTCCACCACTGATCACAACGGTGACTACCAAACACACATTATCTGTTGTGTCTATTGCACGGGCGTCCAGTGCTGCCCATGAACCCATGCAATGCTTTAAGTGCAAGGGATTTGGACATCGCCATACCGATTGTCCATCACTCTTGCACATGGACATTCATGGAAACCCTATAGAACCACCGCCTGATGATGACTTGGAAATCAACGAATACCCAAGCAAACTTCCCGAGGGAGAAGAATATGAAGACCCACATGGTTACATCCAAATCACCCCAATTGCACCCATACCAGAGCAGCCAATAGTGCAAGGGATTTGGACATCGCCACCGAAGCACAAATTCAACGAAACAGGTAGGAAACCGGGAGCTCTAGCTCCACTTGATAAGCTCTAAATAGAGCATCCGCTCCTAATCCTATAGTAGTGTTCACAACACGTTGGACTGGGTCAACTTGTACACAACAATCAACACTGACATCCGGGGTGAACAACAAGCAAGCCAATCTCACACTAGGAGTCATCCTCGACAAATGTACAACTTGACCTAACTCAACAAAGTTCCATATATTATCTGTATGTCAAAATTGGAGGATGTACCTTCAAACTGACAGTGGATAGTGGCAACTGCATTAATGCAGTCTCAGAAGAAATGACCACCCAACTGGGATTGATGCTCATACCACATCCCACGCAATATAACGTCTCATGGATTGTCCCCACATTACCCGTGAACTCGCAATGCCATGTACCACTCAAAATGGGCGCCTACGACGAAAAGGTGCTATGCGATGTTCTCCCAATGAAGATTGATAACATCATCTTAGAACGGCCATGGTTATATGACCATGACATTCAACTATCCCGATGAGCCAACACTTGCTCGTTCATCTATGGTGAGCAACGACTCTTTTGGTATCCGTTGACTAAACAAGCAAGTCAGCCACCCATGCCCACTCCAATTCACACACGACAACCTGCAGTCCACTGATCATTAACGGATGTATTTTTCGTAGACAAATGAAAGAAGATCCAGAAAATACCCCTATATGCTTCGATCTAACATTAGCTGTTCCTACGAAGAAACCCGAACCCGAGGTCGTGGCTCCCAAGGTCACCCAACTCATGGAAGAATTTTGTGAAGTTTTTCTTGACAAACTTTCTAATGAATTTCTCCCTATGCGTGATATTGAACACGCGATAGATCTAGTACCGAGAGCATCCCTCCCAAACTTACTCCATTCTCAGATGGACCCAACCACATGCGAGGAACTACATTGGGAAGTTAAGGAGCTCCTATCAGAGGGCTTAATCTGGGAGAGCCTCAGCCGATGCACCATACCTGCACTACTTGTGCCTAAAAAAGATGAAACTTGGCTCATGTGCTGTGATTCAAGGGCAATCAAGAAAATCAAAATAAAATATAACTTTTTGATCCCTCGAGATCAAGATTTATTCTATGAAATGGTTGGGGCCACCATATTTTCTAAAATTGATTTGAAAAGCAGATATCATCAAGTTAGAATCTGCCTGGGAGATGAACGGAAAACGACCTTTAAGATAAAGGATGGCCTATTCGAATGGAATGCTATGCCTTTCAGGCTATCCAATACCCACAACACCTTCCAAAGGCCAATGAACAAAGTGCTATAACCATTTATTGGAAAATTTGTCGTAGTATATTTTGATGATATATTAATCTATAGCCACGACCAAAAATAACAGCTTCAGCACCTATGAAATGTGTGTACCACACTACGAAGAGAAAATTGTATGCTCATTAAAAAAAATGCAGTTTCTTTACCACTAGAGTCTCTTTTCTACGATTTATCTAACCGGCCCAATGAGTAGCTGCTGATCCAGCTAAAAGGGAAGCCATAACTTCTTGGCCAATACCAAAAGATATCCACGACATTCATAGTTTTATGTGGTTGGTAACCTTTCACCGAAGGTTTGTCCCGGGATTTATTGGCATTACTGCACCCATCACAGACCTCATTTGAAGGGATAAATTTGAATGGACTCCCTCGGCCGACAGAGCTTTTGAACTCGTCGAGAAATTGAGGATCGAGGCCCCCATTCTCCAATTGCCCGACTTCTCGAACGATTTCGAAGTAGCATGCGACGCATCCAACGTTGGCATAGAAGGAATCCATACTCAAGTTTGACATCCTATAGAGTATTTTAGCGAGAAATCGAATGATACCCGCAAAATGTATGCCAAGTATGATAGAGAATTCTATGCTTTGGTGCAATCATCACTATAACATTGGAGACACTACTTACTACTGAAGGAATTCGTCCTGTATTCGAAACACAGTGCCCTTAGGCACTTACAAGATCAAAAGAAGGTGAGCGACCGTCATGCTAGATGGATCGCATGTTTACAAGACTATACATTTGTTATCCGTCATAAAGGGTAAGGATAACGTTGTGGCCAATGCCCTAAGTAGACGAGCATTAGTTCTCAACATGATGCGAACTCAAGTCGCAGGATTTGAGCACGTCAAAGCTGATTATGAAGAATGCCCAGACTTCGGACCGATAGTACGAGCTATAAAGGAATGAACTAATTCCGAATTACAGGATTACTATATGTCCAAAGGATACCTCTTCTTATGGAAAGAGGTTATGTATTCTGCGCATGTCCCTGCACGATTTCCTAATTTGGGAAACTCATGCCGGCAGGTGTAGTGGTTATTTTGGAATAAAAAAAATTATCCAAGCCATAGAATATGAATTCTACTGGCCGTCCCTGAAAAGTGACGGTGGCAAAATAGTTTCACGTTGCCTAACATCCTCTTGCGCCAAAATGATAAAACAAAACTCCGGGTTATACACTCCCCTCCCAGTACCCAGCAGACCTTGGGATGATCTTAGTATAGACTTTGTCTTCGGACTCCCTAAGACCTTACAACGACACGACTCAATTACAGTCGTCGTGGAAGAATTCCCTAAAATGCAATTTTTGTGCCAAGACCTCCGACGCTTCCCGCCTCACACGTCTATTCTTTGACGATATTGTCAAACTCCATGAAGTACCAAAATTTGTCATCTCGGATCGCGATGTGCGATTCATGAGCTACTTTTGGAAAACATTGTGGGTTCCCATGGGAACCCAACTAAAGTTTTCTACGGCTTACCGCCCACAAACGGATGGACAAACAGAAGTTGTCAACGTAGTCTTGGCAACTTGCTGTGATTGATTGTCAGTGAAAACATCAACTCACGGGATCAAGTGTTACAACGAGTGGAATTTGCCTATAATTCCTTGGTCATTTGTACAACTGGTAAGACCCTTTTTGAGATAGTTTATGCTCAATTACCCCGCAGACCTTTAGACCTCATGCTATTAGACCAACATGTTAGAATTTCTGAGGAAGGTTTAGAACCTGAAGAGCATATTAGAAACATGCATCGTAGCATACATTCTTGCATAGCATTTCAAAATGACAAGTATAAGGCAATTGCTGATACAGGATGATGGTCCGATAAGTCTACGAAGGGAGAACAAGTCATGATTAGACTACCGCCTGAGAGGAATTCTCCAGGGGTTGCTATGAAATTACACCCTCCTAGCGTCGGGCCCTTCTCGATTGCCCGAGTGATCAATGAAAATGCTTACGTGGCGAGCATCCCTCCAGAATGGGGAATTTGTCCAACCTTTAACATTAGCGACTTAGTGTGCGACCATCGTATGCCACCAACATGTGAACTCATAGCCCCTCAAGCCTAAGTAGTGGTGAGAATGAAACCCACTTGCTGCCCATGTCCCTTTCAAAACCCATGAAGCCAGAAAATATTGATACAATACTGCAGGAAGTAATCAAAACTGTAGCGGAGCGGTTGGACCGTAGATTTCTTGTCCGTTGGTAGAGCCGACCTCCTTCTAAGGACACTGGGATCAATGAAGTAAATCTTCAACGACTTCGGCCAGAGATAGTGCAGCCCCTAGAGGACGTCATCGGCATCAACTCATCGGAGTTGAGTTCCTCCCACCCTCGGAGGATGGAGGACCATCTCGCCACTGACACAGAAAGACACCACCGACCACACCAAGCAGCATGAGCTAATGCCCGTGACCTGTCTTTCAGGTATTCGGCTTAACAACATGTCATCTAGCATTTATTTTATCTTTCTTGCATATTCCCAAGTGTAATTCAAGTTTGAATTATGAACGGGCCTATTCGTGTTTTGGGCCTCGTCCTTTTGAACTGTTGATTAACTTCATCATTTTGGGAAGGCCGCTCGTCAAGAGACAGTTCCTTCCCGTTTTGACCCAATCGGGCATGACTCGACCCTATATAAAGGGCGACATGCCCAAGAGGTCCTTTGGAGTCGATTTAAAATTTGAACTTTGATTCTTTATCTTGGCTCCCACCTCTCCTACTGGAGGTAGTTCTTTATCATTTCTAGCTTAGATCGTGTGGAAGTTCGCTCGCCTCTTATCCTGCCACGTCGAAGACTCTGTGGGGAAACTATTGCTAGTGCCCCAAAACATTCCTTAGCCAAGTGATCAAGAAGATTGATCTTAATCGGTTCTTGATCAAGAAAACGTCAAGAAGCCCCTCCTTTGAGTGCATTTTTGGCCCGCCATCACCGAAAGTCTTGCCATTGTGTTCCCCACCGACACAGTTGTTCCGCATTTTGCCACCATCGCGTTCAATTGCTGCCGCTGATTCAGTCGAGAATATAGTGTTCTCATAGACGGTGATCCATCTTAATGGCAACGTCATCCTCCGTTTCCTTTATGATAAGAACGTGCTTAGAACTTGCTTCCCCATCGTTCTTCATGCTCATTTATTGATACATTCCGATTGCAATGAATCCGTGCTCCCAAGAATTTGCTGGGGTATAACCGATCTGCGCCTGGTCATCATTTCTGGCACGCACCCTCACCGTGCAATATGCCACATCTGCACTCGCTTGTGCCCATTCGCACGTGCCTACACTCCCCTCCCTTTGTGTGGTTTCGCGTGCTCCAGCCCCTACGTCAACCTTATTGCACTTCAAGTGCTCTCAGGCCGCACTCATCCAGGTTCTTCCGTTGTCCTGTTACTCACAGTCCGTGCAAGAGATCTTCAGATTTCGTCCAACCGACTGTTTCTCAAGTTCTCTCTGCTGCAGACATCAGATCTCATCCATTCAGGTTCGATTCCCTCCCCTACACTCGCAATTTTTTTATTACTTTTAGTACTATTGACTTGTGTCCTATCGCCTCCAAGAGCTCCATCATCGTGTAGACTTTAACCACCCCCTTCTGTGAGAGATAGGAACTTTCTTTGTGGTTCCATCAGTCTTTACTGAAAAGAATTGGACTCCACTGGGTAATTTATTTTACCCCTCATTCTCCTAGACGTTTGATTGGTCCCAAGGGACGTTGAGATGTGTGATTGCGACTTAATCCAACTTCTTCTACTTAATCCAACTTAATTGATCGTCCGAATTTCACAGAATTCTCTCGTACTTGTCATTGATTTTAAAAGATTGCCTCTCACTAAAACTGCATTTCTTTGCTCGCACCATACCCCTTGTCTTGTAACATGTGCCAATTGATCCCGTCCAACTATATGTCACATCAGTCGGGTATGCATGCGCTAGATGCTTCGTAGGCAAAGAGGTCGTAACAAACAACGACACATCGGTTTGATTTAGGTCGGACATTTTTTTTTAGTTTAAACAAAGTGGCGGACTACAAGGTACATGGCACTGAAGACAAGAAGACACACTTGACGTCCACCACATGAGATAGAAATTATGACAAGGTAGGGCAATGCGACTGGAAATACCTCAACATTCGAACACGCCAACATGCTTCCCGCAGGCGTTAACTTTATTAATGTAATCGGGTATGCTGACGTTGAGGTTCATTATGAGCAGATTGCTCTGGAGGATTACGCAGAGGCATGTGGCAGATTGCTCTGGGGTAAGCCCCGCAAACAGTCCACATCAAGTAGTGGTCAGCGTGTCGGTGACGCCGGTGATTTTGACAAGGCTCAGAGCAGTGACGCAGGTAATGAGTTGCAGAGTCTGGGCGAGACACCTGAGCACACAAGAGAGCAGCTGCCCGTTTGTGAAGATGAAGGAGACCATATTGAGAAGCAAGAAGACCGTTGCCGCTTGCCTCCTAGCAGCCATGCTTCTTTATCGAGAAGCGATCTTCCAGGCTTTCGACAAACATGTGGTGTGAGAAACTAGAGAGAAGAAAATGTCGGAGGTTGGGAGGGCAGGCACCTTGGTGGAATTCTGAGACTCGGACAGAGATACTTATATGAAATATGCGGGGATGAGCTGTGTCGATTAGCGTGCTGGCCAAATCCTAATTGATGCACGGGTGCGGTTGGCCGCTGAAAGATTGGACGTTGGGAAGCTGGGTCGCCCGAATGTTGCTCTCTCCCATATCCCAGATTTTTAAGCCATGGACGAGTTGTCGGAGATTATCCACAATCGGAACAAATGTTCAGATTTATTGAGTCGGAATTCCAGGCAGCTAGCGGCTTTATTCTCATTTATTCAAGTTTGCCCATCCGAGGCTTTCAGAATGCTGATCTGTTAGGAGTTTTGTATCAGGTTACGGGATTAAATGCGTATCCATTTGAGATGGCCCTTGACCGGGCATATGCACAGTTATTCATGGGCGCGCACGATAAGATGTGGACGCGGACAATGATGGTCGGGGTCGACGTTCCAAAAGTCAACAAAGATAGCAACTAGATATCTTAGAAGTTCCCTGGGCATAACAATCTAGAAAAGTAAGATCGCTCCTTTTACCCGATAGAGGGATCACGAAGGAACATCGGCCCAACATCCCTAAAATCTGGACTTAATTTCTTCTTTGTTAAAAATATGGAGATTTACAAAAAACAATTCTTGGTGTCGCCGGTACTAGTGTCTCTCTCATTGTTGCGCGCTCTCCTCCTCGCTCCTCACCTCAATCTGCGTCGTTCGTCCCCTTATGCTCGATCTCACAAGCTCCCGTGATCTTTCTTTTTCCCACTCTCTAACTCTCTCGCGTGCTCCTTCTCGCTCGGTCTCTCTACGACATTCAGGCTCTCTCTATTTCACTATCGTACTCTCGTCTGCGCACTCTCTTTTTCTCTCTTCTTTTCTTGTCCTTCGCCCTCTCTCTCTCTCGCTCTCTCTCGCTCTCTCTCACTCTCTCTCTCTCGCCCCTGCTATCTCACTCTCTCTCTCTGACTCTCTCTTTTATTCTCTCTCTCTTCTCTCTCCGGTTATCTCAATCTTTCTCCGACTCTCTCTCTCTTAAACTATTTCTCTCTCTATCCCGTATCTCACGCTCTCTCTCTCTGACTCTCTTTCTCCTCTCTCCCGCTATCTCACTCTCACTCTCACTCTCTCTCCTCTTTCACGCCATCTCACTCTCTCTCACTCCCTACGTCTCTTTCACTCTCTCCTCTCTTCCGCTATGTCGCTCTCTCTCCGCTCTCCTCCCTCCCGCTATCTCACTCCCTCTCACTCCCTCCTCACTTCCACTATCTCACTCTCTCTCCTCTCTCCTCTCTCCTCTCTGCCGCTATCTCACTCTCTCTCCTCTCTCCTATATCCTCTCTCCCGCTATCTCACTCTCTCTCTCACTCTCTCTCCTATCTCCCTCTATCTCTCTCTCTCTCTCTCCACGCTCCCACTGTCTCCGTCAAGCTTGCCGTCTCTATCTTTCCTTCGGCCTCTTTCTCATCCTCTCGTTCACGTGTGTCTCTCTGGTTCTCTCTTGCTTGCTCACTGTCTCGCTTCCTCTCTCTTTTGGCATCTTTCTCTTCTCATCCGTGCCTCTCGCAAGCTCTCCCTCTCTTCCTCTCGTCTTTCAATCCCTTTGGCTCTCTCTTTGTCTCCCTCTCTGGCTCGGTGTCGTTCATTCTCTCTGGGTTGCTCTCGTTCTTTCTATCGGGCATATTCTCATCCTCTCTCTCTCGGTCTCCGCCTTGCTCTGGTTTTCCCTCTCGCTCTCTCTTTTACTTCTAGTCTATCTCTCTGGTACTCCGTATCTCTTTCTCTCTCTCTCTCTGGTACTTTGGCTCGCTCTCGTTCTCTCTCTGGCTCTCTCTCTCTTGCTCTCGGTCTCTCTCTCTCTGGTACTTTGCATCTCTCTTGCAACCTGGTACTCTAGCTCCCTCTCTCTCTATTGTGGGCTTTGGCTCTTTGTCTCTCTTTCTATCTCTCATTCTATTAGAGACCTGTTATGTGGCAGTATTCCGCCACTCAAGAATGGTTTCTCGAGATTTTAGTGAAGCTTTTGGGATCTGGTACAGACGCCGCCATTGTCCTTAAGCCACGGCTGTGCCTGACACATACATGGAGCTCCAAGCCTGATGTTGTGTTATCCCAAGGGAACACTCACCTACCGCCAAAGCCCGACACAACTATCAGTATCAGTCACCATGCCCTAGAGCATGGCAACGAACAGCGTGCTTAATGCATTCCTTAAATAACTGAACACTTCACCATTTAATTTATGGGATTTCCTTCTCTTATCCCTATTCCCTCATCTTCTCACTCTCTCTCTCTTCCGCTACTACTCCGTCATTTTATACTTCTCACATGATATTAGTGCCTCCACACAAAGTCTTCCCATGCCGATGGCGATACATGTGCCTCCATAGCCAGTCAAAGCACTTATAGTGGGCAATCATCCACAAGCGTGAGCGCCATCGTCACAACTACGCCGACTATGTCCCCCAAACTCACAAGAACCAACTATTTGATTTTGAAAATCCAAATCGTGCCCATTGTGAAGGCACATGGCCTGGGAAGGCATCTCACTCATCCTCCACCGCCTGAAAAAGAAGATACGGATGATGAAAATACTCCATGAAAATGCAACGACTAGTAGGTACTATCTACAATTATCTCATCCATGTCACCTGAGTTTCTCCGCATCATCTCTGGCTGTCTTACAGCACGAGAAACCTGGGAGAAGCTCGCGACCAAGCTCTCTTCTGCCTTTGAGTCTCGGATTATGGAGTTAACTTCGTGTTTCCACTCCATAAAAAAAGGGAACAAATCCCTTGATGAATACATCTCAAAGTTCGGTCAACTTTTGGGAGAGTTCGCCAATGTTGGGGAATTTGTGGCCAATCGAACAGTAAAATTTGTTTCCTTCGAGGACTTGGTTCTATGTTTCGGTCATTTCGCATTAGGGTTACTACTGGAAATGAAAACCTTTCATTCGATGATTTACTTGCTTCTCTTCGAGCCAAGGCTTCTTTGGGTAACTCCGAGAGCAACAACGAGGCGGTAGCAGTTCTAGCCATTCCTATGGCCAATCAAGCCCAAACGAACCTGTCCAACCAGCTGGTGTACAACAACAATCATCAACAGCAACCAACCGGGCAGCGAGAGCGAAATGCACATTACGGTTCACAGGGCGGTGATAATTGTGGTCGAGGAGGGCATAGTGGAAGGTTTATTCCAAGATGTCAGCTGTATGAGATACTTCATACTCTAACATAAGGCACTCCATAAACAAGTTGATGTAATACGTAGTCGGCCGGGTTCTAACGGCATGTATTACAACACAAGGATAAACGATGAATGCACAAAGGCAGAATATTATGATGCAAATTTAAGAGTCAATGAAAAGTAATGAGAAAAAACTATTAAAATCAAACGATAAATTAAATCAATGAAGTTCTATTAACTCAAAATCAACTTCCGAACGTCCCTTTGGACCAATTAGATGCATTAAGATGAGAGGTAAATTCAATTACCCTTCGGCGTCCAATACTCCTTAGAAAGGTAGTAGTGTTTTATCACAGGAAAATCCTATCTCTTACTAGATGGAGTTGTGTTCAATTTATGAGGACGATTCCTAACTCTCGAAGCATAGAATGTAAATCAAAAGTACTACAGGAGAATAGAAAAACTTCGATGAAGGAGGAGATGGTAGAACTTGATGGGTTTGATACCTGTAGATTTCGTAGCAGACTCGAGCAGTCAATTCGAACAATAGTGGCGCGTCAACAAGGCAGGGTGCATGAGCAAGGCGCGGGCTCAGATAAGGCCCATGGCAGGACAGATTGCTGGTGAGCGACAAGCACGCGCTTGTGTGCGTAGCGCGTGTGCTCGTGGTTGGGAGGCAGGCGCGGGCACGTGCGCCGTAGGGGCGTGCACGTGATTGGGTGGCGGGCACGTGTGCGGTACGGGCGTGCGCACGATTAGGTGGCAGGCACGTGCGCCGTAGGGGCGTGCGCGCGACTGGGTGCCGGCCACATGCGTGCGTGCGTGCCACAGCCAACGCGTGACTAGGCGGCCGGCGCGCGATGTAGATGTTGGCGCGAGCGGTGCTGGCGCAGTAAGATGCAGAAGCGGCAAGCCGTTGGCGTGTAGTGGCGCAGGCGAACGCACGTGCAGGAGGCAAAGCACGGTCAAGAACGATGGGCACAAAGCATCAGCGATGGTAGGTGCGAGCACGCGCGGCTGAGTGCGGGCATAGGGGCAGCGCTGCTATGGGCGGACACCTACGCGCGTGTGTCTATTGTTGGGCGCGCGAGAGGGCACGGTGCAGCGGCACTAGCGGCAGCGGGTGCTGGCGGTGTGCCTAGGGCGGCGGACAGGAATTGGCTCTTTGGCGCGGACAGTGCGGATAGGGCGATGGCGATGGCGGCGACGGTGCACGCGGTGAGGTAGACGACGAACTACACGAATCCAAGATGGCTCCAAATGGTGGCTTCTTGGCGATTCTTTGATCAACCAACAAATCAAGAACTGAAGTTCTTGAAGGGGTATGCGATCCGACAATACCGGGGGGCGTTGGCGATGATCCACGAAAATCACAACGTGGAAGAGGAGGCCACGATTTCACGATCTTCTAATCAATCTATCTACCGACCAAAGAAAGAACTAAAAAAAGCCAAATTCAAACTTTCAATTTTTTAAATGCTCTCCAAGCAGTCCTCTCGGGCATGCCGGCCTTTCTATTGGGTCGAAGGCATTGCCAATCGACCATAACTGAAGGGAACCGTCTCTTGACGAGTGGCCCTCTCAAAATGACAAAAAAGCTGTTCCAAAAGGATGAGGCCCAAAACACGATAGGCCTTGTCCACAATCTAAGAGTAAATTACAAGACGAAAAATAACGATGAAATATGACACGTGCTGTTGTATCATCAAGAGGGTACTTGAATGACGAGTCGTGGGTGTCGGCCTGAGCAGCTTGGTGAGGGTGTTGATGTTGTTCTGTGGTGACGGCAAGATGGTCCCCAATTATCCTCCCTTGGCGGGAGGAACTCAGCTCCGACGAGTTGATGCCGATGATGTCCTCGAGTGGTTGCACTTGCTTGGGTCGAAGTAGTCGCAGCTCGGGTTTGCAGATCCACGTGTCATCTGAAGTTGGTTGGCCCTGCCAACGAACAAGAAATCTGCAGTCCAACCGCTCCTCTGTAGTATCAATTATTTTTTGGAGTATTGTCTTACTGTTTTTCGTCCTCATTTGTTTTGAATGATAGGGTGGTGACAAGTATGTACAATTCTCACTTCTAGTTAAGCTAGAGGGGCTGTGAAGCTTATCATCGGTGTCGTAGGATGGTAGCGCACCAAGTCGCTTACATTGAAGGTTGGACAAATCACCAATTCTGGAGGGATGCTCACCTCATAGGCCTTGTCATTGATCACTCGGGCAATCGAGAAAGTCCCGGCGCTACAAGGGTGTAATTTTGTAGAAACCCCAGGAGAGTATCTCTCAGGCCGTAATTGGATCATCACCTGATCTCTCTCTGCAGACTTAATGGACCGTCTCCTTTCTTAGTTATTTCTTTGTACTCGTCCTTTTGTAATGCAAGCGAGAATGAATGCTTTGATGCATGTTCTTAATATGTTATGCAAAATTTAACCCTTCCTCTAAAACTTTAGTATGCTCGTCTTATAGCACAAGGTCTAGGGGCCGCCGGGGTATTTGACCATAGATGATCTCGAATGGGGTCTTATCGGTAGTACAGTTTCCCAAAGAATTATACGCAAATTCGGCTTGGGGCAACACAAGATCCCGTGAGCTATTGTTTTCTCCTACGCTTGACCGTAATAAGTTGCGACCACTGCAGCTGACAAGTTTTGTCTGACCATCCGTTGGGGGATGGTAAGGAATGGAAAATTTTAATTGGGTTCTCACGAGGACCCAAAGCGTTTTCAAGAAATAACTCGTAAATCACACATCGCGATCCAAAACTATAGTTTTTGGTACTACGTGTAGCTTGACAATATTGTCAAAGAAGAGTCGTGCTACGTCGGAGGCATCTGAAGTTTTGGAGCATGACATGAAATGTGCCATTTTGGAAAATCTGTCAACGTCGACCATGGCCGAGTCATGTCATCGGACGGTCTTAGGGAGTCCTAAGACAAAATCGATACTAAGATAATCCAAGGGTCTACTAGGCACCAGGAGAGGTGTTTTTAAACCTGAGTTCTGCTTCGTCATCTTGGGACATGAGCATGTTAGGCAGCGCGAGATGACCTTGCCAATGTTTCTTTTAAGTGAGGGTCATAGAACTAATACTCTACCACCTGAATAGTCTTCTTAACTCCATAATGACCACTAAGGCCTCTAGTGGGAGTTTCCCAAACGAGAAAATCTCGCCATGATGTTCGTGGGATGCATAACCTCTTTCCACAGAAGAGGTAACCATCTGAAATGCAGTACTCTCAAAGTTCTGAGCTCATTTTATATCTTAGAGCACGTAGTATGGGTCCAAAATCGGGACATTCTTCATAGTCGTCTTTCATTTGTTCAAAACACACTCTCTAGGTTTGCATCATGTTTAGAACTAGTGCCTACCTACTTAGGGCTGATAAACTCAAATAAGGGTAGTCATTTCCATGCATTATTCATCTTAAATCTCCTAAAAGCAAGTATAACATTGCCAAAAATTATTATTTTGCATAGTAATGAGCTCATGCCTTCCACTTTCCCAATGATTAAAAAACTGACATCTTCTACTTAGTTAAGGTTTCCATCAATGCTTTGACATGTATTTACAAAGTTACACAATTTGGGATTTACTTGTAAGAGGATTTGAGGGATATTTTTAACTCCCACTAGACTCAATGAGTCAAGTGGAATATGATTCTAACAATTTCCCTATTGTGTTGACTTTTCAAGTCAAAGGTTAACTTTTGGTGGTCATATAATTACAAATTTTTATGGGGAAGTCAAGAAAGGAGTACTGAGGCTTGGGAAAAAAATTCAAGTCAAAAGGAGCTATGAAGAAAAAAATGCATGCTAACCAGGATGACCTCAGTTGGCAGATCCTGTTTGGAGGAGAGCCCAGGGTTGACATCCAGCCCAGGATTCTTGAGGTGGAACCCATCCATCCATCCATTCCAGCTCAAATCCAAGGGATAGGGATGAGTTGTAACTAGCTCTAACAAACTTGTTCTTTTCCCTTCCCATTGGTAAGAAATAGTTGTGACTAACTATAGCCAGTTGGAATCTGGTTGGTGGGGGTCTGATCACCTAGATTTAGGCGTCAAGAACTCAATCCTGGATGTTCATCCATAATACAACCACCAAGAATGGCTGAAACAAACACATGTACCCCTATAAAAGGGCCCCCCTCACCCTCCTTGAGGGCATCCAAGAATTGAGAATTGCATTGTTCACTTTCTCTCTGTCTGAGCTTGTTCTTGGGTCCACCTTCGTTCTGGCGATGGTTCAAATTAAAAACTTGATCATTGGATGTTTCATTCACTATATAAGTTACATGGTTTATCTCAATAAGAGCTGTATAAGCATTTGGAAGAATTTGCGTTGATTTGTCAAACCTATAATTTCCGCATTGTTACGAATGAGGTTATGAAAAGGGCATTAAACTCTTTTAGTATTAGAGATAAAGCTAGAACTTTTGTACATCTTTGTCTCTAAGTTTTGATTCATGAATGAGAGATGGAAATATTATTCTTAAGAAAAAATATTCCGAGTTGGAAAAAGAAATTTAGCTGGGTGCAATTGAAACTTTGGAAATGCTTGAAATAACAGACGCTTATTATGCCGCTCTAAGCGAACATGCAAGAAACCCAAATGCTGGAAGAGGTGGAATGATCGAGGCAATTGTCGTTGAACCTGATTAACGTATTGATCAATAATTTAAAGCCGCTTATGGTCTAACTACTATATGAGATAAAATAGGGAGTCACAAGGGCCCTGGACCATCTCAAATCGACATGTCATTATGCCATCATTGCTTGAGTGCCAACCACGTCGAGGCAGAGCGTCCTTAACATGAATAGGCTATGGCTATTAATTACACTAGAATGAATACACCTATGGTATAAATTATTGGAATCCTAGGGATAATAAATACAACTGACCTAACATGGAAAGGCCATCTTATCCCTCTAACCTCTCATCTTTTCAGCAAAAATAGCAATAGAATTTCTATCTGCGCCGTATATAGGACTATGTCCAGCCTTACACTAACCCTATGCCTTCTTACGACAAGCTGTGTATAAATGTGCCTAAACTAAGGTGAGATGTATCAATTGCAAGCTAAAATGTTGGGGAGGATGCAAAAGTTCACGAACGAGATGTAGCGGATGCAAAAATAGGGAAAGCGGCAAAGACGGACTATAAAGGTAATTTGGACGATAATGGTTCCCGCAACTATGCACAAGGTCGAATCCCATCCCAACCATAAAAGTTTTCTAGAAATTCACAATTTTTTGCAGTCATACCTCTATTGATAATCATCATGAAACGTGCATGCTTTTTAAAGCTTAGACGTGGTAAAATTCTTCCTGGTATTTCTGAAAAAGGAAAAGTAGAATAATCTTATGAATATGTAGATGATAACAGAAAAGAACCCATGCCTAAATATTAGGTGTTGTCCATTCCTTCTCCAAATGATTTAAAAACTCCAATGTTAAAAACCATTGCACACGATAAGTACATTTCTGATTTTCAACGAATTTATACCTAATATTTTTTTGTTAGGATAAATTCAACATATTCCCTTCTTTGCTAATATGTTGAAATATATGGGTACTTCGAGCTGAAAGAAAAAAGTATTAAAATGTTTGGACATGTGAGTTCTATTCTTCAAAACGTTTGTAAAAACGTAAGGATCCATAAGCTCGTTTGATAAGTTTTTAGATAGGGGGAATGGTTTTCTTTAAATATCCACTTGATTTAGGAGCACGTATTAACATTGTTTCAAAGGCCTTATATGATAAAATTAGTTTGGGGAGTTATAACCAAAAGTTTTAGAACTGCCATCAGCGGACAGGTCTTTTAGGGAACCTTATAGACTGTTCCAATATATAGTAGATAAAATGGAGCATTTTTTTATTTTACTTTAAATTTCGTAGTAAGTGATGTGATGGTTACCAAAGATCTTACGAATGCTACTATCATCTTAGGGCAACCTTTGTTGGCTACAGATAGGGCGAACACAAATTGAGAGAAATGGGTAACTGAATTACAAGTTAAAAAATAAAAGGTCGAAATAAACATGTCTACACTAATGAAATATCAAGAAAAAGCAGGTGAAGATGTTTTATTTATTAATTCGCATGATAATTTTGGTACTAGCCGGTCTTATATTAAGATTCGCAAGATGATTTTACATTTGAGCAAAATGTTTGCACTACTGATTCAAACAACTATTTCAAACATTTACCATCTACCTTGATATCTGCAGTTTCAGTAAAGAACAATGGCTTTACTCTCACTATATCATCATCATTGCCATCATGTCAGTAAAGGACATTGCTAACCATGCCTGGAAGTTATAAATTTGCTATTTTTTGGACTATTTCAGATATTTCGGGAATTAGTGCATCTACATGTATTCATAAAAACATTATGGAAAAAATGGTTAATGCCTATAGAGGGTATCGAGTAAAATTAAATCCTATGATGCAAAAAGGTAGGTAGAAAAACAATTTTGAATGGTTGGGAGCAAGGTTTATCGATTTATTTTAGATAGTCTATGGGTTAGTGTGGTGCATGTTGTACATAAGAGAAGTGGGATAACAGTAACCAAGAATGAGAAAGGAGTAGAGATCCAAAATAGATTACCAACAATTTGGAGGATATGTATTCATTATTGGAAGCTAAATGTGGTAACCCATAAATATCACTGTCCGTTGCCATGTCTTGATAAAATAATAAAAATATTAGTCATACAAAACTATTATGTTTTGTTGAAAAGATTCTCAGTACATAATCAAATAAAAAATCAACAAGAGGACTAAGACAAAGCTACTTTTACATGCCCCTCTTGAGCGTTTGCATTTAGGAGTCTGTCATTTGGATTATGTAATGCCCTTGCCAAATTTCAACAATGCATGTCTGCCTTGTTTTGAGATGAAGTTGGTGATTGCTTATAGATATTTATGGAGGATTTATCTTTTTTTTAGAACTTGATTCGTGTTTGTTTGACATGGAAAGGTATTGCAGATGGACGTGGAGAAAAAGTTATTGCTCTGTTGCGAAAAGTCCCATTTCATTGCTCAAGATGGAATAGTTTTGGGCATCTAGTTTGTAACCAAGGACTCCAAATGGACAGTGCCAAAGTTAAAATAATCCACAAGCTTTCACATCCCACCAACACCAAGAAGCTTATAAGATTCCTTGGGCACGCGGCTACTATAGACGATTCATTCAACTTTTTGCTAAGTTGTCTAAACTGTTGACCAATTATTAGTTAAATATTTGATTTTTTAAATTAGCGATGCAGGGATGCAAGTTTTCATTTAAATTAGAAAGGATTTACTGGAAGCACGAATTCTAGAAGCACCAGACTGGAGTCTTCCCTTTGAGCCAAGGTGCGATGCTTATGGCTTCTTGGAGGGTGTAGCTCATGGTCAACGCATTGAAATGAGGCTGGTGGCCATCTATTAGGCTAGCAATACCATAGTGGATACCCTCGTAAACTACAGTGCAACTGAAATGGAATTCCTAGTTATTGTTTTTGCTGTAGATAAATTTAAATATTATTTACTATGTAGTAAAATAGTTGTGTTTTGTGACTATGCTGCTATTAGCCATTTGATCAATAAGAAAGAAGCAAACTCTAGGCTAATTAGATGGATTTTTTTGATGCACCAATTTGATATCAAAATGAAAGATAGACGTCGGTCTAAAAATTTGTTGCTTATCATTTATTTTGATTACACTTCAACACTACAACCGCTTTTCTGAATAATTTCCCAATGAACACATACTTTGGGTTTGTATTAGAATACTCCCTTGGTTAGCACATATAGTCAATTCTCTCGTTTCAGCACAACCCCATGGTTAATAGGTGCAAGAGAAAAATAATTGCTTTGGGGAAGTTCAATGTTATTTTGGAAGGATGCTGACCTCTATACTTAGTTGTAGACCAAATGTTAAGTAGGCGTGTTCACGAAGAAGTACAATTAAGTATCTTAGAAATTTTTCATTCACCTTTTGCAGTGGGCATTTATGTCCCAAAATTACCTAATCTAAAGTTCTTCAACGTGGTTTATTTAGGCTATCTTTGTTCAGAAATTCTATTGCATTTTTAAAGAATTGGTTGAAGTGCCAATCGATGGTAAATCTTAAGAATAATGATGCTATGCCACTCAAACCGATTACTGGGACTAAGCAAAACATTCTCCCGTTTTACCTAAAATCATACCTAAACAAATACCGCAAGGACATGTGATCATAAAATTGTTCTTGAATTTTAACTCATACTATATTTCCCCTTTTGCATGTCCCGGTGGAATCATTAGTGATGGCGGATCACAATTATCTTTATGAATGTGAGTCAAACCATCATCCATGCTTAGTCAATATATTCCATATTCACTTACTTTCTCATACCATTGAGGTTTCCTTCACTCTTATCGCCCGTCATGGGGGTAAGCTATCAGGGTATTCTAAGCCCACCATTCATCCTAAACATACATTTCACCCATTCTTTTGAGCCATCACTCATTATTTTTTATATTTCACATAGTTAGATTGGAGCTTCGCCACATGTGATTATTTGAAACACAATTCACATTCTGTGTTTATGAGAAGTGAACAATGACTATCTCTTACTCTTAGGAGGGAGCAAACTTAGTGGGGAGCCATCATATGTAAGCGAGTGATGATATAAAGAGAGGGAAACCATTACGTATATTATTGTGTCATACCCAGCGAGAAGTAGGCTTCACTTCTCAGGACCACTAGTTATTTTCAAAATCACAAGGGAGTCTCTGATGTGCATTATAGTTTTCCATGGGTATAATCGTACTCTTAGGTGTAATTGATATTATAATTACTTCAAGCTCATGTTGTTATGACTATCTGGTGAATGGATCTACCAATAGATTTTAAATGCCACGTGTAAAGAACAAGCAATAAATAAAGTGTAGTGATCTCGTAACATGCATTTTTAATACCATGTATGCTATATACATGTTTATATGAATTAAATTACTGATAATTGCATCTTATCGATCTGGAAACAATCAAATTTATTTTTAGAATTAATTTAAAATTTTAATAATTTGTGTATGTTTTTTGGGATTTTTTCAGACAATATATTCTAAAATAATATAACTTTTGGGATACAATATGATTTGTTTTGGAATTTTTTGGCATTAAATTTGGAAATATATGATTTTTTGTAAGTCCATTTATACCTAATAAGTATTAGATGGGCTTTTATTTTAATTTATATGTATTTTAATAACTAATTGTGTTTTTTATTTGCAACACCACTTGTCGCCGTTCGATTCGTTGAACGTCGACAAACCATTAGCTGCATTAATGATTGGTGCCAGCGAATCATTAAACACATAATCATCATTTTGCGATTCACGATGTGATGAGTGCATCTATGTCTAACCTAAAGCCTTCCTTTTTTCTACGCATGATGGGTGGGATTAATGAAAAATATGACATTTTTTCAATAAAATTTGCTTTGTCATTATTTGTTTTTGTCTTTTCTTGGTAGAAAAGCAAGCGACGTGGCTGCGACACATGAGGCGATATGGACTAGGAAGAGCATAAGGGTATGCACATAGCTCAAGTTGAGAGGAGGAAAGAGGGGCCCGCAATGACGTGGTTCTCGCTGACGCCCCGACATGTGAGGTGCTAGGTATCTATATTTTCTTGTTATATTTAGTTTGTTTATTTTCTTCTCTTTAATGTTTTTTAGCTTCTGTCTGATATTTTTGTAGGGTACACATGGACTGCAAAAACCTTGCACACATGAGACAAAAGACCACAAATTTTCCGATTGGTTTGTTGCATAGAAAGTTTTTATTTTTCCGTAACGAGGACGAGGATGAAGAGAGAGCGAAATCAAGGGCTAGGATTGCTTCATCTTCAAGCGGATATAACTTTTGTTCTACAAGTCTGCTTTAGCTGATTTTTTCAATATTGATTATTCTTTCTCTCCTCTTTCCATTCACACCATCTGATCTACAAATAGAGGCCTTTATCATTATGAAATTTATCATTAACTTGCTTCCTAGTTGTGTAGACTGTTTGAAAGATATTAAGTATTAAGATCCATCAAGTGTGTTCTTGTGTGGGGAGAATCATTGGAGAGGAGGAAGAGATTATTGACACTAGCAAACTTCCATGCTCTTGGGGGAATGTAGGGATCAAAGGTAAGTATCTTCGCTGTAGGTTGTCTCTTTCCGGACACTATAGTTTCTATAAATAGTGCTTATCATCATATGTTCCATCACATTCTACTCTCTTATCTCGTCTCTGTAACATCTCCATTGTAGCACTTCACGTCCAATCTCCATCCCCGTTCATATTATTCTCCCTCATCGTGTCCTTCGCATTGACTTACCTTTTTGATTAGGTTAAATTAACACATAACTTATTGCTAAGTGATATGACTGGCTCATATCATGTACTCTCCTAATTATTTTTCTCTGCGGAGATGGTTTGTACTCATCAGAAACTAAGTATTATTTAGGATTATTAAATATACTTTTATTGGATAATCATAATTACCATGACTAATTAAACCGCGAAATTGAGATTATCACACGTGTGGTTCGATTGAACCTATCGCTCAACCCATACAGTTTACTGAATGACAAACCTTTCAGAACCTTGTAGAAGATGTGTCAGCCTACCCCCCCTCCAATAGAGAAACCTAAGTCCACGCTTCTCTCTATTCACCTTTTGTGGGGAAAGGCTCCATTTGTGGCCATCTCCTTTGTTCTTTAAAGGGGTTCACCCTCTGTTAACCCTAATATGTTTCTACAGCCACCATGTGGTTTACTTGTTTACTGCTGTTGTCTCTTTCAATCTCTATCTATTGGCTTTAAGTTTCTTCAATCTACTCTGGATTATTTATTGGTATTTTGTCGCTTGTCTTATAAGAGTAAGGTAGAGCTCATCTACTATAGCATATGACAAGCTTATCCCCTGCACTAAGAATCTATGTCATTTAACAAATACAGGGACTTATTATTAACCTATGCGGTGCCATATTGATCCAGTCACGATTAATATTTTCCATAATTTGCCATGGCATAATGGGATTTGATTGAACAAGCTATGTTGTGTCAGTCTATTGCATCTATAACTAAATAACGATAGTAGCATAGGATATTATGTTTATGCCTACATGCAGATAATCAAGGATACAACAAATATACCATAAGGCAGACTTTTAGATGCATGTTTAACACGTGTAAAAAAGGCATGTCCTGATGAGAGGCATCAGTAGGTTACATACATCACAAAATAATAAATATACCATTATGCATGGCAGAAACTGATGTAACTCGATGACCAGGGCAGATGGCTTGTGTTACACCACATGGACATGGTCACGAGAGTGATGCAACGACATGATGAGATCCATGGAAGTAGCATAAAACCAACGAGGAAATACGTACTAGTCAACAGATCAGAGGTGTAAGTCAGGCGACGACACAAATAAATGTCGTGGTCTGGTCAAGCTCTAATGACCCGTACGATTGACTCTAAAGCCGACAGAATGGGAGACGTTCACTGTCCAAAGTGTCCATGCCGTCTGTGGAAAGGAGCAGATCCGACACCGACAAGAGAAGTTCCTATCCCAAGACTCGTGGCTAGTCCTACGACATGAACAAATGTCTTGAACAATGGAGCAATCGAGACAGCACTGAAAAAGATAATGATACTGCAAAATAAAAAGGTGGGGGGGAGTAGGGTGTGAACTACAGCTGGGCCCGATTTCCAGCTCACAGGTGGTGACCATAGACGGCGGTTGAATGACCTATCTGGTTGTGAAGGGATTTCTACAAGAGCGAGGCTGGAGGCTAGCAAATGCCCAACCGATATCCGTCCGATATCCAGTATCAGACAACCGATATCCGATTTCCGCAAAAAAATGGGATGGGGCTGGATATCGGATATCGGATATCGCTCGATATCCGTCTATAAGGGGTTAGACGGATATCGGTATCGGATATCGGGGGGTGAAGAGAAACAGGGTATCGGATACCAGATATCGGTTTTCCGGTATTCAGATGTCAGAGACGGATACCGAATGCCAGATATCGGTTTCTGATATCCAGATATCGGAACCGGTATCCGGATCAAATGGTTTTATTTTATTTGAATCTCAGTTAATATATAGAGCTTAAATTTTTATTTTCTTCGATATGGGATAACAGGATTCAAAGTTTAATGTAAACTTAGAACCCCGTTATCCCACATGGAAGAATTTAGAAATATTTCTTTGTTATATATCAAATGAATGCAACATTATATTAAATGGTAAAATTATATTATAACCCTTATTCGTTATATTTAGTGGCCCTTACATTTAGTCATTATTTAATATATTATCACAGCGTGCAATAAATAGAAGCGAAAATTACTATATTCTTCCATATGGGATAAAGGGATTTGGATTTAACACCAAACCCGAATCCGGTTATCCCATATGGAAAAAAATAAAGATACGTAGCTGTTTATATTAAATATGATGACTTACCTCTTAAATTGTTCTCTCCTAACTCCCTAGCTCACGTTAAATTGACTTATCGCTGAATAATTATCAATTAATATTATTTTTAAATATACTTTGGTGTGGATATCGAAAACCGATATCCACAACCGATATCTGATGTCGTCATCCTCCCCCCTGAGACGGAGACGGATATTGATATCGGAATGAACGGATACCGGAAAATTGACTTTCCGGTATCCGATACAGTACCCATCCCGATACCGGCATCCGGTACCGTTATTGGGACTGGCAAACGCTACTGGTGCTTAACTAAACGGGGGGGGGGGGGGGGGGAAGGGAAGTTGACAGACCACTGTGGGCAGCACGTGTTGACAGGGAGATTCAGCAAGGACTATCACCAGAAGCACTGGAGGCGGCTTGAGGGGCGCAGAATAGTCTTGAGTCAATATGTCTCTCTTTTTCCTCAGTCGGTATCCTTTTTATATTCTAGACATAACACTACCTTATTGTTTTCCCCAATAACATATTGGAGGAAATAAAAGATAAAATGAGAATAGAGACACATAGGAAAATGCTGTGATCTATCTTCATAATCCCCCGATCAAAGTATTATAACCAGATTGTATAACCTTTTTAACCAAGATGGTGATATGTCAATAGTCTTATACATCCTGGAAGTTGGCATGTAATTATTCATGTTTTGTATCTTAGTCTATAGATATTTAATCTAATGTCTGGTGTTACTACGCAGATTTGATAATATATATATATTTAATCTAGTAGTGCAGACTAAAGCATAGGTTAAATCTAGTGAATTAATTTAGTAACCAGACTGGTGGTAGTGTTTATTTATTAGTAGTACATTATTATGTTAAATCCAACAGATCAAAACAACCTTATGAAAGGTGGCGTAATTGCTCACTCCTTATTAAAAAGCCCAACAAACCCATTGAATCTGATTTACAAAAACAACTGAAATCATATGGGCATGGTGACATTGGGGTAACCTAAAAATGATTATAAAATCATATACAAAGTTGATTTGGTTACTCAACTCCCTTGATAAAGTTTAGATTGTTGGAACTGATTTAGTGGCAATTAGGATTTTTACAGACTTCTACGTACGCTAAACTTAACCGATGTCTGGGTGCTAATATGTGGCATCATCCATCATTAAAATACGAGAAACAGTTTCCATAAAGATTATACTTCGGAGCGACAGGTAAATCCTTGTTACTTTTCATTAGCAAAGTTACATCAGCCGGAAAAAAATGGGTCTCCAGCAAAGGTAGTGATCATGCAATCGAGAGCTTGATTAATGCTCATTGTGCTTCCGAAAAGAACATTACTCCATATATATATATATATTCAAATTTCTTATATTAATCTTGGCATTATAATGGGTGTGGGTGCACTGATCACAGCCGTCGACTGGAGTAATTGTCTATCCTGTTATAACAGACGTGTTTTGATCTAGACCTTTATAACAGAAATGGTGCACTGATCTAAACTGTTAACTCGATCTGGTGGATCTGCTATGTATGATTTAATCCTGTCTTTCTCCATTTAATCCTATACTATCTGTGAAATTATATTTAATCCTATCCACTATGTCTCAAACGTGTATACGATATTTGATTGATTCATTATTAGCTAATATTGACTTAGTCCCTATCGGGCTGGCGATTTGAGGCACATGTCTATGGGTGACTCCTTAACACGCCCCCTAAGCTCAATGACGAGGGGATGAAGAAGAATCTTAGACATTAAGCTCTCCCCAAAGAAGGTTGAATCCTGGTGATGAAAGTGCCTTGGTAAGAATGTCAGCGAGCTGGCCTTCATTGTTGATGAACCAAGTACTTAAGGACTTGGCTGCAACTTGTTCCCTACTGAAATGAAAATTGATCTCGATATGTTAGTTCTTGCGTGAAAGACTGGGTTGCAGTTAGATATATTACTCCTATGTTATCACAGCATAAGATGAGGGGAGTGGTGCTGTTGACATTTAATTCTCTAAGAAGAGATTGAATCCAAAGCACTTTGGCGTCAGCATTTGCTAAGGCTTTATGTTCGGGTTTCATGCTCAACCAAGCAACTCTCTACTGCTTTTTAGATCTCCAAGAGTATATTATTGCCAATAAAGATTCAGAAACCTCCAGTGGATCATCAAACTTCTTGATCGCCAGCCCAATCTGCATTGCTGAAAACACTTATGGAAGAATTTAAGTGATTAGAAAGAAATAGACCGTGTAAAATAGTGCCTTTAAGGTATTGAAGAAGATGCTTTATAAGCTTCCAATTGTTGAAAGATGGAGAGTGCATTTTCTAGCAGTCTATGTTAACAGCAAAAGAAATGTAGGGGCTGGCTAAAGTAAAACATTGAAAAGATCATACGGTTTTCCTGTGTAGAGTTAGATAAGAAAATGGTTCACTAGAAGTTTGTGGTTTTGTCACGCAGCATGGAGTTAATGCAGGCTTGCAGTTTTCCATTATGGCATCATGGGTAGTTGGAAATAAGTATTCCGATTGCGACAAGCAATAACCATTATCATACTTAATTAATTCGATTCCAGTGAAGTAATGAGAAGGTACTAAATCTCTAATTACAAAGTTCATTTGTAATTGTTGAACTAGAGAGCTGATAGTAGAAGAATATGGTGAAATGATGAGGATGGCATAAACATATATCAGAATAAAAACAGTTTTTGAAGAAGGTAACTTGAAAAATAACAAATTATCAGTTTTTTATCCTATGAAATCACGGGCGTTTAGAAAATGTGTTAGCTTGATAAACCAAGCTCTGGGTGGCTATTTTAAGCCATCAATGGTTTTTTGGAGTTTACAAACATGACAATGAAATTGTTAATCTTTGAATCCGGTTGGCTGTACCATGTAAATGATTTCATCTAGACCTCCATAGAAGAATGCGTTAAAAACATCTAATTGTTGAATGACCCAATTACTGCTAATTGATATGGAAAGTAAAAGTTAGATAGTAGTATGTTTCACCAGAGGATTAAATGTTTCAGAGAAATATAATCCTTATTGCAGATTGTAGCCTTTTGCTACAAGCCTGACCTTGTTCTTATCATTGTCATCGTTAGGTTTATACTTTTGTCTATTAACCCGTTTGCATCTGATGACATCGTAATTTGGATTTCTTTAGACTAATCTCCAAGTTTGGTTTTGCAATAAAGCTTGCAATTCGTGTTTCATGGCATACTCCCAATTTTCACTTTTGAATGTGATGCTGTAGGACTGAGGCTCTTCAATGCGAGACAAAGTAGTTGAAAAACATAGTGGCATGGGATGTCTAATGGCTATTTACGATAAGGGTTTTTTAGAGCAATTTGAATAACTTTTTGGTAGATAAATGTCTGTAACTGGTTTAGTTTTTAAAATTTCTCGTGGCTTAGGTGAGTAATCTAATGTATTTCGAATAGGGATCTCTGACTCTAAGGGATTGTTAGGATTGAGAAGTTGGAAAGAAGAGGAATTAGGAAATAGTTGGGATCAAATTTGAGTATCACAGGATGAGTGTAAAGAGTGAGGAGTATCAACATCCATGTGGGAGGATGGAGAGTCAGCTGTTCCTGAAGACATGTTAGCTGTTACTACAGATGTGTTTACATCAGCAATTTCAGTACTTAGAGAGTAAAAAGATCCAAGTTATCCATTACTATGGAAACTAGAATTAAGGTCAGAAAATGGAAGTGAATCTTCAAAAATTAGAAGGTGGCGAGCGACAGAAAGTTTTCCAGTGTGAACGGATAGGCATCTATATCCTATGTGCACGGGACTGCACCTAAGGAATACACATTATCTGATCTGCGTTCCATCTAGTGTTTAGCGTATGAACAACAATATGGGTAGCACAAAAATTCAAAGGTTTTAAGATCATTATAATCTGGTTTACATTACAACAAGGTTTCATAGGGCAATTTTTTTCCTGAGATGGGACAACTTAGACAATGTGTGAGATAGGATGCTGTTACAACTACTTCGTCCCATATTGTTTTAGGCATTTTAACTTCATGTAGCAGATAAAGTGCAGTTGCTATCAGATGTTTATTGTTGCGTTCTGCTGTACCATTTTGTTCAGAGGTGTGCGGACAGGACACCAAGTGAACCGTCCATAGAGGTTTAGGATAGGAGTGGAGGGGCTTGTACTCCCCTTTCCAGTTAGATTGGACATATTTTATCGTAGAATAAATTTGACAGTTTACTTGTTTTTGGGATTTTCAAAATATACAGAGGTCATAACGTTTCCTCTTTAAAAGGCAGAACCAAATATATTTGCTATAATCATCAATAAACGCAAGATAGTATGAGAAACCAGAATCGAATAAAATTAGAGACGGTCCCCATAGATCTGAGTTAATTTATTTGAGGCAATTGTTGGATTTATCAAAGGTGAATGAAAATGGGACTTGATGAGATTTAGATATATTACATGAATCACAAATGAGGGATTTTTGGGAATGAAAAATAGGCATGACGTATCTTTGTACTACAAATTTTAAAATTAGAGTTGGGGATGTCCCAATCTCCAATGCCAAGTTTCTTCACAAGCTCTCTCCAACGTATGCAGATTTAGAATTGAGCTTCTCTAAGTATTACAGCCCATTTCTAGTTGTCCTGCAAAGGATAGTTCTGTTGGTGGCTTTGTCCTTCACAAGACAAAAGGACAGGAGTTATCACAGGGGTAAGGTTCAGCCCATCACATAAATGTTCTATACTTCTTTAACTTGGTAGAGACAATTCAAACCGCAAAGTTGTAAGCACTTCTTTCAGACAGGAGTTATAGTTTCTTTTGAAAAACAAATTTGTCATACAAATAGACGATGAAATCTGTGACACCTCTTCTTCTCTAGCATATCTTATATGTGTGTAAAAATAGGCTTGATTTAAGTTAAGCTTATTTCACTACGATAGACAAAGAATAAAGTCCAAGCAAAACGATATAAATATCCAAGGCGTATAAGCAGGACATATACATAGTTATTCCCACACAAACCGGAAATCAACCCTAGTACATCAAGCGAATGTAAGACTCGAGGACCGATTCTTTCTCCTCTTTATTCAATGACAACGCGCTGGCAATCACAGCGACATTTTATGCGTAGTCACACATACCGTACTTTCAGGAACCTGGCTTTGTGCAGCGCTTGTTGCATTGACCGCAGTTTCTCCAGTCGAATAAGACGTTGGTGCATCTCCCGTCGCAGCAAGCATGCTGAAACGGGCATCGAGGCTCGCAGCTATTGGCCCCTAAACGACGAGGTGTCCGCATCTCTTGCGTCGCCTCTGTATCCCAGGTGACACAGTCAATGCTTAACGCGATAACATCCGCTGCAAGCAAGGCAATCAATAAAACGAGCAGATCACGGTAGCGTTTTTCATCTTTTACGTAAACCGGGTTGGAAGGAGAATAGGTGCACAGTAAGGCGACGTTTGCCTTAATTTCTGGATGCAGAACGGAAGACTAGGCCCTTATTTATTTACTTACAAACCTGTAGTCAATGAATTTTCGACCTCTCGATCTTACTCATTAACCTACGCGTGCTCCATGCGATCATAAAAATCTGCGAATTGTTCACAAAAATGTGCAAATTGTTCCTAAAAATCTGCAAATTGTTCTTACAAATCTGGAAATTTTAAACTTGATTTTAGAGAGTCTGACTTAGACGTTCTACCAAAAAAAAGCCACGTGTTGTAGAAATGTTAAAATTGTCGTCTATAGAGAATCGAGTTACCTTGATTTAGAAAGTACTGAGGCGTTTAGTCCTTTACGACTCTTAACTTGGGACCGTTTTTATCAGGATGTGTGGACGATGAATAAAACATGGCACAGGGAAAAAGAAAACCCGCGCCCGGTCCATTAGACAAAAATTAGCGCCGGATAATTACCTTTTTGATATGCTGGGAGGATCGGTCCAGCTTTATTATACGTTTAATATCTTGATCTTGAGATATATCTGGACAAAAATTGAGGTTTAGCTAATCGGCTATGAAGGTATCTGACTGATCCCTAATGCTTCAGAAGCTAACCCATTATTCAGTGGCATTCATGAGAATAATGGACGATTAGCTAAAGTGGGAATAATCCAGAAGCTTCCACTTCCTACCAACACCAAAAAGCTTAGACGATTCCTTTGCCACGCGGGCCTCTATAGATGATTCATTAAACTTTTTGCTAAGTTGTCTAAAAGGTTGACCAATTTATTATTTAAATATGAGATTTTTTAAATTAACGATACATGGTTGCAAGCTTTCATTCAAACTAGGGAGGATCCACTGAAAGCACCCATTCTAGAAGCACCAGATTGGAGTCTTCCCTTGGAGCTGACATGCGATGCTTATGGCTTCTTGGAGGGTGTAGTTCGTGGTCAACGCACTGAAATGAAGCTGGTGGCCATCTATTAGCTAGCAAAACCATAGTGGGTACCCTGCTAAACTATAGTGCAACTGAAACTGAATTCCTAGCTATTGTTTTTGCTGTAGATCAATTTAAATATTATTTAGTATGAAGTAAAATAGTTATCTTTCGTGATCATGCTGCTATTAGCTATTTGATGAATAAGAAAGAAGCAACATCTCTAGGTTAATTAGATGGATTTCATTGATCCAACATTTTGATATCAAAATTAAAGATAGATGCTGGTCTAAAAACTTTGTTGTTGATCGTTTATCTAGATTACACCTCAACACTACAACCCCTTTTCTGAATAATTTCCTAATGAACACATACTCAGGTTTAGTACTAGAAGACTCCCTTGGTTCGCACATAGAGTCAATTCTCTCATTTCAGCATGATCCTTCCCCATGATTAATAGGTGCAAGAGAAAAATCATTGCTGTGGGGAAGTTTAATTTTATTTTTGGAGGATCCGGACCTCTTTACTTAGTTGTAGGCAAAATATTAAGAAGGTGTGTGCACTAAGAAGTACATTTAAGCACTTTAGAATTTTTTTCATTCACTTTTTCTGGTGGACATTTATCTCCCAACATTACATAATCTAAAGTTCTTCAACGTGGGTTTTTTTGGCCAACTTTGTTTAGAGATTCTCTTGAGTTTATTAGGAATTGGTTAAAGTGCCAGCCGATGGTAAATCTTGAGAAGAATGATGCTGTGCCACTCAAATTGATTAATGAGGTAGAAATCCTTGATTTGTGGGGCATACACTTCATGGGAGCATTTCCACTATCACATGGGCACAAATATATTCCGATGGCAGTTTATTATGTGTCTAGGCAAAACATTATCCACTTTTGCATAAAATCGTACCTAAGCAAATACCGTGGGGACAGGTGGTCATAAAATTGTACATAAGTTTTAAAATTATAATATATTTTCCCATTTTTCATGTCCTGATGCAATCATTAGTGATGGTGGATTGCATTGATCTTTATGAATGTTAGTCAAATCAACATGCATGCTTAGTCAATATATTCCATCTTCACTTACTTTCTCATACCATTGTGGTGTCCTCAACTCTTATCGCCCGCCATGGGGGCAAGCTATCCGGGTATTCGAAGCCCACCATTCATCCTTAACAGACCTTTCACCCATTATTTTGAGCCATCCCTCATTATCTTTGATCTTTACACCTAGTTCGATAGGAGCTTCGTCGCATGTGATTTTTTGAAACACAATTCACATTCTGTGTTTATGAGAAATAAACAATGACTATCTCTTCCTCTTAGGAGGAAGAAAACTTATTGGGGAGCCATCAATGTAAGAGAGTGATGATAGAAAGGGAGGGAAAACATTACCTATATTATAGTATCATACCGACGAGAAGTAGGCTTCACTCCTTATGACCACTAGTTATTTTCACAATCACAAGGGAGTCTATGATATGTATTATAATTTCCCATGGGTATAACCGTAGTTAGAGGTGTAATTGATGTTATAATTACTTCAGCCTCATGTAGTTATGACATTATGGTGAATGGATCAACCATGAGATTTTAAATGCCACTGCTAAAGGACTAGCAATAAATTATGTTTAGTGGTCTCGTAGCATGCATTTGTAATACCATGTATGATATGTACATGTTTATATACATTAAATTACTTATAAATGCACGTTATCAATCTGGAAATGATTAAATTTGTTAGTTCAAATTTTAAACATTTTTTGTATATTTTTTTGATTTTGAGACAATACATTTTAAGATAATATAACTTTTGGGACACACTGTGATTTGTTTTGGACATTTTCGGCATTAAATTTGGAAATATATGATTTATTGTAAGTCCATTTATACTTAATAATTATTAGTTGGGCTGGTATTTTATTTTATTTTGATTTTAATAATTAAAAGTGTTATTTTATTTGCAGCGCCACGTGTCATTGTTCGTTTCGTTGAACGTCGACAAATCATAGCACTCTTTGGTGATTGGCGTCAGCCAATCATTGGCTGAGTTAGTGATTGGCGATAGTGAATCACTAAACACATAATTGGTGTCTTGTTATTCGTGAAGTGATAAGTACATTTATGATTAACCAAAAACCTTATTTTTATCTATGCATGATGGCAGGTACGAATGAAAAAGACGACATTTTTTCAATAAAATTTGCTTTGTTGTTATTTTTTTTTGTCTTTTATTGGTAGAAAAGAAAGCAACGTGGTCGGGGCACATTAGGCCACATGTACACGAACTACGAACAGCGTAAGGGCGTGCGCATGGCTCAAGTTGAGAGGAGGAAAAAGGGGGCCGCAACGATGTGGTTTGCGTTGACGCCCCGACATGTGAGCTGCTAAGTATGTATATTTTATTGTGATATTTATTTAGGTTATTTTCTTCACTTTAATGTGTTATATTTTTTATCTGACAATTTTTAAGGTACACACGGAAACCGAGAAGCGTGCGAAGAGAAGACAAAATGCCACAAATTTTCCGATTGCTTTATTGCACATAAAAGTTTTTTTTTCCGCACTGAGGACAAGGATGAGGAGATAGAGGGAAATCAAGGGCTAGGATTGCTTCATCTTCAAGCGGCCATAACTTTTGATTTACAAGTCTGCTTTAGCTGTTTGTTTCAGCATTGATTCTTCTTTCCCTCCTCTTTCCATCCACATTGTCTGCTCTATAAATAGAGGCCTTTATCATTATGAAATTCATATTTAACTTGCTTCCTAGTTGTGTAGGTTGTTTGAAAAATATTAAGTATTAAGTTCCATCAAGTGTGTTCTTGGGTCTTGGGTGTGTGGGGAGAATCATTGGAGAGGAGGAAGAGCTTATTGACACTAGTAAACTGCCATGCTCTTAGGGGAATGTAGGGATCAAAGGTAAGTATCTTCGCCATAGGTTGTCTCTTTCCCGACACTATAGTGTTCGTAAATAGGGCTTATAATCATATGTTCCATCACATTCTACTCCCTTATCTTGTCTCTCTAACATCTCCATCGTCGTACTTCACATCCAATCTCCATACTCGTTCATACCATTCTCCCTCATCGTGTCCTTCAAATTTACCTACTTTTCCGATTAAGTTAAATTAACACATAACCTACTTATTTTTAAGCGATATCACTAGCTCATATCACTTTCTCTCGAGATTATCATTCTCTGCGGAGACGACCCGTACTCATTACTAAGTATTGTTTAGGACTATTAAATATACCTTTATTAAATAATCATAATTACCAACGACTAAAGAACCCCTAAATTGAGATTATCACACATGTGCTTCTATTGACCCCCCCATCCCCCTCCCCCCTCCCCCTCCCCCTCCCCCCCCCCCAACTCGAGAAACCTAAGTGTACGCTTCTCTTTATTCACCGTTTGTGGGGAAGGGTTCCATTAGATGCCCTCTCCTTTGTTCTTTAAGGGAGTTTCACCCTCTAGTAACCCTAATATGGTTTCAAAGCCACCATGTCGTTTACTTGTTTACTTCTATTGTCTCTTTTAATTCTCTCTTCACTCTACCCTGAACTATTTATTGGTATTTTGTCACTTGTTTTAAAAGTGTAAGGTAGACCTCGTCCACTATAGCATGCGACAAGCTTATGTCCTGCACCAAGAATCTATGTCATTGAACAAATAAAGGGATTTATTATCAACCTATGCGCCACCATATTGATCTGGTCGCAGTTAGTATTTTCCATAGTTTGCCATTTCATAATGAGATTTGATTAAACCAGCTATGTTGTGTTAGTCTATTTCATCTATAGCCAAATGACCATAGTAGCATATGATGTAATGTTTTTGCCTAGAGGTAGATAATCTAGGATACCAGAAGGATACCATAAGACAGACTTTTAGATGGATGTTTACCACTAGTATAAAAAGTGCATGTCCTGATGTGAAGCATCAATAGGTTACATACAATGACAAAAAAAATAATATACAGTTATGCATGGCAGAAACTGATGTAACACGACGACCGCGTCAGACAGCTTGTGCTACACCACACGGACATGATCACGAGATCAATGTAACTACGTTATGAAACCCATGGAAGTAGCATAAAACAAACAAGGAAATGCGTACTAGTCTACAGATCCGAGGTGAAAGTCAGGTGCTGACATAGGACAATGTCGTGGTCTGGTCAAACTCACAATGACCCGTACGATCGACTCTAAGGCCGACAGAATGAGAGATGTTTGTCGTCCGAACAATATGCACCGTCTGCGTAAACGAGCACATCCAACACCGTCAAGAGAAGTTCCTATCCCAAGAGTGGTGGCTAGTACTACGACACGAACAAATATTTGAACAATGGAGCAGTCAAGACAGCACTGAAAAAGATAATGATACTGAAAAATAAAAGGATGGGGGGAGTAGGGTGTGATCTAGGGATGGGCCTGATTTCCAGCTCGTGGGTGGCGAGCAACAACAGCGGTTGAATGACCTATGCAGTTGTGAAGGGATTTCAACCGGAGTGAGGCTAGAGGGGGCGTTCGACCAAACGGGGGGGGGGGGGGGTAGACAGACCAGCGTGGGCAGCACGTGTTGACGGGGAGATTCAGCAAGGACTATCATCGGAAGCGCTGGAGGCAGTTTTAGGGGAGGCAGAATAGTTTTGATACCAAGAACATCTTGACATGGTATTCACTAGTTGATAGGCGGCCCACGTCATCAAGGCAGGAATACGACATCTGGTCAAACATGTAGAATAGATTCATGGGGCACTATGTAGAGAGATTCTTGTCAACACGGTCTCTTTCTTAGGGTGCAGAACTCGTAACCCACATTAGTCAGGGAATAAAGCAAAAGTATGGCTCAAGGGGGGGGGGGGGGGGGAAGCCGTGCGTATGATTCCCTGTGCGTGGTCAGTCATCATAAAGGATTAGGGATATTACCGACTAGATGAGCTCTTGGCTGTCATGCTTACGAACGTAAACTCGTCGTTTTGGACCTTTTAGGGTCACAGCCGAAGCACAGGTGAGCAAAGGTATCAGGCTCATATCGTTATAGTCTTGTGGTTGGGGGGCTCGTGTTTCCCACCGCCGCAACCTGGGGGTAGGAGGCCCCGCATCCCGCAATAATCCTCCAAGGGGGAAGAAACCATGCATGGCCTCCCTTCCCTTAATAATGTAACAAAAAAAGGTGCTACAAGATACAGACTGCCATGGGAAGAGGGCCATGCACACGTAGGTGGGGCTTCTTCCATAGTCAAGGGTATGAAAATAAAATGAATATGCAAAGAGGACCTCTGTACAACTATGAGGACCTCCATACAAACAGTAAAGCAACACGACTATGAGATAAAGCACACGATGCGGACGCTGTTTCAAAACTGGCCGTGAAAGATTGGATTCTTCACATCGGCGCGGGCTCCACGAGGCGGCTGACGACGAGTCTGGGCGTACTCAATGGGACGGCTGATAATCTCAAATTGTGGGTTTTATTACTAATTAGTCTTGTGAATATTTGAGATAGTCAACAATAAAATTAACCTCATAGCCTTAGGCCGAGTAAGGTGTCGAACCACAAGGAGCAGGTAATCCAGTAGTCTTCCTCTTTCAGTTTAATTTGTGTTATCAAATTCCTATGATTTATCCTAATTATCAATTCAAAGATCTTTAGTAATATGATTCTACAGCAAAGTGTCTGTAAAATCTCAACTTAGTTCAGTAAGCAATTGATACAAGAATAATCAAGAAGAAGGGAGTAGGATAATCTTCAGTAACACTTTGTAGAATAATCTTGAGTAATTAACTTATTGATACCTTTCTGTAAAATCAATTTAGAAGGATCCTCAGTAGATAAAATTTAGGGAATTTCTTCAGAAGATTGGATTTAGGGAACTGCGCCTCTAACTTTGAGCGCGAGCAAGCCAAGCGCGCATCCCCTTTAGCTGCACGTTGTTCTCTGCGCGCATGGGGGCTGTGCGACCTCTTGGCTGCACGTGGTGCTCTGTGCACACGGGCTGTGCGCGGCCTCTTGGCTGCGCACGGCACTCTATGCGTAGGGTCTGTGCGTGGCCTCTTGGCTGCGTGCGGCCTCTATGCGTAGGGGCTGTGTGTGGCCTCTTGGCAGCTGAGTTTCAAATCCTTGGTGATAGAGGGATGAATTGAGAAATGGAGGAAATTGGATGGATGGATGAATTGAGAAATGGAGGAAATTAGAACAGTTTTTTAACCAAAACACTTGAAATTAACCTAGAACAATGAACAATTTAAGTGGGAAATGTTGGAGAGACACTGCTTTGTGCTTTCCAACCCAACCTAGACTGTCATAGGGGGAGAATTACACAATCACTAAAACTCAAGCAATCACACCAACCTTGTGTCACGATCCTTGCAGCGAGGTGGTGATCGTCTTGCTCAAGCTACTCCTTAGCTTGCTTCTTCTCTCCACTCCAATGCTCGTCAGCTCTAGGGGTTCTGCAGAACTCTTCTTATCCAAGCTCTAACCTGTTTTGAAAGAAACTCCAAACAACCCCAAATGACTCTTTGAAAGAGTAATTATAGGTTTCCTCTCTCGGGCACACTTCTTGGGCTTCTTGGGCTTTTAGGGCTAGCCCAACTAAGTGACTTTCAGTCCTTTAAGAGATTGGCGTTCCTCTTGTAGATCTTGTACGTCAGTCTTGCTTAATCAGGTGCCTTCTTTATTGGATTTCATTTACATCTGTACTCATTTACGTGGAAGACAATATCCAATCCACTTGATTCTCTGAATCAGGTGGGGTTAGTAAAAAAACATGCTTTGAATGGTAAATATGGAAATAATGCATTCAAATAATGATTTGATTATTGAAAATTACCTGACTATTTTATGACATAATTATGGTCATCAACGGTCCTCCATTCGAGACAACCTTTGTTGAGCTTTTAGCGCTTTTAAGCAAGCGATTTACATAGTTTGTCATAAACAAAAGCACGACATAGTTTGTAAATACATAATAAAGGTACATACCTTTATCAGCAATAGTTCCAAAGAGCAAGACTCGGGTTTAACTATCCCAAGTGTAAGAACCGATATGAAACAGAGCTTCACTAAATGAGAATGAGTTGTCGCTTCCTTTTGTATAGATGGGGTACATGAAAAAAGTAACGTGCCACGTGGGAAAAAAGCCCAACAAAAAATATTTAATTTTCTTTTTTACTAGATGAATACTCAAACAGTGTAGCATGACTGGGACAAACTAGAAGTCAATAAAGTAATGTTAAAATCAAAAAGTAATGATATCTGCATTTGCACTGGACTGGAATCTGTTTTGTCGATGCGATAACTCTACCTGGATCGTGCCCTGAACAAAATGCTAATAATTTTCTTATCAATTATACTGGATTATAACTTGTGTCATATTTTCTTGACATTTCTGATTTCTTCCAAATGTTTCGCTACGCTATATGTCACATAATATGCTATGTATTTATGTAAAATGTTTATTTAAACCTGTTTAATTTTAAATTGATATTATCAGTTTCTCAAAATTTTTCAGTATTTTACGGGATTTGCTAAAGTAAATTCATAAATAAATAGAAAAAGGAATACATTATAAAATATAATTGTGAAATTAGTTAGATACTTTTACTGAATTATACGACCTTTTGCTCCTAAAAATTTGGTCAATGCAGGCAATCTGCTGTACATTTTAGAGGGGAAACAACAGATGGCTCAGAATGCTCAAAGTATAAACTATATTTTCCCTCTCTCCCCCTTTCTCTATCTAAGTCAATATGTCTCTCTCTTTCCTCAGTATGTATCTTTTCTATATACTAGACATAACACTACCTTAGTGTTTTCCCTGATAATGAATGGAAGGAAATAAGACATAGAATGAGAACACAAACACATTGGAAAAAAGGTTGATCTATCTTCATAATCCCCAATCAGAGTATTAGAACTAGATTTTATAAATTTTTAACCAATATGGTTAGAAGTCAATGGTTTTATACAACCTGAAAGTTTAGCATGTAATTATTCATGTTTTGGATCTTAATCTTAAAAATATTTAATATATTGTGTGATGTTACGATGCAGATTTCATAATATTTATATTATTTCATCTAGTAGTCTAGACTAAAACATAAGTTGAATCCAGTGAGTTAATTTAGTCACAAAACTAACAGTAGCCTTCCTTTATTATTAGTGCATTATTATGTTAAATCCAACAGGTCAAATCAGCTGACAACCGTATGAAAGGTGGAACAATTGGTCACTCCTTATTAAAAAGAGTGATGAATCCATAAAATCATATACCAAGTTCTTTTGGTTACTCAACTCCCTTACTAGTGTTTAGATCGTAGGTACTTCTTTAGTGGCAATAAGGAATTTTACAGACTTCTACGTACGCTAAACTTAACCGATGTCTGGGTGCTAAAATGTGGCATCGTGCATCATTTAAATCTGAGAAACAGTTTCCATAAACATTATACTTCGGAGCGACGGGTAAAGGCTTGTTACTTTTCAGTAGCAAAGTTACATCAGCTGAAAAAAAATGGGTATCCAGCACAGGTAGTCATCACGCAATCGATAGCTTCGCTTATAGTGCTTCCGAAAATAATATTACTCAATAAAAGGAGTGTAAAGGATCTTCGATAGAAGTAGAAGGAAAGAAGAGATAGAAGAGATTGAGAAGAGGACAAAGATGAAAAAGAAGAAGGAGAACACCAAGAGAATAGGTGGAGATTGGGATCATCGTATTCTTTAAGCTTTCAAGATAACATGGGTTGATTATATAAAGTATTATATTATAGTCGTAAATACCAAATTTCTGTTTTACATATGTATCTGTTGAATTTCTTATTTTAATCTTGGCCATTGTAATGGGTGTGGGTGCACCGATCACAGCCGTTGATCGGTGTAATTGTCTATCCAGTTATAACAGACCTTTATAACAGAAATGGTGCACTGATCTAAACTGTTAACTCGATCTGGTGGATCTGCTATGTATGATTTAATCCTGTCTTTCTCCATTTAATCCTATACTATCTGTGAAATTATATTTAATCCTATCCACTATGTCTCAAACGTGTATACGATATTTGATTGATTCATTATTAGCTAATATTGACTTAGTCCCTATCGGGCTGGCGATTTGAGGCACATGTCTATGGGTGACTCCTTAACACGCCCCCTAAGCTCAATGACGAGGGGATAAAGAAGAATCTGAGACATTAAGCTTTCCCTAATGAAGGTTGAATCCTGGTGATGGAAGCGTGTTGGTAAGAATGTCAGCGAGCTGGCCTTCATGGTTGACGAACCGAATACTCAAGCGCTTGGCTGAAACTTGTTCCCGGCCGAAATGAAAATTGATCTCGATATGTTAGTTATTGCATGAAAGACTGGGTTGCAGCTAGATATGTTGCTCAGATGTTATGAGCCCATAAGATGAGGGGAGTGGTGCTGCTGACATGTAATTCTCTAAGAAGAGATTGAATCCAAAGGACTTCGGCAGCAGCATTTGCAAGGGCTTTATATTCGGGTTCCGTGCTCAATTGAGAAACTCTCTACTGCTTTTTAGAACTCCGAGATACTAGATTATTGCCAATAAAGACTAAAAACCCTCAAGTGGATCGTGAATCTTCTTGATCGCCAGCCCAATCGGCATTTCTAAAGACACATATGGAAGAATTTAAGTGATTATGAAGAAATATACCGTGTAAAATAGTGTCTTGAAGGTATCAAAGAAGATGCTTTATAAACTTCCAATCGTTGAAAGATGGAGAGTTCATTTTCTAGCAGTGTATCAACAGCAAAAGAAATGTCGGGTCTGGCTAAAGTAATATATAGAAGAGATCCTATAGTTTTCTTGTATCGAGTTGGATTAGGAAATGGTTCACTAGAAGATTGTGTTTTTGTCACACATCATGGAGTTAATGCGGGCTTGCAGTTCTCCATTTTGCCATCATGAAGAGTTGGGAATAAGAATTTTGATTGTGAAACGAGATAACCATTATCATGTTTAAATAATATAATTCCAATGAAGTAGTGAGAAGGTCTTAAATCTGTAATTACAGAGTTTATTTGTAATTGTTTAACTAGAGAACTGATAGTAGAAGAATATGGTGAAATGATGAGAATGGCATCACTATATATCATAGTAAAAACAGGTAATGAAGAAGATAACTTGACAAATAACAAAGTATCAGTTTTTGATCCTATGAAATCAAGGGTGTTTAGAAAGTGTGTTAGCTTGGTAAACCAAGCTATGGGTGACTATTTTAAGCCATAAATGGTTTTTTGGGTTTTACAAACATGATATTTCTTCCTCGTCCTATGTCTAAACTTTGCTGCCGCCCACACAAATTTTCAGATCTTGAGCTGCACTCCTGGTCAGCTGAGTGTTTCAAGTACTTGTGCTAGTTGTCATTTCTTCATCCACGCACATGATCACTTTTCATGTAGGTTTGTTTCTGAACTATATTTTATCAGGGAAAAACTATTTCCGTTACCTTTGGGATGATGGACTAACTAATCATCATGGGCTTTAAAATTCCTAACAATCTGCTCAAAACTCATGTGATCAGGATTAGCATTGATGCTGATAACAAAGGATGAGTATTCAGGGGGAAGCCCTCTAAAAAGGTATACATTTTGGATGGCTCGTTGACTAGATGCCCCACAATCTCCAGAAGCTTCCACATCTGACCTGAAATGCATGATATATTCATCAATAGACCTTGTACCTTTCCCAGTGTTTGCAAATTTTTTGTTTAACTCTATTATATTGGATTAGCTTCTTCTAGCAAACGTGGTTTCTAATGATTCCCATGATTCTCTTGTATATTTGGCGTTAGCAACACAGAGTAGTATTGACTCAGAGATGCTGGAGTGAAGAAAATCGAGAACTTCCTGATCAATCCTCTAACAAGTTTCGTATTCTGGCTTTTCCATTGTATTTCCTTGATGATCTTTGATAAAGATTGGGGGAGATACAGTCTTGTTACTAAACAGATACCCATTTAGGATATACTGGACGATGCTTTTCCACATTTGATAATTATTTGATTTAAGCTTGATTGAGATGGTGACACAGGGAGAAATGATGATGGGCACTTGCCCAATTGTTGTTAAGCTCCAGGAACTTGGAGCATAAGGAACGGTGGCAAATGAAGCACGCCTTTCTTCTCCAACGATGAACTCGCCTCGCTCTGATACCATGAAAATAATCTTTGACAGAAGTAGAAGAAAAGAAGAGACAAAAGAGATTGAAAAGAGGAGAAAGATGAAAAAGAAAAAGAAGGAGAACACCAAGAAAATAGGTCGAGATTAAGATCGTTGTATTCCTCAAGCTTTCAAGATTACAAGGGTTGAATATGTATAGTATTATATCATAGTCGTAAATAGAATGTTTCTGTTTTATATATTCGTTGAAAAAGTTACAACGGATATATATATATATATATTAGAATTACTTATTTTAATCTTGATCGTGATAACGGGTGTGGGTGCACCCATCAGAGCCATTGATCGGTGTAATTGTCTCTCCTGTTATAACGGATGTGTTTAGATCTCGGCCGTTATAACAGTAATTGTGCACCTATCTCAATGGTTGAGTCGGTCCTGTGGACCTCCTATCCAGATTTAATCCTGTCTTTCTAGATTTAATCCTGACCTTCTTTATTTAAGCCTATATCGTACATTAAAATTTTGTGTAAGAAATAGATATTTTCCCTCATTCTCTTGCATACTATCGGACCAATTAAAAGTGTGACTCCAGATTTCATATGTGCTGACATTTAACTTTACTTGTAGATCCTCTTCCCTGAAATACGTAAATTGCCCTCTATTTTTTTACTACCCATGTGAAAACGACAGCTTATGTGGATAGTTAAATGATGATCATATTTTGCGGAAACTATATCAGTTATTTTTATTATAGTGTTTATTCCAAGTAAGAGGAGGGCATATCTACTGGCCAAAATGGTGTTTATTCTATAAGATAACGCAACAACATATTTGTATTGTATTTATCTAAATTTAAAAAAAGCATTTTTAATAAGACGTTGGCGCATCTCTGATTGCAGCAAGCATGCCGAGGCGGGCATCGAGGCTCGCAGCTTTTGGCCCGTAAACGACGAGCTGTCTGCATCTCTTGCATTGTTTCTCTATCCCAGGTGACAGAGTCAAAGCTGGACGCCATAACATCCCCCTGCAAGCAAGGAGATCAATAAGAATAAACAGCAGATCACCGTAGCGTTTTCATCTTTTACGCAAATGGGGGATATAAGAAAAAAGATTATTGGTCAAAGGAGACTATGTGCACAAGAAGGCGACGTTGTGTTAATTTATTTGCTTACAACACTCGAGTCAATGACTTTTCGACCAACGATCTTTTTCATTGGCATACGCGTGCTCCATGCGATCATGAAAATCTGCAAGTTGCTTTGGAAAATCTGCAAATTGTTACTAGAAAATCCGTGAAATATTTTAATTTATTTTTTAGAGGCTGAGTTAGACTTTCTACCCAGGAAAAAAAGCACGTGTTGTTGGAATGTTAAAATTGTAGTTTATAGAACATAGAGCTACCTTAATTTAGAAAGTACTAATGCATTTAGTCCTTCAGGACTCTTAACTTGTAACCATTTTCATCTGACTGTGTGGACAATGAATGAACCTTAGCAAAAGAAAAAAGAAAACCCCGGCATGGTCCATCAGAAAAAAAATTGTCCCGACTAATTACCTTCTTAATATAGTGGGATGATCAGGCCAACTTTATTATGCGAACATTCTCTTGATCTAGAATATATATGTCGACATAAAATTAAGATTATGCTCATTGGCTATCAAGGTATCCGACTGCCACCTTACGCGTTAGAAGGAAACCCCTAATTCAGTCTCATTCATAACAATAACGGAGTTAAATATTGTTGTTAGGATGGATAGTGACGTTCTAAGTTTGATGCTATCAAATATATGTTGTGTGAAAAAAAGGTATCGGATACATCTCTGTGAAACTATTAAACATAGCTTTTTAGCAAAGCACGTTCTTATAAACCACGTGGGCCACGTGATTGAACAGAAATTTCGTACCTTCAAATTTTGTGCAAACAAATAGATATTTTTCCTCATTCTTCTGCAATTGATCGGACACTTTAAAACTGTGACTTCAGATTTCATAACTATGGATTTTTTAACTTTACCTGTAGATCTTCTAGCGTGAGATAAGTAAATTGCCCTCTATGTTTCTCATTACTCGTGTGAAAGCGAAGTTGAAGAAGCTAATTAATTGATGATCGCATTTTACAGAAACTGTGTTGGGGTTTGTCAGCCCCCCAATTAGGAGAATGTGGAGAGGGGGGGGGGCTTGACCAGTCAAGCCTCAATAATGGAGGGGGAAGTTGAAAAGGCTTAACCCTCCCCTCTTGTCTCTTTGTAGGAACATGAAAAGGCTCATGGCTTTTCGTATTCCATACCTTTCACATTCCCGAACCTGTACTTGGCTCTCTATAAATAGAGGGCAAGCCTGTTCTTAAAGGCAATATATATGAGTTTTTTTTTCATTCTTCTTGTCTCTTCCTCTCGTCTCCTCTCTCTCTCCCTTGTTTTGTCTTCATCACTCCTTGGTGGTCACCCCCTTGGCTTGGGAGTTCAAGAAGTTGCTCTACACCACCACACGAGAAGCCAGTGCCCTGCACCGAGAGCCTTGGACCTTGACGTCACGCTAGTGATGTAAAGAGGTTCGTGTTAGCTGTCTCTATACGGCGACACATTTATCTCGTCCGAGTTGATTCTGCTTTTCACCGTAGCGTCTTGGGTCATTGTTTTTGCTCAACAAGTTTCAACAAGTGGTATCAGAGCTATTGGTTGTTTTACTCGGATTTAATATGGCGTTGTCTTCATCTTATTTTGATGTTGAGAAGCTAGACAGCTCGTCGAACTTTAACCTGTGGCAGTAGTGGGTGTACAATCTGTTGATCTAGCAAGATTTCACGTTGACCTTGGACGGGCCGAAGCCTGATAATGTTACGGCAGCTGATTGGCACAAGTATCAGCATAAGGCCGCAAGCACCATTCGGTCATGTTTGTCTGATAGTGCTCTTTATCATATTCTCGGCGACAAGGATCCCGCGGCGATTCGGGATAAGTTGGCGAAGCGCTTTGCATCAAAGTCGATGATGAGCAAGTTGGTGTTGAAGAGAAGATTGTTCGGGCTACGAATGGCTGAAGGTGCTGATTTATCTGTTCATATTGATTGTTTTAATCAGTTGATTACAGATCTGATGAAGATTGAAGAGGTGTTCTCTAACGAGAACAAAGTAATTTTTATGCTTGTTTCTCTTCGCGAGTCGTATGATCACCTCGTGACGACCTTGTTGCATGGAAGTAAAGCGCCAAGTCTTGAGGAGGTTATTACAACCTTGATGGAGTATTATCATTGGAAGAAAGGAGCTGAAGATACCCATGGCGAGGCACTCTACGTGAAGAACGGGAAGGAACGTGGACGCCAGAAGGAGAAGGGGAAGTTGGGAGAGAAGAACCATCCGTCCAAGTCTTAGAACAATTGGTTGAAGAGCGTGACATGCCACAAGTGTCACGAGAAAGGGCATCTAAGGGGAGATTGTCCAAAGTTGAAGAATGGGAAGAGGGATGCTGTTGAAACGAGCATTGCTAATGTTGCGAGGGTTGAGGTGGGTAGCGATGGAGACGTCTATTCTGCCTTGGTCGCGGCTGATGAATTAGTAGACTCGGGATTTTGGATTCTGGCTGCTCTTATCATTTATTTCCTCACGCTGACTGGTTTCACTCTTATGCGAGTGCTTCAGGAGTCGTCTCTATGGGGAACGATGCTCCTTGCAAGATTGTTGGCGTTGGAACGGTGAAGATCCGGATGTTTAATGGTGCAATCAGAATGCTAGGAAATGTGCAGCACGTGCCGGAACTACGGCAAAATTTGATTTCGCTTGGGTACTTGGAGGCCAATGGGTGCACATTCAAAGCCGCGGACGGAGTATTGAAAGTTTGTAAAGGAGCGCTCGTTGTGATGAAGGGGGCACATCTACGAGCCAACATTTACAAGCTTGAAGGTAGCAGTGTGATCGATGGAGCTGTAGTGGCAACACCACGTGAGCCATTGAGGGACGACACACCCTTGTGGCACTTGCGCTTGGGCCACATGAGTGAGGCCGGTGTGCAGAAGCTACATGCACGAGGTCTGCTACCCGGGGTGAGGTCTTGCAAATTGGACTTTAGCAAGTATTGCGTCATGGGCAAACAGTGCCGGGTGACGTTCAAGGCGCCAAAGCACGACGCTGGCGATGTCATGGATTACGTTCATGCTGATGTTCGGGGCCCCGTTGACATGATGAGCCGCGGAGGTGCTCGGTATTTTCTAACGTTCGTTGATGATTTTTCCAGGAAAGTTTGGGTTTATTTCTTGAAGCACAAGTCGGACGTTTTCTCGCAGTTCAAGACTTGGTGCGCAAGAGTTGCGAACAAACGGGGAGGAAGATCAAGGTCTTACATACTGACAATGGTATGGAATTTAAGAATTCTGAATTTGATCAGTTCTGCACAGAGCATGGTATTCGGCGTCACTTTACGGTGAAGAAGACCCCTCAGCATAATGGCGTTGCAGAACGCATGAACTACACCATTGCAGAGAGAGCAAGGTGTTTGCGGTTGAATGCTGAATTGCCCAAGGAGTTCTGGGCAGAGGCAGTTCAGATGACGGCGTACTTGGTGAATAGGTCACCGAATTCTGCTCTTGATGGGAAGGTGGCTGAAGAGGTATGGACTGAGAAACCTATGGACTATTCGATGTTACATGTATTTGGATGTCCAGGTTATGTCCTTACACCTGCATGTGAGAGATCGAAGCTTGATCCAATGTCCAAGAAGTGCATTTTCTTGGGGTATAGCAACGAAGTGAAGGGCTATCGGCTTTGGGATCTAGAAGCGCAGAAGATTGTGTTCAGTAGGGATGTGGTTTTTTATGAAAATCACATGGTGAAGCCTTCCAACGAGCAGGGAGATCAGAGTTCAGGTGGCGGCAATGTCTAAGAGAGAACTTGGGTGGAGGTGGAGAATGTGCGGATGCCAACCAGTTCAGTTGATGGTGGATGATAAACTGACGAGGCGACGGAGAATTCTGAGAGCATTGCTGTTAGGCGGGCACGGCGGGAGATGAAGCCGCATGCACGTCTTGAGGATTATGTGACTATTGCTTGGTTTGCAGGAGATGGAGAACCAACGTCTTTCAAGAAGGCACTGAATTGCCGTGAGAAAGAGAAATGGGTGCAGGCGATGTTCGAGGAACGCGCATCCTTGGACAATAACCAAACATGGGAGTTGATGGAGCTTCCGGTAGGGAAGTGAGCTATCAGATGCAAGTGGGTGTTTAAGAAGAAGGCGCCACTTTCTGATGTAGAGCAGCCATCATACAAAGCATGGCTAGTCGCAAAGGGCTTTTTCCAGAAACAGGGAGTTTATTATAATGAGATCTTCTCACCTATTGTTAACCATACATCTATTCGCATGGTGTTAGCCCTTGTTGTGCATGAAAACATGGAGCTAGAGCAGTTGGACGTGAAGACGGCATTCCTTCATGGTGATTTGGAGGACGTGATCTACATGCAGCAACTTGAAGGCTTTCTTGTACCGGGGGCAGAGAACCTTGTTTGCAGGTTGAGGAAGTTCTTATATGGGCTGAAGAAGTCTCCGAGGCAGTGGTACAAGAAGTTTGACTAATTCATGGTGCGCATTGGCTATTCAAGGTGCGAATTTGATTGTTGCGTCTACATGAGGATATGTGATGATGGTTCTTCTATATATTTGATGCTCTATGTGGATGACATGCTCATTGCTTCGAAGAATTTACATGAGATTGGACGGTTGAAGGCACTGTTGACCAGGGAATTTGAAATGAAAGATCTTGGTGCTGCGAAGAAGATCCTTGGAATGGAGATTCATGGAGACCGTGCAAATGGTCGTCTATGGTTGACTCACAAGAGCTATCTCGAGAAGATTGTTGAACTGTTTGCCATGAGGAATGCTAAAGCAGTGATTACTCCTCTTGCTAACCATTTCAGGTTGTCTGTTGTTCAAAGACCTGAAGCTACTGAAGACATCGCTGAAATGAAGTCTACTCCCTATGCAAGTGCCGTTGGTTCTCTCATGTATGAGCAATCCGGGGAAGGAGCAGTAGAGCACGGTGAAATGGATTCTTCGATATTTGAAGGGCACAACTGATATGGGAATTCTCTTCGACAAAGGGAGTTCACTTTCAGTACGTGGTTATGTCGATGCTGATTTTGCAGGCGATAGTGACAATCGAAGATCCACGACCGTTTATGTGTTTACGGTGGCCGGTGGACGTGTGAGCTGGAAGTCAACACTTCAGGCAACTGTTGCATTGTCTACAATGGAGGGGGAGTACATGGCGGCATTTGAAGCTGCTAAGGAGGCCTTGTGGTTGAAGGGTTTGTTCAAAGAACTCGGCATTTCTCAAGGTGGAGTTCCTCCGTTGTACGATAGTTAGAGTGCCATTTACTTGGCAAAGAATCAGGTCTATCATGCACGGTCGAAGCACATTGATGTGCGGTATCACAAGATCCGGGAGCAGCTGAATTCTGAGCAGATGATTCTTCAGAAGGTGCACACGAAGGAGAATGCCGTAGATATGTTAACGAAGGTCGTCACGTCGAAGAAGTACAAACATTGTTTGGACTTGGTGCATGTTGCTGGCATCTTGATGGAGGTAGAGCGCCTACGACGTGGAAAAGCGACAAGAACACCTAGCGCGACTGAGGTGTCTACCAAGGTGGAGTTTGTTGGGATTTGTCAGCCCCCCCATTACGAGAATGTGTGCAGGGGGGGGCTTGACCAGTCAAGCCTCAATAATGGAGGAGGAAGTTGAAAAGGCGTAATCCTCCCCTCTGTCTCTTTGTGGGAATATGAAAAGGCTTGCTTGGGGAATATGAAAAGTCTCATGGGTTTCCATATTCCACACCTTTCACATTTCCTTAAAGGCAATATATACGAGTTTTCTGGTCATTCTTCTTGTCTCTTCCTCTCTTCTCCTCTCCCTCTCTCCCTTGGTTTGTCTTCATCACTCCTTGGTGGTCACTTCTTTGGCTTGGGAGTTCAAGGAGTTGCTCTACAGCACCACACGAGAAGCCAGTGCCCAACACCGAGAGCCTTGGACGTTAACGTCATGCTGGTGATGTAAAGAGGTTCTTGTTAGCTGTCTCTATACGCTCACACATTTATCTCATCCGAGTTGATTTCGCTTTTCACCGTAGCGTCTTGGGTTGTTGTTTTTCATCAACAAGTTCCAACAAACTGTCTCAGTTAAAATTTTTTCCTGTCTCACGGCTACCCATTGTTTTGTTATTTTCATTCTAGTTTTTATTGGAAGTGTGATCAGGGCACTAAATACTAGCCGGAATGATGTTTACTCCCTAAGCAACGTATATGTTTGCTATTTGTCTAAATTTCCAAGATACCTTTTGGCTTCTTCGTCTTATAAAGCTGCGACTATACAAATGGTTTTATGTTTATTATGTTTTCACTTATTTTGGTAGGAATGGCCATTTTATAACACTAGTCGATTTATTTTCTCCTAAAATTATACTTTGATGTAAGCCGAAACAATTTGTGAACGTTTATATAGCAGAAAGACTTTGATGTATTTTTCAGTTTGTCCAACTAGTTAGTCAACAAATTTATTTCCGATACACTGGCTATATATGATTTATTCTTGCATCTTTTCGTTTCCCAAATGGTCTATTTAGATGAACGCCCATCATCCTGAAGGATGAACCTCCAATTGTGATGTCGGCCACTTCACTTTAATTTTTTATACATACTGAAATCCAAATAACCGGTTTGAGACTCAACAATTTTTGTGTTTTACGTGGTTAGGAAGGCCAAATATGAATATTTTACATTTTACCATCTTCTTGAAAAATGAATTTCCCACAGTATCCTATCGGCTAGTATTATTATTATTTGATGGAACAATCCCATAACAACAAGGCCACTAACAACCTATGGCTGCTAATCCAACTATTGTTCGACCAAGTAAATATTTATGCAAACAGAACTGCAGGTTTAAAGCAATGTTCTTGTAAAATATGTGTAGAATAAAGGGGGCTGTATTGGTAACTCGGTCACACACTGAACGTTGATAACACACAATTTTAGTACCATATATAATTATATATACTTGTTATTATATATTTTTAGTTGCATGTTGTCAATCTTAAAACAAATTTTTTTTTTAAGAATGAAATTCGGGATTTTCTAAATTTCTTTTTTGTATTTGGTGCGAATTTTATGACAACAGGTTATAACATAATATAATTTTTCAGACAAACTATGATTCTTTTGGGGATTTATGGACATTAAATTACAACTATATAAGTGTTCCAACTCCAAATGCTTTTTTGTAATTACTTTTTGGGCTTTTATAGAAGATAATATGAAGTTTTAAGCACATCTAGTTCTATTTTTTTTTCGCACCTAGTGGCGCTGTTTGATTTGTCAAACAGAGAGGAATCATATCGCTATGTGATGATTGGCGCCAAAATCATTAAACAGGCGATGATTGCTTCGCGATTGGCAAAGCAATTATTGGATTTATGACCTATTAAAAGCCTTTTTTTGTTATGCTAGATCATATCGACGAGTAGGAAAAAGATGCATTTTTTTAATAAATGCGCGCATGATCCTAGGGAAAAAACTCAGAAATGTTTTAACTTTATTTATATTTGTATTTTCTCGGTAGAGCGGGGAGCGATGTGTCCGTGCAACGCGAGACACAGGTCTACACATTGACTCAGAATGACGACATGCCGCGCATGTGTCTCTAGTCTAAAGGATGGTAATGGCTCACGCTGATGTGGCTCACGCTAACGAGTCGCTTTGTAAACTGAGACAAATCCTTATTTCTTCTTGTTCTATTTGGTTTGTTTTTTTCTTCCCTTTTTGGGCTTTTGGTTTTCTTTAAGGAACCAATAGACTTTGAAAAGCACTCGCACAAAAGGCAACATGACAAAGAATCTTTGGCCATTGGACAATTCGGTGGAAATGGAGAATGAGGATGATGAGGAGAGTACATGTAATCAAAGGCTACAATTGCTTCAACTTCAACCCGCCATAGCTTTGATCTATACGCCCGATTTAGTTGAAATTGTCAGCACTGATTTGTCTTCCCTTCCTCTTTTTTATCCATAACCCTTGATAAATAAATTGATTTGTGAATGTTTGTGAAATTCCTATTGAACTTGCTTCCCACTTGTGTATGTTAGAAAAGTGTAGTGAGTTCGAAGGTCCATCAAGTGTACTTTGTGGGGAGCTGCGTTGGCGAATAGAGTCTTGGTTGTTTACTGCAAAATCTCCATGATCCTGGTAAACCGTAAGGATCTAAGGTAAGTGTCTTCCCCTTATGTTGTATCTTTTCAGACACAATAATTAACGTAGGTAGGGTCTATCATCATATGTTCAATCACATTTTCCTCGCTTAACTTGTCTCTCCACCTCCCCATCGTACCGCTCCACATCCAATCTCCATCCTCGTTCATACCATCATCCATCATCGTGTACGCCGCATTCGCTTACCCTTTACTTTAAGACAAATTAACACATAACTAACTTAATTTTTAATTGATATCACTAGGTCACATCCTGTATTCCCATCTTCATCTTTTATTTTGGCCATCATCACTACCATAAGAAAATTTAATCCCTAATAATCTTTCTCGTTTGAGATGACCCTTACTCACCACTAATTAAGCATTCTTATGTACGGTTAAATATATTTTTATTGAATATTATCAATATGAATGATGAAGAAGCCCCTAAACTTGAGATTATCTATTCGCATCATTGCCAAGGGATGCTAGCCATGAAGTATTTGATTTCTTCTATTTCGGTAGTATTCTCTCTCTTACAAATAGAGATTAAAATAGTGCAATCATCTTCACAAGACCAATGAAGACACGAAAAAAAGGTATTACTCTCCTCTTAAAAACTCTATATTTTTTACAAGTCGTAAGGATATATCTCACCATGAACGGTATATTATAAAAAATGCTGAATGAGAATGAGAATGAAGGAGATAAATGAGAGGCTTTGAATGACCAGACCAACCACCCTTAGAATTGTCTTTTAAATTAACAAAATATACCTCAGAGATGAAATGAATTTTCTGTTCCTTTAGGGTAGCAGCCTCTTCCTAGGATCAATGCCCTTGTCGACGAGGGTTTAAAATTCAAAATTGATACTTAGATCTTTCTGTCGTTATATACGTCACATGGTTTATCTCAATGAGAACCGTATAAGCATTTGGAATAATTTATGTTGACTTGTCAACCTATAATTTTGGTACTATTACGAATGAGGTTGTGAAAATGGGATTAATTCCTTTTAGTATTATAGATAAAGCTAGAACTTGTTTACATCTCTATCTCTAAATTTTGTTCCGTGAAAGAGAGATGGAAATCTCATTCTTAACAAAAAATATTCTCACTTGGAAAAACAAATTCATATCGACAAGCAACAAGAGAATGATGTCAATAGCCCAACGAATCCCTATGAGAAGCATGGTAAAAGGTTACAATAATTAACTAAAAAATGTCCATACCAGGGCATAGGATAATGGGAGATAAATCAAATATTTTATGCATGGTTACGAGATCAAGATAGGAAGACTATCGATGCCGCTAGCAGAGGTTCGTTTATGCAGAAATACTCAGATGAAGCAATTGAAATTTTAGAAATGCTTGGAATAACTAAGGCTTATTATGCTGCCCTTAGCCGACATGGAAGAAACCCAAATGCTAGAAGAGGTTGAATGATCGAGTCAATTGCAGTTGAACCTGATTAACATATTTATCAATTATTTAAAACAGGTTATGGTCTAACTACTCTATGATATAAGATAGATAGTTACGAGGATCCTCGACCATTTCAAATCGACATGTCATTATGCCACCATTGCTTAAGTGCCAACCACATAGAGGGAGACCGTCCTTAACATGAACAGGTTATGGCTATTAATCAGCCAATAATGAATACCCCTATGGGTATAAATTATTGGAATTTTAGGGATAATACATACAACCGACCTAACATGCAAAGGCCATCTTATCCCTGCAACCCTCATATTTTCAGCAACAATAGCAAATGGAATGTCTATCGACAAGGTCTATAGAACTCTTCCAGCCTAACACTAACCATATTTCATTTACGATGAGCAGTATATAAATGTACAGAAAAGAAGATAAGATGTATCAAGACCAAGCAAAAATGTTGGTAAGGATGCAAGAAGTTCAAGAAAGTCACTTAGCCAATGCGAATAGGGAAAGCGGCAAAGACAGACTATAAAGGTAAATTGCATGATAATGGTTCCCGCAACCATGCACAAGGTCGTCTTCGAACCTAACTTTAAAATAATCCTATTAATTTCCATTTTATTGTAGTCACATCTGTACCAATAATCATCATGAAACATGCATGCTTTTTTTAAGCTAAGAGGTGGTAAACTTCTTCCTGGTATTTCTGAAAAAAGTAAAACTAGAACAATCTCATGAATATGTAGATGGTAACATAAAAAGCAATTATGCGTAAATATTAGGTGTCATCCATTCCTTCTCCCAATGATTTAAAGACTCAAAAGTGGAAAAAAAATGCACATGATCCATACATATTTTTTTTCAAAGAAGTTATACCTAATATTAGTATATGCTAGGAGAAATTCAACATATTCCCTCCTTTTAAAATATTTTGAAAAGTATGCATACTTCCAGTGGAAAGAAAAAAATGAAATATTTGAACATGTGAGTTCTATTCTTCAAGCCGTCCCTAAAAATGTAGGGATCCTAGAGCTCCTTTGATCAGCTTTTAGATAGGGGGAATGGTTTTCTTTAAATATCTACTTGATTGAGAAGAAGGCACTAACATTGTTTCAAAGGGCTTATATAATAAATTTAGTTTGGGAAGTTAGAACCAATTTTTTTAGAACTGCCATTAGTGGATGGGTCTTTTAGAAACCTTATGGATTGTTCCAATATGTAGTAGTTAAAATAGAGCATTTTTTTTTTCCTATAGATTTCATAGTAACAGATGTGATGGTTATCGAATATCTTACAAATGCTCCTATCGTCTTAGGGTGACCCTTCTTACCTACCGATAAGGCGATAACAGATTGAGAGAAATGGGTAATTGAATTACAAGTTGTAAAATAAAAGCTTGAAATAAACATGTCTATGCTAATAAAATATCAAGAAAAAATATGTGAATTTTTTTTTAACTAATTCTGATGATGATTTGGATACTATGTGATCTTTATATTGTGATTTGCAATAATATTTTACATTTGAGCAAAATGTTTGCGCTATTGATCCAAACAATTATTTAAAACATTTATCATCTACCTTGAAATATGCATTTTAAGTAAGGAACAATGGCTTTACTCTCACAATATCATCATCATTACCATCATGTCAATAAAGGAAATTGCTAACCGTGTTTGGAAGTTATAAATCTGCTAATTGTTGATGTATTCCAGATATTGTGGGAATTAGTGCATCTACATGTATTCATAAAACCTTTACAGAAGATAGGGCTAAGGCTTATAGAGAGTATAAAGTAAAATTAAATCCTATCATGCAAAAGGTAGGTAGAAAAGTGATTTTGAAATGGTTGAAAGCAGGATTTATCTATTCTATTTTAGATAGTCTATGGGTTAGTGTGGTGCGTGTTGTACATAAGAAAAGTAGGATAACGGTGACCAAGAATGAGCAAGGAGAAGAGATCCAAAATAGATTACCAACAAACTGGAGGATATGTGTTGATTATTGGAAGCTAAATGCGGTAACACATAAATATCACTATTCGTTGCCCTGTCTTGATCAAATAATAAAAACTTTAGTCATGCAAAACTATTATGTTTCCGTGATAGATACTCAGGATATAATCAAATAAAAAACAACAAGAGGACTAAGACAAAGCTACTTTTACATGACCCTCTAGAACATTTGCATTTAGGAGACTGCCCTTCAGATTATCTAATGCCCTTGACACATTTCAACAACGCATGGCTGCCCTGTTTTGAGATATAGTTGGTGACTGCTTATAGATTTTTATGGATGATTTCTCTTTTTTTGGGTTGGAATTTGATTCGTGTTTGTTTAACATGGAAAGGTATTGCAGATGGATGTAGAGAAAAGGCTATTGCTCTATTGCGACAAGTCCCATTTCATTGCTCAATAGGGGATTGTTTTGGGACATCTACTCAGTAACCGAGGACTCCGAGTGGACAAGGCCAAAGTGGAAATAATCCAGAAGCTTCAACTTCCCACCATCACCAAGTACCTTAGACGATTCCTTTGCCACCTGGGCCTCTAGAGGTGAGTCATTCAACTTTTTGTTAAGTTGTCTAAACCATTGACCAATTTATTAGTTAAATATGAGATTTTTTAAACTAACGATACAGGGATGCAAGCTTTCATTCAAATTAGGGAGGATCCACTATAGGCGTCGATTCTAGAAGCACCAGACTAGAGTCTTCCCCTTGAGCTGACGTGCAATGCTTATGGCTCCTTGGAGGGTGTAGTTCGCGGTCAACATACTGAAATGACACTTGTGGCCATCTATTACGCTACCAAATCCATGGTGGATGCTCTAGTAAACTACAGTTCAACTGAAACAGAATTCCTTGCTATTTTTTTTGCTGTAGATAAATTTAAATATTATTTTCTATAAAGTTAAATAGTTGTCTTTTGTGATCATGCTGCTACTAGTTGTCTTTTACTGATGCAACAATTTGATATCAAAATTAAAGATAGATGTGGGTCTAGAAACTTTGTTACTGATCATTTATCTTGATTACACCTCAACACTACAACCCCGTTTCCTAATAATTTCCTAACGAACACATACTTAGGGTTAGCATTAGAAGACTCCCTTGGTTCGCACATATAGTCAATTCCCTCGTTTCAGCATGGTACCCCCCATGATTAATAGGTGCAAGAGAAAAGTAATTGCTTTGGGGATGTTCAATTTTACTGTTGGGCGAATCCTGACGTCTTTACTTAGTTGTTTACGAAATACTAAGAAGCTGTGTGCAGAAAGAAGTGCATTTAAGTATCTTATATTTTTTCATTCACTTTTTTTTGGTGGACATTTATCTCCCAACATTACATAATCTAAAGTTCTTCAACGTAGTTTCTTTTGGCCAACTTTATTTAGAGATTCTCTTTAATTTTTTAAGAATTTCTTGAAGTGCTAATCGATCGTAAATCTTTAGAAGAATGATGCTATGGCACTCAAATTGATTACGGAGATAGTCATATTTGCTTTGTGGGGCATAGACTTCATGGGACCATTTCCACCATCACATGGGCACAAATATATTCTGATTTCAGTTGATTATGTGTCCAAGAAAACATTGTATCGTTTTCCGCAAAATCGTACCTAAGCAAATACTAGGAGGACAAGAAATCATAAAATCATACTTAGGTTTTTAACTCATAATATATTCTCCTAGTTTTGCATGTCCTGGTGTAATCACTAGTGATGGTGGATCGTATTGCTCTTTAAGAATGTTAGTCAAATTATCACCGATGCTTAGTTAATATATTCCATCTCCACTTGCTTTCTCATACCATTGAGGTGTCCTCCACTCTTATCGCCTGTCATGGGGGTAAGCTATCCGGCTATTCTAAGCGTACCATTCATCCTTACCAGACCTTTCACCCATTATTTTGAGCCATCCCTCATTGTGTTTGATCCTTACACCTAGTTAGATAGGAGCTTCGTCACATGTGATTTTTTTGAGACATAATTCACATTGTGTGTTTATGAGAAGTGAACAATGACTATCTCTTATTTTAGGAACGAGCAAACTTAGTGGGAAGCCATCATATATAAGTGAGTGATGATAGAATGGGAGGGAAAGCATTACCTATATTATAGTATCATACCCGACGAGAAGTAGGCTTCACTCCTTATGACCACTAGTTATTTTCAAAATCACAAGGGAGTCTCTAATATGCATTGTAGTTTTCCATGGGTATAATCATACTTAGAGGTGTAATTGATATAATAATTACTTCTAGCTCTATATGGTGAATGGATCAACCAAGAGATTTGAAATGCATCTCCTAAAGGACTAGCAATGAATTTAGTTTAGGGGTCTCATAACATGCATTTTTAATACCATATTTGATATATACATGTATATATGCATTAAACTACTTATAAATGCATGTTATTAATCTAGAAATGATTCAATTTGTTTTAACAATGAATTTCAAACTTTCAACTTTTTTATGTGTTTTTGGGGTTGTTTCAGACAATATATTCGAAAATAATATAACTTTTGGGACACAATATGGTTTATTGGGATTTTTGCAGCATTAAATATGGAAAGATATGATTTTTTGTTAGTCCATTTATACTTAACTAGTATTTGTTGGGCTGTTATTTTATTTTCTATGGGGTTTAATAATTAATAGTCTTTTTTATTTGCAGCACCCATGTGTTGTCGTTTGATTAAATGAACATCGACGAATCACAGAACTCTTTGATGATTGGCATCAGCCAACCATTAGCTGAGTTAATGATTGGCGTCAGCGAATCCATATACACATAATCATCATTTTAGGATTCGCGAAGTGATGAGTGCATTTATGACTAACCAAAAGTCTTCAATTTTTTCTATGCATGATGGTGGGGACAAATAAAAATATGACAGTTTTTCAATTAAAGTTGCTTTGTCCTTATTTGTTTTAGACTATTATTAGTAGAACAGTAAGGGACGTGGACGCGGCACATGCAGCCACGTGTACACATGGACTACGAACAGCGTAAGGGCATGCACATGGCTCAAGTTACGAGTTAAAAAAAGCGGCCCTCAATGACGTGGTACGCGCTGACGGCCCGACATGTGAGCTGCTAAGTATGTATATTTTCTTGCTATATTTATTTTGTTTATTTTCTTCACTCTAATGTGTTCTAATTTTTTTATGTGACAGTTTTTTAGAGTACACACGGGCTCCGAAAACCGTGCGCGCATAAGAGAAAATGCACAAATTTCTTGATTGGTTTATTGCACGAAAAGTTTTTTTTTATCGTAGTAAGGATGAGGATGAGAAGATAGAAGGAAATCAAGGGCAAGGATTGCTTCATCTTTAAGCGGCCATAACTTTTGATCTACAATTCTGCTTTAGCTGATTGTTTCAGCATTGATTCTTCTTTTCCTCTTCTTTCCATCCACACCATCTGATCTATAAATAGAGGCCTTTATCATTATGAAATTCATCTTTAACTTACTTCCTAGTTGTGTAGGCTGTTTGAGAAATATTCAGTTTTGAGATCCATCAAGTTTGTTCTTGGTGTCTTGGGTGTGTGGGGAGAATCATTAGAGCAGAGGAAGAGCTGATTGACACTAGCAAGCAGCCCTGCTCTTAGGCAAACGTAGGGATCAAAGGTAAGTATCTTCGCCTTAGGTTGTCTCTTTCCCGATACTATAGTTTCCATACATAGGGTTTATCATCATATGCTCCATCACAGTCTACTCTCTTACCTCGTCTCTCTAACATCTTTATCATAGCACTTCGCATCCAATCTCCATCCTCGTTCATACCATCCTCTCTCATCGCGTCGGTTGCATTTACTTACTCTTTTGATTAAGTTAAATTAACGCATAACCTACTAATTTTTAAGCCATATAACTAGCTCATATCATTTTTTCTCATTATTATCATTCCCTGCAGCGACGACCCGTACCCATCGCTAATGAAGTATTATTTAGGACTAATAAATATACTTTTATTGTATAGTCATAATTACGAATGACTACTTAAACCCCAAAATTTTGATTATCACACATATGGTTCTATTGAACCGGTCGCTCAACCCATATAGCCTGCTGCATGATGGAGATATGACAAACCTGTTGGAATTTTATTGGAGCTATGCCAGCCCCCCCCCCCCCTCCCCCAACTAGAGAAACCCAAGTGCACGCTTCTCTCTATTCACCTTTTGTGGGGAAAGGTTCCCTTTGTGGCCCTCTCCTTTGTTCTTTAAAGGGGTTTCACACTCTGTTAACCCTAATATGTTTCTACAGCCACCATGTGGTTTACTTGTTTACTGCTGTTGTCTCTTTCAATCTCTATCTCTTGGCTTTAAGTTTCTTCAATCTACTCTGGATTATTTATTGGTATTTTGTCCCTTCTATTCAAAGAGTACGGCATAGCTCATCTACTATAGCATACGACAAGCTTATGCCCTGCACCAAAAATCTATGTCATTGAACAAATACAGGGATTTATTATCTACCTATGCGCCACCATATTGATTGGGTCGCAGTTAATATTTTCCATAGTTTGCCATTGCCTAATGGGATTTGATTGATAAGCTATGTTGTGTTAGTCTATTGCATCTATAACTAAATGACCATAGTAACATATGATCTTATGTTTCTGCCTACATGCTGATAATCTAGGATACCACAAGTACACTATAAGGCAAACTTTTAGATGCGTGTTTACCACTATCATAGAAAGTGCATGTCCCGATGAGAAGCATCAATAGGTTACGTACAGGGCAAAAGAATTCATATACAGTTATGCATGGCAGAAACTGATGTAACACGACGACTGGGCCAGACGGCTTGTGTTACGCCACATGGACATGATCACGAAAGCGATGCAACTACGTCCTGAGATCCATGGAAGTAGCATAAAACCAACGAGGAAATGCGTACTAGTCAACAGATCCGAGGTGAAAGTCAGGTGACTACACAGGAAAATGTCGTGGTCTGGTCAAGCTCCCAATGATATGTACCATCAACTAAGGCCGACAGAATGAGAGGCGTTCGCCGTCCAAAGTGTCCGCGCCGTTCGCGTAAACAAGCAGATCCAACACTGTCCATAGAAGTTCCTATCCAAAGAGTTGTGGCTAGTCCTACGACACGAGCAAATGGAGAAGTCGAGACAGCACTAATAAAGATAATGATACTGCAAAATAAAAGGCTGGGGGGAGTATGGTATGACCTAGGGCTGGGCCCGATTTCCAGCTCGCCGGTGGCGACCAGTGACGGCGGTTGAATGACCTACGCGGTTGTGAAGGGATTTCAACTAGAGCGAGACTGGAGGCTGGAGGGCTAGGGGAATTAGACAGACCAGCGTGGGCAGCACGTGTTGACAGGAAGATTCAGCAAGGACTATCATCGGAAGCGCTAGAGGCGGCTTTCGGGGGGACAGAATAGTCTTAATACAGTGAACATCTCGACATGGTATTCACTAGTTCATAGGCGGCCCACGTCATCAAGGCAGGAGTAGGACATCTGGTCAAACGTATAGAAGATATTCAACGGGCACCAGCTAGACAGATTCTTGTTGACACGGTCTCTTACTCAGGGTGCAGAGCCCGTAACCCACAGTAGTCAGGCAATAGAGCAAACGTATGGGTCGAGGGAGGGCGTAAGCCGCGCGTATGATTCCCTTGGCTCGGTCAGTCCTCAAGAAGGATTACGGATATCACCGACCCGATAAGCTCTGGGCCGTCATGCTTACGAACCCAAACTCGTCGATTTGAACCTTGCAGGGTCACAACTGAGTCACGAGTGAGCAAAGGTATCAGGCTCATATCGTTATAGTCCTACGGTAGGGGGCCCCGCGTTTCCCACTACCGCGACCTGGCGTGAAGATGCCAACACGACGCCGTGAGGAGGGTATAGTGATGCGTTCAAGATCTAAATAGTTTGATATAGGGAAAAACTGCAAGTACCCCCTCCAGACTTCCCAAGCAGGCATGGAGGCTGCAGACAACAGCGTCGATCGAACCCTTCGCGGGAGACTCAGTGGTTGTTGGCGTCGTCAGTCGACGGGCTCGAGAGCGGTCAAAGATGTTCACGCATACGGAGGGGTCGGTGCCGACCTCAGAGACCTGGTAGCAAGGTCGGGGCGTCTGAATGGGTGGCAGCTTTGACGGTGAATATGACAGCAAGCTAGGCAACCAAAACTATAATTTGTGGAGGGCACGCTGGTGGTTGTCGAGTCCAGCCTCAATAAAGAGATGAGCTCGTTGCATAATACGCTGATCATTATTTCCTTTCTTAAAAAAAAACTGTCTAGGGCGATGCCACCCCATATTTTACAGTAAAATGAAATGGAAAGGTGCCCTAATGGGCCTTATGTAAAAATAAGAAGCATAGTGGGCTTCCCCCCCCCCCCCCCCCCCCCCCCCCAATAATCCTCTGATGGGGAAGAAACCATGCGTGGCCCTTCCCTCCCTAAAAAAGTGTATCAGAACTAGGTGCTACAAAACACAAACTCCCACGGGGAGAGGGGGGTGCACGCGTAGGTGGGGCTTCCCCCATACTGAGGGGTACCAAAATAAAATGAAGAGGTAAAGAGTACTGTACAACCATAAGGTCTTCCATAAAAATTGTAAAACAACACGACTATGAGATAAAACACACGACGCGGACGTAGTTTCAAAACTGGCAGTGAAAGCTCGGATTCTTCACATCGGCTCGGGCTCCTCGAGTTGGCTGACGACGAGTCTGGGCGTACTCAATGGGACGGTCCTCCTTCCAATACAACTTTTGCTGAGCTTTTAACGCTCTTAAGCAAGAGATTTACATAGCATGTCGTAAACAAAAGCAAGACATAGTTTGTAAATACAGAATAAAGGCGCAGACCTTCATCGGCAATAATTCCAAGGAGCGAGACTCGGGTTTAACTATCCCAAGTGCAAGAACTCATATGAAACAGAGCTTCACTAAATAAAAATGAGTTGCAGCTTCCTTTTTATACATGGGGTACGTGAAAAAAGTAATGTGTCATGTGGAAAAGATACCAACAATAAACTTATTATTATTTTTTACCTGGATGAATGCGCAAACAGTGTATCATTAATCGGACAAACAATAACTGAATAAACTTATGTCAAAAGAAAGAATTAATGCCATCTGCATTTGTACTGGCCTGGTCTCTGTTTTGTCGTGGAGATATCTATACCTGTATCCTGCCCTGAACAAAATGATGGGAAATTTCCGATCTATTATACTGGACTATAACTTGCGCTATATTTTCTTGACATTTCTGATTTCTTCGAAAGGTTTCACTACCTTATATGTCATATAACATCTTGAGTATTTTATGTAAATATTTTATTTAGGCCTGTTTAATTGGAAATTGATAGTCAGTTTTTAGAAAATTTTCAGTATTTTATGGGATTTGCTAAAATAAACTCATAAATACATATAAAAATGGATACACTATAAAATCTAATTGTGAAATTATTTAGATATTTTTACTGAGTTCGACGACCGTTTCCTGCTAAAGGTTTGGTCCATGAAGACAATCTGCTGTACATTTTAGAGGGGAAACAACGAATGGCTCTGAATGCTCAAAGTATAAACTATATTCTCCCTCTCTCCCTTCTTCTCTCTCTAAGTTCATATGTCCCTCTCTTTCCTCAGTATGTATCTTTTCTATATTCTAGACATAACACTACATTATTGTTTTCCCTGATAATGAATGGAAGGAAATAAAACATAGAATGACAACAGAGACACATAGGAAAAAAGGATGTGATCTATCTTCATAATCCCCAATCAGAGTATTAGAACCTGATTGTATAAATTTTTAACCAAGATGGTTATAAGTCAATGGTCTTATACAACAAGAAAGTTTGGCATGTAATTATTCATGTGTTGGATCTTAATCTTATAAATATTTAATATAATGTCTGAGGTTACTATGCAGATTTGTTAATATACATATTTAATCTAGTAGTCCAGAATAAAACATATGTTGAATCTAGTGAGTTTATTTAGTAACAAGTCTGGTGTCAGAGTTTTTTTATTAGTAGCACAGTATAACATTAAATCCAATAGGTCAAATCAGTGTACAACTGTATGACAGGTGGCACGATTGGTCATCGCTTATTAAAAAGCCCAATGAATCCATCGAATCTGATTTCCCAATACAATGGAAAGCATGTGGGCATAGTGGCATTGGGGTGGCCTAAAACTGAGTATAAAATCATATACCAAGTTCATTTGGTTACTCAACTCCCTTACTAGTGTTTAGATTGTAGGAACTTCTTTAGTGGCAACTAGGAATTTTACAGACTTCTATGTACGCTAAACTTAACAGATGTCTCGGTGCTAAAATGTGGCCTCGTGCATCATTAAAATCTGACAAACAGTTTCCATAAACATTATATGTCGCAGCGACGGGTAAAGACTTGTTACTTTTCTCAAGCTTTCAAGATTACATGGAGATTAGGATCATTGTATTCCTCAAGCTTTCAAGATTACATGGGTTGAATATATATACTTTTATATCATAGTCGTAAATAGGAAATTTCTGTTGTAAATATATATCCGCTGTAACAGTTACAACGGATACATATATTTGAACTACTTATTTTAATTTTGGCCCTTATAATGGGTGTGGGTGCACCGATCAGAGCCGTTGATCAGTGTAATTGTCTCTCCTGTTATAACCGATGTGTTTTGATCTAGACCCTTTGTAACAGAAATGGTGCACTGATCTGAACCGTTGAGTCGATCAGGTAGACCTCCTATATATGATTTAATCCTGTCTTTCAAGATTTAATCCCGACATTCTATATTTAATCCTATACTATATTTGAAATTATATTGAATCCTATCCACGAAGTCTCTATGGTGTATACGATATTTTATTAATTCATTATTAACTAATATTGACGTAGTCCCTATTGGGCTGGCGAGTTGAGGCACCTGTCTGGTGGTGACTCCTTAACACCCCTCTTAAGCTCAACAACGAGGGGATGAAGAAGAATATAGACATTAAGTTTCCCCAAAGAAAGTTGTATCCTGATGATGGAAGCGCCTTGGTAAGAATGTCAGCGAGCTGGCCTTTTACTGTTGACAAGCTGAGTACTCAAGGACTTCGCTGCAACTTGGTCACTGTCGAAATGAAAATTGATCTCAATTTGTTAGTTCTTGCATGGAAGACTGGGTTGCAGCTAGATATGTGGCTCCAATTTTATCACACCATAGGCTGGGGGGAGTGGTGAGGTTGACATTTAGTTATTTAAGAAGAGATTGAATCCAAAACACTTCAGGAGCAGCGGTTGCGAAGGCTTTATATTCCGCTTCCATGCTCGAACGAGCAGCTCTCTACTGCTTTTTAGAACTCCAAGAGACTAGATTACTGCGAATAAAGACTAAAAAACCTCTAGTGGATCATCAATCTTCTTGATCGCCAGCCCAATATGCACTGCTGAAGACACTTATGGAATAATTTAAGCAATTATAAAGAAATAGACCATGTAAAATAGTGCCCTTAAGGTATCGAAGAAGATGCTTTATAGACTTCCAATCATTGAAAGACAGAGAGTGCATTTTCTAGCAGGCTGTTTTAACAAGAATAGAAATGTCGGGTCTGGCTAAAGTACTATACTGAAGAGATCTTATGGTTTTCCTGTATATGGTTGGATTAGAAAGTGGTTCACTAGAAGATTGCATTTTTGTCATGCAGCATGGAGTTAATGCGGGCTTGGAGTTCTCCCTTTTGGCATCTTGGAGAGTTGGGAATAAGTATTTAGATTGTGACAAGAGATAACCATTATGATTTTAATTAATTGAATTTTAATGAAGCAGTGAGAAGGTCCTAAATCTCTAATTACAAAGTTCATTTGTAATTGTTGAACTAGAGAGTTGATAGTAGAAGAACATGGTGAAATCATGAGAATGTCATCAACATATATCAGAACAAAACAGGTTTTTAAGAAGACAACTTGAAAAACAAGAAAGTATCAGTTTTTGTTTCTATGAAATCAAGGGTATTTAGAAAATGTGTTAACTTGGTAAGCCAAACTCTGGGTGACTTAAGCAATAAATGATTTTTTGGAGTTTACAAACATGACAATGAAACTGTGAATCTTTAAATCCGGTTGGCTCTTCCACATAAATGATTTCATCTAGACCTCCATGGAAGAATGCGTTGAAAACATCTGATTGATGAATGGCCCAATTACTGCAAATTGATATGGGAAGTAAAAGTCAGATTGTTGTATGCTTTACTAGAGGATTCAATGTTTCAGAAAAAACTAATCCTTCTTCTGGATTGTAGCCTTTTGTTTCAAGCCTGACCTTGTTCTTATCATTATCATCGTTAGGTTTATACTTTAGTCCATCGACCCATTTGCATCCGATAACATGGTAATTTGGATTTCTTGGGTCTAATTTCCAAGTTTGGTTTTGAAATAAAGCTTGCAATTCTTGTTTCATACCATTCATCAAATTTTCACTTTTGAATGCGATACTGAAGGACTGAGGCTCTTCAACGCGAGACAAAGTAGTTAAAAAATACACCGTCGTGGGATGTCTAATAGCTATTGATGATAAGGGATCTGAAGAGCAATTTGATGAATTGTCTTGTAGACAAATGTCGGTAACTGGTTCAGTTTTCAAAATTTCTCTTAGCTCGGGTGTGAAATTTAATGTATTTAGAATAGGAATCTCTGATTCTAAGGGATTGGTAGGATCGAGAAGTTGAATAGAAGAGGAATTAGGAAATAGTTGGGATCAAAATTGAGTATCACAGGACGAGAGTAAAGGGTCGGTAGTATCAACATCAGTGTGGGACGATAAAGAGTCAGCTGTTCCTAAAGACATGTTAGCTGTTTCTACATATGTGTTGCTTACGATAGAAATTTCAGTATTTGAATCGTGAAAAGATCCAAGTGTTCCATTATTATGGAAAGTAGAATTAAGGTCCGAAAATGGAAATGAATCTTCAAAAAGTACAACATGGCGACAGACAAGAAGTTTACTAGTGTGAAGAGACAAGCATCTATATCTCAGGTGCACGGCACTGTACCTAGTGAATACACATTTTTCTGCCCTAGCCTCCAGCTTGTGTTTAGCATATGAACGATTACATGGGTAGCACAAACATCCAAAGGTTTTAAGAACATTATAATCCGGTTTACACTATAACAAGATTTCATAGGGTAATTGTTTATTGAGATGGAAGAACTTAGGCAATTTATGAGATAGGCAGCTGTTACAACTGCCTCATCCCATATTTTTTTTAGGCATTTTGGCTTGATGAAGCAGAGAAAGTGCAGTTTCTTTCAGAAGTCTATGCTTACGTTCTGTTGTACCAATTTTTTCAGAGGTGTGCGGACAGGACACCATGTTAACAATGCCTAGAGTTTTAAGATAATAATGGAGTGACTGGCACTCCCTCCCGAGCTAGATTAAAAAAATTTAATCTTCGAAGAAATTTGATTTGCTACTTGTTTTTGGGATGTTCCAAAAATATCTAAAACATCACTTTGCTTCGTTAAAGGGTAGAGCCAAATATATTTGCTATAGTCATTAATAAAGACAACATAGTATGAGAAACCAGAATGGGATATAATTAGAGACGGTCCCCATAGATTAGAGTAAATTAGTTTGAGGAAATTGTTGGATTTATGAAAGGTGGATGAAAATGAGAATTTATGAGATTTAGAGATATTACACGAGTCACAGATAAAGGGTTTTTGGGAATGAAAAACAGGCATGCTGTATCTTTGTACTATAAATTTTATAATTAGAGTTGGGGGTGTCCCCATCTCAAATGCCAAGTTTCTTCACAAGCTTTCTCTCCAACGTATGCAGATTTAGAATTGAGCTTGTCTAAGTATTACAGCCCATTTTTAGTTGTTCTGCGAAGGCTAATTCTGTTGGTGGTTTTGTCCGTCACAAGACAAAGGATTTAAGAAATTCAAAGGAAATGTTATTATAGGATGTAAATTTCTCAAAAGAAAATAAATTCCTAGTTATAGGTGGAACATGCAATACACTATTTAAGGAGAATGTTTTGTGAGAAGTAGTAATTTTAGAATTTCCAAGGGCTAGAATGTTCAAACATGTTCCGTTACCTATCTGGAGACGGTCATTTCTTTGATATCTTTGAGATTGTTGTATGTTGCTCAGGTCAGTAGTGACGTGATGAGTAGACCCACTATCAAGGTGCCACCCTTGTTGTTCAGCAGTGTAAGCTTCTGGTTGGCATTGATTTAGCTGAGTGGCTGAGGATATCCTTATGAAAGGTAGACAATTTCTAGCTCTATGTCCATATTGGGAACAGTTTTGACAACGGGGCTTATAATTTTGATTTCTTCGTCATCCTATGTTTGAACTTTGCTGCCGCCCATGCCGATTTCCAGATATTGAGCTGCGCTCCTGCTCAGCTAGGTATTTCTGGTACTTGTGCCAATTGTCATTTCGGGGAAAACCATTTCATAACCTTTGAAACAATGGGACTAACTAATCGTCATGGGTTTTCAAGTTCGTAACAATCTGCTCAAAACTCATGTGATCAGGATTAGCATTGAAGCTGACGACAAAGGATGAGTATTCAGGGAGAAGCCCTCTCAAAAAGGTATACAATTTTGATGGCTTGTTGACTAGATTTGCCACAATCTCCAAAGCTTTCAAAGCTGACGTGAAATCCTTGATATATTCATGAATATACATTGTACCTTTCCCAATGTTTGCAAATTGTCTGATAAACTTTATTATATTAGATTGGCTTCTTATAGGAAAAGTGCTATCGAATGATTCCCATGATTCTCTTGTAGATTTGGCTTTAGCAACACGGAGTAGTATTGACCCAAAAATGGTGGATTGAAGAAAATCGAGAACTTCCTGATCAATCCTCTAACAAGTTTCGTATTTTGGCTTTTCTGTTGTATTTCCTTGATGATCTTTGATAAAGATTGGGGGAGATACAATGTTGTTCGTAAACAGATACCCATTTAGGAGATACTGGACGATGCTCTTCCACATCTGATAATTATTTGATTTGATCTTAATTGAGATGATGACACCGGTAGAAATGACGATGGGCACTTCCCCAATTGTTGTTAGGCTTCAGGAACTTGAAGCATAATGAACGGCGGCAAATGAAGCACGCCTTTCGTGTCCTATAATGAACTCGCCTTGCTCTGATACCATTAAATTAATATTTGAGAGAAGTAGAAGAAAATAACACACAAAAGATATTGTGAAGAGGAGAAAGATGAAGAACAAAGAGAAGGAGAACACCACAAAAATAGGTTGAGATTAGGTTCGTTGTATTCCCCAAGCTTTCAAGATTACAAGGGTTGAATATTTATACTATTATATCACAGTCGTAAATAGAAAGTTCCTACTTGAATTACATATCCGTTGTAATAGTTACAACGTATATATATATATATATATGTATATATATATATAAAATTACATATTTAAATCTTGATCGTTATAACGGGCACGGGTGCACCGATCAGAGATCTTGATCGGCGTAATTGTCTCTCCTGTTATAACGGATGTGTTTAGATCTCGGCGTTATAACAGAAACTGTGTATCGATCTCCACAGTTGAGTCTGTCCTGTGGACATCCTATCTACGATTTAATCCTGTCTTTCTAGATTTAATCCTGACCTGCTATATTTAATCCTATACTCTTTTTGGACTTATATTTAGTCCTATCCACCAAGTCTCTAACGAGTATAGGATATTTAATTGATTCATTACTAAGTAATATTGATTAAGCCCCTCAAGGCTGGTGAGTTGACCCACTTGTCTGGTGCTGACTCATTAACAAGGGGAATACTTAATTCGTTGATCAACAAATAGTTCTGGTTGTTCCCTAGATATTTAAAAGATACTAGGGCAGGTAACCTAAATCTATGTGATGAACAAGATCATCCTACTGGTTCCTTGCCGATTATAATCACACCATCAAGTTAAAATATTCAAAAGGTGTAACATTTGGGTTTTTATAGTGGGATTGAAGATACGCCATGACTGTAGAAGTACATGTAAGACATTATACTCGAGTTGTTACTGTTTTGCAGTCTATTTCTTCTGTTGTGAAAGGAGCAAAGTTTATCCCACCACAGAAATGCTCTATACTTCTTCAACCCAGTAGAGAGAATTAAAACCGCAAAGTTGTATGAACTTCTTTCAGACAGGAGTTATAGTTTATTTTGAAAAACAAATTTGTCATACAAATAGACGATGAAATGTGTGACACCTCTTCTTCTCTAGCATATCTTATATATGTGTAAAAATAGACTTGATTTTAGTTAAGCTTATTTCACTACGATAGACAAAGAATAAAGTCCAAGCAAAACGATATAAAAATCCAAGGCGTATAAGCAGGACATATGCATAGTTATTCCCACACAAACCGGAAATCAACCCTAGTACATCAAGCGAATGTAAGACTCGAGGGCCCATTCTTTCTCCTCTTTATTCAATAACAACGCGTTGGCAATCACGGCGACATTTTATGCGTAGTCACACATACCGTACTTGCAGGAACCTGGCTTTGTGCAGCGCTTGTTGCATTGACCGCAGTTTCTCCAGTCGAATAAGACGTTGGTGCATCTCCCGTCGCAGCAAGCATGCCCAAACGGGCATCGAGGCTCGCAGCTATTGGCCCCTAAACGACGAGGTGTCCGCATCTCTTGCGTCGCCTCTGTATCCCAGGTGACGGAGTCAAAGCTTAACGCCATAACATCCGCTGCAAGCAAGGAGATTAATAAGAAGAAACAGCAGATCACGGTAGCGTTTTTCATCTTTTACGTAAACGGGGATTGAAGAAGATGATTCTTGGTTGGAAGGAGAATAGGTGCACAACAAGGCGACGTTGCCTTAATTTCTGGATCCAGAACGGAAGACTGGGCCCTTATTTACATACAAACCTGTAGTCGATGACTTCTCGAGCTATCGATCTTACTTATTAGCGTACGCGTGCTCCATTCGATCATGAAAATCTGCAAATTGTTCTAAAAAATCTGCAAATTTTTAACTTGATTTTAGAGAGGCTGACTTAGACGTTCTAGCAAAAAAAAAGCCACGTGTTGTGGATATGTTAAAATTATCGTCTATAGACCATCGAGTTACCTTGGTATAGAAAGTACGGAGGCGTTCAGCGCTTTACGACTCTTAACTTGGAACGTTTATTATTAGGATGTGTGGACGATGAATAAAACATGGCACAAGGAAAAAGGAAACACCGCCCGGTCCATTAGACAAAAATTAGCGCCGGATAATTACCTTTTTGATATGCTGGAATGATCGATCCAGCTTTACTGTACGGTCAATCTCTTGATCTTGCGATTTATCTGGACAAAATTTAGGTTTAGCTAATCGGCTTTTAAGGTATCCGACTGACACCTAATGGGTCAGAAAGTAACCCATTATTCAGTGGCATTCATGACAATAATGGATTTAACTATTGTTGTTATGAAGGATAGTGACGTTCTAACTTTGATGCTCCCAAATTTATGTTGTGTTAAAAAAAACAAGGTATCGGATACGTCACTTCGCAACTACTGAACGTAGCTTTCTACAAAAGCGCGTTCTTAAAAACCATGTCGCGGACGCTATTGAACCGAAATATCGTACTTTCAAATTTTGTGTAAAAAATAGATATTTTTCCTCATTCTCTTGCATTTTATCCGACAAATTAAAACTGTGACTCCAGATTTCATATGTGCTGACTTTCAACTTCACCTGTAGATCCTCTTCTGTGAAATACGTAAATTGCCCTCTATTTTTTGACTGCCCATGTGAAAACGATAGCTTATGTAGACAATAAATGATGATCATATTTTGCGGAAACTCTATCAGTTATTTTTATTATAGTGTTTATTCGAAGCGTGAGGAGGGCACTATGTACTGGCCAAAATGATATTTACTCTATGAGATAACGCAACAACGTACTTGTATGATATTTAGCGAAATTTATAAAAAATATTTTAAATAAGACGTTGGTGCATCTCCCGTCGCAGCAAGCATGCCGAAACGGGCATCGAGGCTCGCAGCTTTTGGCCGCCAGACGACGAGCTGTCCGCATCTCTTGCGTGGCCTCTGTATCCCAGGTGAGAGAGTCAAAGCTGAACGCCATACCATCCGCTGCAAGCAAGCAGATCACGGTAGCGTTTTTCATCTTTTACGTAAACGAATATAGAAGAAGAGGATTCTTAATTGGAAGGGGAATAGGTGCACAATAAGGCGACGTTGGATTAACTTCTGGGTGCAGAACCGAAGACTGGGGCCTCATTTATTTACGTAGAAACCTGTAGTCGATGACTTTTCGAGCTATCAATTAGCCTACGCGTGCTCCATGCGATCATGAAAATCTGCAAATTGTACTCGAAAATCTGCAGATTGTTCTTAAGAATCTGCAAATTGTTCTTAAAAACCTGCAAATTTTTATCTTGCTTTTTCAGAGGCCTACTTAGACGTTCTACCAAAAAAAAGCCACGTGTTGTGGAAATGTTATAATTGTCGTTTATAGACAATCGAGACACCTTGATTTAGAAAGTACTAATGATGCGTTTAGTTCTTTACGACTCTTAACTTGCACCCTTTTTTATGACGATATCCGGAGGATGAATTAAACACGGCAGAAGGAAAAGGAAAACGCCCGCCCGGTCCATTAGACAAAAATTATCGCCGGATAATTACCTTTTCAATATGCTCGGTGAATCGGTCCAGCTTTATTACACGGTCAATCTCTTGATCTTTAGATATATTTGGACAAAAATTAAGGTCTAGCTTATCGGCCTTCACGGTAACCGACTGACACCTAATGCGTCAGAAGCTAACCCATTATTCAGTCGTATTCATGGCAATAATGGAGTTAACTATTGTTGTGAGGAAAGATAGTGACATCCTAACTTTGATGCTCCCAAATTTATGTTGTGTAAGAAAACAAGGTATCGGATACGTCACTGTGCAGCTATTGAACGTAGCTTTCTAGCAATGCACATTCTAAGAAACCATGTCGCGCACGCTATTGAACAGAAATTTCGTACCTTCAAATTTTGTGTAAAAAAAAAAGAAATTCCCTCATTCTCTTGCATTTGATCGGACAGATTAAAACTGTGATTCCAGATTTTCTACTTACCGACTTTTCAGATGATGAACTCTTAGACTCTGCAGAAGTAAAAGCTCACCCAGAACTTAAACCACTTCCCTCTACCCTCAAGTATGCCTATTTGGACTGTACAGAAAGTTTACCTGTGATTATATCTTCATCCCTCACTCCAACACAAGAAGAGAGCTTACTCATAGTGCTTAAAGAGCATAAATCGGCCATAGGGTGGACTTTTGATGACATCAAAGGAATTCCATCTTCAATTTGTGAGCACAGGATATTTCTAGAAGATGAAGCTAGACCCTGTAGAGAACATCAGAGGAGGTTGAATCCCCACATGAGAGAAGTCCTCGAAAAGGAAATTCTCAAGTGGCTTAATGCCGACGTCATCTATGCGATTTCCGATAGTAGATGGGTAAGCCCGGTACATATGGTTCCTAAGAAGTCAGGAGTGACTGTTAAGCTGAATGATAAAGGAGAATAAGTGCAGAAGAGGCTAACCACTGGGTGGAGGGTGTGCATTGACTATCGGAAATTGAACAAGGCTACCAAGAAGGATCATTACCCATTACCATTCATGGATCAAATACTAGAAAAATTATCGGGGCAGCATTATTTCTGTTTTCTTGATGGCTATTCAGGATATAACCAAGTGAATATCCATCCTGAGGACCAAGAGAAGACGACCTTCACGAGTCCTGTAGGGACATATGCCTTTAGGCGTATGCCTTTCGAGCTATGTAATGCACCCGACACATTCCAACGATGCATGAATGCACTCATCTCCGATCTAGTGGGGGAGTGCTTAGAAATATTTATGGATGATTTTTCTGTATTTGGATCCACAATTGAAAACTGCCGCCTTAGCCTCACCAAAGTATTGAAGAGGTGCATTGAGTCGAACCTCGTACTAAGTTGGGAAAAATCTCATTTCATGGTGCAGGAGAGAGTAGTGCTGGGCCACATGGTAAGCAGCCGTGGCTTGGAAGTGGACAAGGCCAAGATCGAGGTCATCTAGGGCCTTCCACCTCCAACCAACCTAAAAACCCTTAGGGGTTTCCTCGGCCACGCGGGTTTCTATAGACGTTTTATCCTTGATTTTGCTAAAATTTCTAAACCGCTTACAAACCTTTTATCGTCTAAAAATAATAATTTTGAACTAACACTAGAGGCTAAGAATGCATTTGATAAATTAAAAGAAGCTTTAGTAAATGCACCTATCTTGCAAGGGCCTGATTGGACCCTTCCTTTTGAACTAATGTGTGATGCTTCTGATTTTGCAGTAGGTGCAGTGTTAGGCCAGCGAATTGACAAGAAACCCGTGGTCATCTACTACGCCAGTAGAACTTTAGTAGATGCACAGCTGAATTATTCTACGACCGAAAAGGAACTACTGGCTATTATTTTTGCATTAGAAAAATTTAGGTCTTATTTGGTAGGAAGTAAAATTACTGTTTTTTCTGATCATGCAGCTATTAGATATTTATTAGCAAAGAAGGAGGCAAAACCTAGGTTGATTAGATGGGTGTTACTATTACAAGAATTTGATTTGGAGATTAAGGACAAGCGAGGATGTGAAAACGTAGTAGCAGATCACCTCTCTCGAATTTTAAATACCCAACCTGCGTTAATAAACGATACATTTCCGGATGAACATGTCCTAACCGCACAAGGAGCATCGCTTCCTTGGTATGCGCATATTGTCAATTTCTTGGTTTCAGGACAAATTCCAACAGGTTGGACGTCTCACGAGAGGAAGAAGCTGCTTAAAGATGCAAGATTTTACTTTTGGGAAGACCCGGAGCTATTCCATCAAGGCCAAGATCAAATTTTGAGGTGCGTCCCGAGAGCGAGCAAAGGAGCATATTGGAATTCTGCCATTCCAAACCTGGAGGAGGACATTACTCGCTAAGGTAACCACATAAAATTGTTGAATCTGGTTTTTTTTGGCCTACGTTATTTCAAGACGCTCAAAAGTTTTATAACACATGTTTATCATGCCAAGCATCCATCAACATAAGTAGGAAAGATAGAATGCCTCTACAACCCATTCTAGAAGTAGAAATATTTGATTTATGGGGAATAGATTTTATGGGACCTTTTCCTAGTTCAAATGGGTATGAATATATATTGATGGCTGTCGATTATGTCTCCAAATGGGTGGAGGCCATCCCCTCAAAAACCAATGACAGCAAGGTAGTGACTAATTTTATTGAGACACATATTTTTTATAGATATGGATGCCCACGAGCGATCATTAGTGACGGAGGATCACACTTTACAAATTACAACTTTAGGAACCTCCTCAAGAAATTTGGTGTTCATCATCGAGTCACTACCCCTTATCACCCACAAGCGAATGGCCAAGTGGAATTATGCAATCGGGAGGTTAAGAAAATTTTGAGGAAAATAGTGCGTCCAGATGGGAAAGATTGGTCTAGGAAGCTCGACGAGGCATTATGGGCTTATAGGACAGCTTACAAAACCCCTCTCGGCATGTCTCCCTTCCGCCTTATCTTTGGCAAAGCTTGTCACTTACCACTTGAGTTAGAACACAAGGCCCTTTGGGCTATTAGAAAACTCAACCTAGATTTGGATAGAGCCGGCAAGCATAGACTTCTTCAAGTGAATGAGTTGGAAGAGTTAAGAAATGAGGCTTATGAGAATTCGAAGATTTATAAAGCCAAGATGAAGATGTTTCATGACAAGAGCTTGAGGAGAAGAATTTTTGTGGAGAATCAAAAAGTATGGCTTTACAACTCTAGACTAAAACTCTTTCCAGGTAAATTGAAAACGCGATGGGATGGTCCCTTCCTTGTTCAGCAGGTTTTTGAGAATGGAGCCGTCACAATTTTAGATCCTACGTCTCAAAGACGATTCACTGTGAACGGGCAACGGCTCAAACCCTACTTAGAAGAAGACGATCTTCACAGCCCCATGAATATTACGTTAGAAAAGCCATCGCATGATAGTTCATGATCCGATTAGTTTTTGTTTTTAGTACATTTCCTATTCTCTATGCTTGGTTACTTTCCTTGATTTGTTTTTGTTTCTGCGTTTTTGTTTCTGTTCTCGTGTGCAGCCACTCCGATCCATGCCCACCTAACACGTCACTGGACAACACGCATGCTGATCGTCGCCCTTCCTTCCATGGTTTGGTATTCCTTTCTCCTTCCTCTCAATTACGATTTGTCATGTAGGAACATGCCTTTTATTGAGGGGGGGTGGGGAGTACATTTACATGCATTATCCATGATTTTTTTTTCATTTTTGCATGCACAAACCATGGATATTTGATGATCTTAGGAGATGATTGTCCAATGATATGCATGATAATTCGATTCTTTTCAAAAGGGTAGAAATGCAAGAGTGGCCAGCTAGGGAATCCTAGGTGAAGTAAGCCTAGCTAGGTGCACTACGATCCATACCACGACAGTCATATCTATTACCATTATACTTCTCTCACCTCACCATCCACCTCGGGTTGAGTTAGCACTTACATGCACGAAAATTTTTAGCTTTAGTGGAGAGTAGGGTTAGTGTTAGCTCATTGGCAGTATTATTATGACGTGAGTGAAGCTCCCTGACCCATGAAGGATACATAACCGTCGGGAATAAGCTGCCGGTCTACTAAGGACGGCACATGGGTAGTGGATAAGCGCCACCAAACTATCAAGTGAAAGCTGCACTGCGCATAAACAAGCAAAAGCTTGCATCATAGTACTAAAGTTGATTGTCCTCAAAAATGACCAACAAGCAACAAATGCCAAATAAAATAAAGGTGGAAAAGCTGTCTCCCGTGTGTTTGAGCCGATGCTACTATAGCCATAGTATTGAGCTAGCATTAATGCCACTCTCTACGCCTCGTTCAGTAGTGCGCTTGGGGTGTTAACTCGATCTTATTCCATATACTATGTACTTACTATATGTACTCCATAGATCATGTGCACTTAGTTGAGGTTTAAGGCTTAGATAGATCCTAAATTTCTTCTACGCTAGTCAATTTTAATTGCTGAAAATACTCCTTGAGAAGAGCATGAATCAAAGTTATCGGAAGTCAAAATTCACCTTGAGATCATCTTTTATTCTCACCTGCATGTCATTACTAAGGGACTAGTAATGATCTAAGTTGGGGGGTGTTTGATGACTCTAAAATATGTCATCAAATAATCAAGTTCTCAAGTTTAAATTCATTACAATTATCTTGTGAATTCATGCTAAGTTCATGCATATGTATTGTTTTATGAAATCACTAACCCCACTTGATTCTTTGAATCAAGTGGAATATATTTAACGTTTTATGGCTAGTGAACATTCAGAAACAGGTTAAGAAGATCAAGGAAGAGAGGAGGATCAACAGAAGTAGGCAAAAATTCGAAGTGGCAAAAATTACGAAAATGCCCCTGAACCTGACTTAAGAGAAAACCTATAAATACTCTCTTGAGAGAGGAGTTTAGGTGTTCAGAATTTTCTCTAAGGAAACTAGGGCTTGGAGAAGAGGATTTCTGCACCCTCCAGGAGCTGATGAGCTTTTGGAGTTGGAGAGGAATAACAGACTGAAGATAGCTTGGATTGAAGAACCACCCCTCGCCGCAAGGACGTGACACCCGACGTGGGGAAATCTCAAGCTTCAGCCCTGTAATCCCTCTCTTCTCAAACAATTTTGGTTGGGTTGGAAGAGTCACAAGATCTTCCAATGTTTTCCAACTGAGGATTGTTTCGTTTTAGATTTGATTTCAGTTGAACTTTGTTTCTTTCTTGTTCTGATCATCCTCCCCAAACCTCCCCAAAAATCCCTTTGATATAGCAGAACCACTGCGCGCAGCAGCACCGCCGCGCGCAGCAGCACCGCCGCGCACCGCAACGCCGCAGCGCCAGCGCGCAGCAGCGTCGCGCGCAGCCACGCCGCCGCCAGCAGCGCGCTGCGCAGCAACGCCGCCGCCGCCAGCAGCGTCGCCGCGCAGCCACGCCGCGACGCAACAGCGCTGCCGCGACGCAGCGCCGCGGCGCGCAGCCGCCGCCAGCAACGCCGCCGCGCCGCTGGCCAGTGCCGCGCGCAGCCACGCCCGCAGCGCGGCAACAGCGTGCTGCGCGCAGCAGCGCCGCCAGCGCCGCGCAGCAACGCCGCCAAGCGCAGCGTCAGCGCAGCCACGCCGCGCGCGACAGCGCCGCTGCACGCAAACACCTTGCGCGCAGGTACCCTGCACGCAAACACCTTGCGCGCAGGTACCCTGCACGCAAGGTGTTTGATCCTTTGCCCCCAAGGGCAAAGGTGCTGTCTACAGAGAACTCCTCTGTAGACAGCCTCTATTAAGTTAAATCTTTAACTTAATCAGAGCAATAGCAGTTAAATCTTTCGACTAAACTGGGAATTAAAGAGGAATTCTGTGATTTTCCTGAGGATCATTTATCAGAGTTTAATATTTATTTTAAATTGATAAGTGACATATTTATTGAATAAAGAAGGAAATTTCTGCTGTTTTCTCCTGCTCCCTGTGGATCGACCCTCACTCGCCTTACGCCGTGAGGTTTATAAATTTGTTGCATAAGCTCTGAACCTCACACGTCTGAACTGCTAAATAACCAGTAAAAAACACATAAATTCGAGCTTATCAGCCACGATGGGAGCGTCGAGACTGAGATCTGAAACTTGTGTTTGTCAGTTATTGTTCAGCATCCAGGTCTCATCGCGAGAACGAGAATAAGAGAAAGAAGAAGAATAAGGAAAAAGGATAAGAGAAGAGGCAAAAGGCAAGGAAGAGAAGAAGAGAGGAAGGCAACTCCTGTTTCCCTCTCCCTTCTTCCTCCCCACTTGCCACGACTTTAAATTTGGTTGTCGCGTGCCCTCCACCGCCATCGCCGACCGCCTAACTGCGCTAGCAGAAAAGTTAAGAAGAAGAACGAATGAGAAGAGAGGAGAAAGAAGGAAGCCAATAAAAGAGGAGAGGAAGTGCCCACCCGCTTCCATCTTATGTTTTTGCCCCCCTGCCCAACTTCTCTAAATTTTTACTCAGTGCTCGTGCGCACTCCGGCGCCTTCCTCGTGGGTTTTCCCGTGACATCTCAAGAATGAAAGAGGTGGGGAAAAGAAAGAGAAGAGACGGGAGGAAATGTCGTCGGATCTGTCCCTACACTTCATAATTTCCTGCCCACCATTGCTATGGGGCCCCGTGCACTTTCCCAATGAGTCAACGCCTCCCAACCCTCTAAGAAGAAAAGAAAGGACACGGGAGGGGGAATTTTAGCTGCCAGATACCAAATCTGCACAGGTGCAACTTCCATCATCCGTGGCTTCTCCCTCGGGCGAGTTTCTGGTGGCGGCCATTGAAATTGTTGCCGAGTCGCAACCCCCTCCCCTGCGCTGTCCCTAAGCTTCGTCGCCGCATAACTGGCCGCATCAGCTGCCCTAGTGAGGTGCGCCAGCAAACCTTCTAGCTGTGCAGATCCCGCACTCAAACGCACTAGTCGCACCAGCCACAAGTCGTACCCGCAAAACCATATATGCCTCATCGCCGCGCTGGTCTAAGCCGCAGCGCAATGACGACATCCACCTCTTTATCCAATACCCTCTTTGCATGTGCTCTCTATCTACCACTCCAATGGCGCGTTGTCACCGCCTATCGAGCTATTCCGTGCCCCTCTTTGGCACCTCTACACTGTCCTACCAGCACCGCCCATGCATCAACGACATCTCCAATAAAGAACGACACCGCGGACAAGGTATGACGTCCCCTTGCTCGCTTGTTATATTACCATCTTTAGTATATTTTTGGACTGTGCTCCACCACGCTCGGGTTAGAAATAGGTGATAGAATTTATCAAAAAAACTACAAATTGAGTGGAACTTTGGTACAAGTTGGGCCTGTCCGTTGCGTTCAAGCACGAACCGAAAGTCTTCCATTCAACGCCGTTGAGCTATCGTCGTTTCGGCAAGCGTATCCATCACCGTCATTGGCTATCCACTCAGACCTCACAGCTCGATGAATCTCCCCACGAGTCAGGGTCTGCACGTATATCCACTTATGTTTCACGTTATGACACAGTTCCATTATCTGTAGGACACCCTCTTTGATGACGTCTGACATCAGTTACATATGGCGCATAAAATTTATCATACAGCTACGTATGGTAAAAACAAACTTTGATAAGCATATAAAGTTCCTAACAATGAGTTTTAAACAGTTTGTCCTAAACAAAAGTAAGGCATAGTTTGTACATAAACTATAAATGCACAAGCCTTTATCCGCAATAACTCCAAGTAGGGAGACTCGGGTAAGATGTACCTTCCTTTTTATAGATGTGTACCCGAAAAGTAATGTATCATGTGGAACAAAATACCAACGAGAAATCTCAATTATTCTTCTTCACCCACATAAATACTGAAATTATGGAGTACAAAGTAACGAGTTCAGCATTTGTACTGGTATTTAATCTGTTTTGTCCATGAAATATCTCAACCTGTATCATACCACAAAGAAAATTATAGGAAATGTGAACTTGTTTTGTCTTTTGCTGACATTTCTGATTTCTTCCATAAAGTTTGGTACCTAGATGTCATATAACACCTTCAGAGCTTGGTCCTCACCACATTAATCACCCCAACACATTTTCTAATAAACAAACTCTAAAACTACTTGTCTATTAGTTATTTAACATGTATTTACAACAGATCATACGGAGATGGGGGTGTATAGTGGCTTTACTTGAAGTGCCATATCCAGAAACTATCCACTAATATCTTAGCAGATTCGGAGGCTATATAACCAGCCACCCATTACGATAGATAGTTCATTATTGTTGCCTAAAATGCAGGGTTTTCTATTCATGCTTATATTTATGATAATCATATGTATATATATATATATATTAAAGTTATCCCCTGCCATAGATATTATATTTATACATTAACCAGCCATTACGATAGATAGTTCATTGTTGTTGCCTAAAATGCAGGGTTTTCTATTTCATGCTTATATTTATCAAATACATATGTATATATATATATATATTAAAGTTATCCCTGCCATAGATATTATATCCATACTTTTAGTATAAATATAATTTCTATGGCTGGGGATAACTTTAATATATATATATATACATATATATTTGATAAATAATTCATATAAAATGTAATAGGAATACTATAATTAAATGTTGATTAAGATATATGAAAATTTTTAAAAAGTATATTTTGTCTTTGAATTGAAAAACAGAAACAATGAAGGCAAAAATTCATGGGATTATATGGAGAAAAATAAGAGCTTAATTAGGTGGATACAAATGTCTGAGCGAAGTTGTAATTAGGTTAGATATATCATAGGTCCTTACCAGGTAGACAAGAAAATAAAATACTTTAATTACTTCTTATTTATTAAATACATTATAAGATAGAAAGCCATATCTACAGCCAGCTAGTCATACCTTCGTTCAACATTTCATTTCATGTTTATCAACAAAACTATTTTTATAGTGCATGTGTGGTTCATAAATACATTCTCAGACTGTGTATTTTGACAATATCAAAATATGAATATCAACAGGCTTTAAAGGTGTTTTCTATATATTACTTGTTATCCATAGGTGAGGAGTACATCAAAATGCCCGGATAGGATAACACTCCATAGTCTCACTCATATGATGAGAATGACCATCTCTATAGATGTTAAGGCTAGATAGTAGAAGCTATTTAGGGGGAAGAGTTCACCGAATTAATCCGTACAAATAGCTAAATAGTATTATACCAAATTTTGACTTAAGTTTATACACATCACAGTTTTGTAAGTTATTTTTAAACCTGAGATACCAAAGACATTGTATGGATGGACAGTTGTAATTTGCTTTAGCCTATATCGCACCAATCATGGGTTTCCAAATAGTCTTGGTTTGGGACCATATCAATAAGTGGATACCTTTAATATATATATTTATGTATTTAATAAATAAGTTATACTAGATAAACTACAAGGATAAAATACTTAAATGAGGAAAAAGATATATGGTTATATTATAAACGTAAATTTTAATTTATCAAACAAAATAAAAGATGGAGACGAATATGAAAGGATTATCTCGATAGTAAGAAGTGCCTAATTGAAGACACATACATGTTCTGGATAAGTTGTAATTAAATTAGAGATATCAAAGGGGCTTAAAATATAGATAGAAAAAACTCACAAGTAATTACTTGTGAGTTAGGAAACAAATAGAATGACGAAAAATCTATGTTTACCACCAACCAGTCATACATTCATTCTATAGCTCATTCAATGTTCATTAATTTAACTGATTTATTATAATGGACTTGTCATTTTTATAACTTTTATACTGACATGAAAATACATTATCAGACTTAACAAAATATGATGATATCAAAATATGGAGATAACGAGCCTTTAATGGAGTTTCTAGGCCCGAAGGAAGATATTTGATGTGTTAAGGATAGCGTGCACACGTTTAAAAGCTGCACAATTGAGATCACGGATGATATCCATAAACATATTTATTGTTTTATGATGTTAATTATATATTTTTGTAGTGTTAAAATCTACAATTACACATTGTTTTCATTTGTTCATGCATATCAAGTATCCTAGAACACTACATTGGAGGGAGACATAAGGACAATGTCACATAGAATAGATACGGGCACATGGATTTAAAATGTGATTTTATGTATATAAATTCTAAGAGTGGAAGAATATAATATTTGAATATAGTATAAATTATATTACATATTTAATAAATAATTAGGTAGTATTAAATTAAACATTGGTTATAAAAGAAAGAATTTTACACTATCAGGTAGGTGCATAATAAACTGATGGAAGAAGGATTCTCTTTGAAATGTGATTAAAGTTATAAAAGAAAGAATTTTACACTATCAGGTAGGTGCATAATAAACTGATGGAAGAAGGATTCTCTTTGAAATATGATTAAAATTAAAATTACGGTGTTAATTGGAATTCAGTAAACAATCGAAACTTTTATTAAAAAACAAAATATTGTCCAAGAGTAATGAAATATATATTTTTTACTTTTGAAATGGGCTTACAATGTGTTTGTATCTTTTATGGTATTTCAAAATACTTCTGGTGCCGCAAGTCATGTAAAACTAAATTAAATAAGAGATAAAATGTTTACTTAGACCTATTTAACTTTTATTTAATTTTGACGTTTTTATACATTTTCACTATTGTGTATAATTTTTGAAATAAATCTCAAAATAACATTATTTGATACAATAAAAAATATGATTGTGAAATAATTTATATATTTTTCGTATATTATTCGAAGATTGTGCCATGGGGGCAATGTGCCTTACATTTGGGATGGGGAAAAACAGATGGCTCAGATTGCTCAAAGTTAAAACTATATCATCCATTTATCTTCATTTCACACTCTAACTCACTATGTCCCTCTCTTTCCTCAGTTGGTAAATTTTCTATATTCTAGACATAACACTAGCTTATTTTTTTATATCCCCAATAGTGAAAAGGAAGAAAGAAAACATAGAATGAGAACAGAGACACATAAGCAAAGAGGTTGTTATCTTTTTCCATAATCTCCTAATCAGAGTATTATAACCGGTTTGTATGAATTTTTAACGAAGATGGTTATAAGTCAACGGTCTCATACATCCTGAACATTGGGCATGTAATTATTCATCTTTTGGATCTTAATATTATCCATATGTAATCCAATGTTTGGTGTTACCGTGCAGATTTGATCATATATATTTTTACTCCAATAGTCCATACTAAGTCATAAGTTGAATCCAGAGAACTAATCTATTAACAGGTATGGTAGTAGCGTTTCTTTATTAGTAGTACATTATTACGTTAAATCCAATTCATGAAATCAATTGACAACCGAATCACAGGTGGTGCCATGGGTCACTCCTTATCAAATGGCCCAACCAATCCATTGAGGCAAATTTCCCAGTCACATGGAAACCATATGGGCATAGTACCGTTGGGGTAGCCTTAAAATGAGTATAGATTCATATACCAAGTTGATTTGGTTACTCAATCCCTTTTCTAGTTTGTAGGTCATGGAAACTTCTTTAGTGGCAATTAGGATTTTTACGGACTTCTACGTATGCTAAACTTAATTGATGACTGGGTGCTAAACGTGGTATCGTGGATCATTGAAACAGTTCCTAAAAACATTATATTTCAGAGCGATGGGTAAAGCCTTGTTACTTTGCACTCGTAAAGTTACATCAGCCGGCAAAAAAATAGGTATCAAGCAAAGGTGGTCAATATGTGAGTGAGATCTTGATTAAAGCTCATTGTGCTTCAAAAAATAACATCACTCCATCTAACGAGAATATTTAATTTGATGGTTGACAAATAGTTATGGATGTTCGCACTATAGTTAAAGGATAATACAGCAGGTAGCCTGAATCAATGTGATGAACAATATTATCCTCCTTGTTCCTTACCAGTTATAATTACACCATGAAATAAAAATATTGAAAAGAGTTGAACATTTGCCTTCATATATTCTGGGATTACAAAAACAACATCACTTAAGAATTTCACTGAAAAGCATTATACTTGAGTTGTTACAGTTTTACAATCTAATTCTTATGTTACGACATAAGCAACCACATAAATGTTCTATACTTCGTCAACCTAGTAGAGACAATAAAGACCACAAAGTTGTAAGGACTTCATCCAGACAGGAATTATATATTTATTTAGGCAAAAATGTGTCATATAAATAGACCATGAAGTCTGTGATACATCTTGTTTTCTAGTATATCTTATATATTTGTAAAAAAAGACATGAATTTAGGAGGGATTAACTGTCTAGGATAGACAAAGAACAAAGTCCAAACATACCGATACAATCATCTAACTGTATAAGAAATACATATGCATAGTTATTGCCACAGAACTTGGGAATTGACTTTAGTACAACAAGTGAATGTAAATCTCGAGGGCCAATTCACTCGTCTTTTTATTCCATCACAACGCGCTGGAATTTATGATGACATTCTATGCGTAGTCACACATACCGTACTTGGAGGAACCTTTTTTTGTGGAGCCCTTGTTGCCTTGACCGCGGTTTCTCTTGTAGAATAAGACGTTGGTGCAACTCCTCTCGCAACAAGCATGCCCAAACGAGCATTGAGACTCGCAGTTATTGGCCCATAAACGATGAGTTGTCCGCATCTCTTGCGTTGCTTCTTTATCCCACATGACAGAGTCAAACCTGGACTCCATAAAATCTCCTTCAAAGAAGGAGATCAATAAGAAGAAACAGTAGATCACTATGGAGTTTTTCATCAATTACATAATTGGGGATAGAAGAAGAGGATTCTTGGTTGAAAGGAGACTAGTTGCACAGTAAGGCGACGCTGCCTTCATTTATGGATACAGAATGGAAGACTGGGGCCTTATTTAGTTATTTGCAAACCTGTAGTCGAAGAATTTTTTACCTAGCAATCTTATTCATTGGCATACGCCTGCTCCATGCAATCATGAAAATCTGCAAATTGTATTTAAAAACTGCAAAATTTTAACTGGATTTTAGAGAGGCTGACTTAGACATTCCACGAAAAAAGAAATGCACGTGTTGTGGGAATGTTGAAATTGTTGTTTATCGACCATCGAGCTTCCTTGATTTAAAAAGTACTAATGTGTTTAGTCCTCTACCACTCTTAACGTGGAACCCTTTTTATCGGGATGACTAGAGGCTGAATGTGTTTGCTTCAGGATGGACAACGAGGATTCTATGGAAGAAGTTAAGATCACTCAAGAATAGCATAGAGGTTAAGATCCAAAAGAAATTGGAACAAGAAAGATGGACAACTGTCGGTGAATATTCCGACTTATGCTTACAAAGCGTCAAACAGTTCACGAGCATTTATCCGCCCCTATAGTTTGTTACAAAAAAACAACATCATATACATGTCTCCCCACATGGCCCAATTGAAGTTCACATAACTCTATATTGTTGAGCAGTTGAGAACCGTTCATCTTGATCGAATGGTCCACAAAATCCCTTAAAAACAAAGGAGAAGAAAATCCTTAAGTTTGTTAATGATCTCGGCTGATCTTTCTCTGTCGATTCGTCAGGATCATTACTTCCTTCAATCTCCTCCTTGATCCTGATCATTCGGATGTATATTTTTCAGGCCTATCTTCTCACAAAACTCAATACATTTCTACCTTACAATAGCTTATGTGAAAATATCAGCAATCTGTTCCTCAGTTCTTACATGCTATAGTACTATGCTGCCTTGTTCCAAACAAGCTCGAATAAAATGATATATTCTGTCAATATGTTTTGTGCGATTGTGATAAACCACATTTTTCCTTAACTCAATTGCTTATCTATTATCAACACAAATATCTACTGATTTGGGAAGTTCTCTTCTGAGTTCTCCTACTACTTGATAAGCCTGAAAATGATGTATAAATACGTCGTTGATTGAGTTTTTATACTTATGCAATAAAATTTATAAATACAGTGTATAGAGCAAGCAAGGGGTCGAGCCGTAGGGAGGCAATGAGCAAAAATTTTATCTGATTTTAAATAAATTATTTCAAGAATAAACTAATTTTGCAATTAATAAACCTAAATTATGTTTAATTATGTTTTGAATTAATCAAAATTAAGTAAAACCTTAATTTTGATTTTAAATCTCTTCCGTCAAAACACTCAAGATAGGATAATTTTAATTATCAGACCTGATTAATTCGGATTACCATTTTTCCTAATTATTATTAAATTTTAAGATAATTTTTATGAATTAAAATTGAGAATTAATAATCAAGAAGGGGTTTTGGAAACTGAACTTCAAGATGTATGAATTTTTTATTGAAATTTGATATTTAAGTTTCTATATATTAGACTAAATTTCGAAACACTCAATTTTGAAATCCAGATAGATAAAATAGATGAATTAACCTAGTGAGAGAAAGTGAAGAATTTAGGGGAAAAGTGAAATCCAACCATAATTTAAAAATCTAAAAATACAGAATTTTTCCAAATCTATTTAAAACTAAAGATTAAAAATCAGAGCTCGAATCAAAATCCAATTGCAATGCTAATTTCATTCAAAACAACTTCTAGGGCATGTACATTTCGTCCATGCCAAGGCATTTTAGAATCTTTCAAGAAAGAATGTTGAAAATACAAATCAGACACTTACAGCTTTGAATGCAGAATCAAGATCTGCTCACTTCCAGAGCAACTCGTGTGTCCTTCTTGGCCAAATCCTTGGGGAGAGCCTCAAAAAAGTGAATTTCACCTTCGTCCTGACTTCTATTTAAAGATTGAGCAGTCTGGATTGTAGAGGGGAAAAAGACAAACATGCCCTTAAAATTTCAGCTCAATCGGACACCTAGATCTCAATATATCACATATTTACTGGCATTTAATCATGGTCGTTTGTTCGTTTAATTATTTAAGAAAAGCTGATTTTTTTTTTGGCCCATTGCTCTTTTTCCTTATTTTCGCTGCCTTGGATCTCGTTCTGCCACGTGTTTGAGCACTTCCATAGGGCCAATCATTCAAAAAATGATGTTGTATATAAATGGTTAAGAAGAAGCCACGTCACGCTTTTAGCGCCCTTTTTAAGTAAAAATAATAAAGTGATAGGCTTATCGCAATTTTTTCACACACATACGAAGTCAATTTCCATGTGCATATAATGCATGCGGAGAATCGACTACGCATGTATTAAATACACAGTGAAATCTTTATTTATATAAATGCACGTGGCGTCGGTTAGCGCGTGCATTAAATTCATGCGCCTAACCGATTCCACGTGCATTGATTTTTCGCGTATCATAAATGCATGACAAAGCGAATGAAACAAAAAAAATGAAATATACATTTTTTCTGTCGCCTTCCGCATTATGTAGTTCCATGCGATCTAATGATTTGCTCATTATGGGATTGTGATTTGCGAGTGCATAATGAGCAAATAATGCTCCCTCACTCTCTCCCATTATTATAAAAAAATTACACCCGCTTATTTGCCTGAATTTCAGGCGAATGACGTCGATGCCATGTGATATAAATATTAATATATTATAAAATGCAAAATAAATAAAATATGTATTACTTAAATTCGTAAAATCATTTCTTGGCTAAATATTGGTCAGAAAATATAAACAAAATATGGAAAAATTCCATAAAAATTAGGAAAGCCCTTACCGACCTTTATCCAAGTATCTAAGACCTTGTAAAATATATTTCTTCAATGAAATGAGGTTAAATACCATGTAAAAAGTAATAAAAATTAGAAACGATAATAAAATCAAAGTGCAAGACATTTATCTTCATTTATATATGATAACATGCAAATATGGCCATTAAACCACATAAATATAATCTAATGTTCATCAATTAAACATGATAGTTTGCAAGTTCTCATACCCCCCCCCCCCAAACTTAAATCATTGCTAGTCATTTAGCAATGTAGCATTGTTAGTGTAGATGACTTCTTCATCCATCAATCCTTAGTCATCTGCATGACGTGTTAGAGATATCAATAACATGCTCAAAAGGAACTCCCCTCGACAATTTGGATTCCACCTTGTCAGGAATATGGGTGCCATTCCTCTTGGTTTGGGTAGAGCTAATGAAATGAGATAGAAAGATGTACTTCTCTCCAGATATTACACTATGATCTAAAAGGTTCCTCGCTGCACTCTTCAAGTGGTAGACCTCTCGTCTCTCATATCAAGGACACTCTCTTCCGAGTACTGGCTCCTTTATGTTAAAATTATCCACTAAGTTTCCTCCTACTATACGATAAAAGATAGACATTCTCCGCCTCCCAGTTAGCACATAATATCAAATGTTGTGATTGCATAGGTAAGAGAACAAGAATGAATGGAAGATAGAATGCTCAAAGGGGAAGAGGTGAATTCGGAATCTATGGATATATCATTTCAGGTTGTCTTCTCCCAAGACATAAACGAATGAGACGGATACAGAAATAAAGAAATCATGTGTGATGCCCTCACTAGATTCAATACCAATAGATTGTATCATGATTGATAGACTAAAATGCCTACAACAAAACAATCCCCAAATTTATTTTTTTTTATTCCTCAGATTTTTTCTTGAAGTTGAGGACTTCTTCTTCTTCCTTTTTTTTGTAAGGGGTAACGAACATACTAAAACATTATGTAAAAGTAGAAAGAAGAGAATGATCATTGACTTTGATGAGGGCATTATGTAAAATCATTGAACAGAAGAAGAGATAATAAGAAATTGAAGGGCGAAATTAGACAGAAATGGTGATAGAGATGGGATATAGGTGATCCAATGGAAAGAGAGATAGAATGGCTTGGGAGATAGCTACCATCCATGAAAAGTTGTTGGTTAGAGAAAGGTTCGAAGAAATGGAAAGGTATATGGCATATGGTATAACAAGTGGAATGACAAATGGAATGGCATAATGGAATGGCAAAGTAGATGGAGAATCAAGAAAAGGAAATTTTGTGCTTAAGGACTTGGAGAAATGCCTATCTTCCACCCTAAAGTAAGTTTGACTTGATGAAATCATTCAAGTAGGATCGGCTTAGTGAATGGTGGCCCGGTGGGGGTCCTCCATTCATTCAGCTCTCTACCTTTTTGAGTTATAGTGCTTCAATTCTTCAATTTTCCTATCCCCTACACACTCACTAGATACCCTAGCCATTTGGAAATCGACTCCCACATTATCAAAAAGCAAGGTTTGTTTCATCTTGGCATGATCGTGATCCGCTATATAAAGCCAAACTTCCCTACACATGTAATTTGAATTAATGGATGAAGAAGGTATCCTAAAGGTGGGTTTTGAACTATAAATGGAATTTATATGACAAAGACCAAATAAAGTCTTGCAATTCTAGGCACATGAAATGTTCTCCACCCCACGAAATTATGCAATGTCCCTAGTACATGGGAATGAACATAAATATAATTCAGAAGTTCAGAATTGCAAACTTGCTTAGGCGTGATCCTTAAATTTCTTTGAAGAACTTACTAATGATGAGCCGACATCTCGTTTTCATGTGTGCGAATTGCACTTCTTCTTCTTCTTCTTTATTCCTAGAAAAGAATAACTAAGTACTAAAAACAAAACAAACAAAAATGAAAGCTAGGGAATTAGGTTAATTCCCATTATTTGCGAAATGAAAATGCAACAAAGAGAAAAAATATAGAATCCAAATTCTAAGTTGGTGCTTCCTGTTCGATGGGTGCAATCGGGTTTTCCAACATTGTTGTTGTAGGTGGTGTTCTACTTTCTGCTTCTAAATACGGCTTTAATCGCACGCCATTTACTGTGTACTCCTTCCCTGTATTAGGATCAAAAGTCAAAACTGCTCCATTATCATATGTGTCATTAATTATAAACGGTCCATCCCATCTTGATTTTAACTTACCTGTAAAAAGTTTCAACTTAAAATTATAAAGCCATACCTTTTGATGTTTCTGAACATGTTTGCAGTTAATGTTCTTGTGATGAAAATGTTTCATCCTGGCTTTATAAATTCTTGAGTTTTCATAATCTTCATTCCTCACCTCCTGGAGTTCGTGCATTTACAATAAACGTTGTTTTCCTATTGCATCTAAAGAGAGATTAAATTTTTAATAGCCCAATAAGCTCTGTGTTCTATTTCAACAGGAAGATGACATGCCTTAGCGAAAACAACCCTATAAGGAACATTCCTAAGGGTGTTTTGTAAGCAGTTCTATAGACACAAGGAGCATCATATAACCTACTTGACCAATCTTTCCCATGAGGCCGAATAATCTTTTTAATAATTTTCTTAATCTCTCTATTTGAATTCTCAATTTCACCATTGGCTAGTGGATAATATAGGTTAGTGACTCTATGTTGAACCCCATATTTCTTTAACATGGTCCTGAATTGAGAATTATTGAAATGACTTCCTCCATCGCTAATAATTGCTCTAGGACAACCAAACCAGTAACATATATGGTGTTCAATGAATTTAAGGACTACTTTATGATCATTTGACCTAGTGGGGATTGTTTTAACCCATATGGAGAGATAATCTACTCCCAACAAGATGTACTCATGTCCATCTGAATTTGGGAATGGCCCCATAAAGTCAATCCCCCATAGGTAAAAGATTTCCACTTCAATTATGGGATGTAGTGGCATTCTATCTTTCTTCTTGATAATTACCACACCTTGACACTTTAAACGACTAGACCAGAACTTAAAAGCATCAGAGAATAAGCTTGGCTGAAAGAGTCCACAATTTAGAACTATAAATGTAGTTATTTTTTGGGCATAATTGATGTCAGATGTTGTGAAGACGTCGTCCGGTCGTCACCGAGGGTAGCGGCTCGGTATCGAATCAGGACCTGGGTAGGACGACGACGTTCAGCCTCGTCCAAGAAATGCCGATGGATAAGTATGACTGGAGACGAAAATGCATGAAAGGTCCTACTATGGTACCTGCGTGCGCCGAAGTGCGGTGTTGCCGTTCCAGAGATTGACGGGGTCACTTCTGGTGAGGTCAAACGGACCTCCCGAACGTCGCCCGAGAGGGTCGAGGGCGAGTACGTCGCCGAACGGGAATACCCCACTAATATGCTCACATGCGTCAGGAAGACCCGACCCGTACGAGGCAGGTAAGACTCTCGTGAAGATTATCATCGTCGTTTTCTCAACCTGTCTCACTCTCACCAACGTCTAACCTGAGCGCGGAGGAGGCAAATCGAAAGTATACTAAAGAAAGTAAGAAACGTAAAGAGCAGAGAGATGGGGGTACCTTCGTCGCGCTGGTGATGGATATCTCGTATCAATGTGATCCGGAGAGTGGCGGTTGCAGGGCACGGCGTCGGAAGGGCGCGGACGGCGATGAGGCGACAACGCGGCAGTCGGTCGGTGGGGCGGGTGCATGGTGCCGGGCGAGCACCAGCGTTGGCGCACAGGCAGGACCGAGCGCGGTCGCAGGCGGCCAAAGGCGTGGCGCGCCAGTCGAGTCCAAGGCAAGAGCGGCGCAAGCCGCAGGACGCTGCGCAGGCACGGGCACGGCTCAGGGCGCAAGACCGAGGCACAGGGAGCGCGGCGCGATGTGAAGGGGAACATTCGTGCGGCAGCGTGCGCAGCGCGGGACGCGGGCGTGCGGTGACCGCGCGGCGCGAGTCGCCGTGGGCTCACGACGCGAGTGGGGGATTGTGGAGCGGCATGTTCTAGCGCGAATGACACGGGCAGGAGGTCGTCTCTGCCCTCCCAGCGGCGGCAAGAACAGCCTGCCATTGGTTGGATGTCGACGAGCGCGCCGACCCGCGGTGGTGAGTTGGCAGAGGATGCGGAGGGGAAACTTGGACCCCCGACGATGACGGGCAACCGGAAGGCAGCGGGACGGTGACAGGAGCGGCGATGAAGTGGCGTGTGGTGGTGGGGAGGGCGACGGCAGCACGAGAGGCGGCAGAGGTGGCGTTTTGGCGGGGGAGGTGCAGACAGACTCGAGAGGCGGCGGTGTGGCACAGTTTGGGCCGCGGCGGCGCTGCACGGTGGTGGAGGTCGAGGGGTGGCGGCGGCGCGTGAACGCTGGCAGAGGTTTGCTGGCGGGGGGGGGGGGGGGGCTGGCGGATGGCGATGGCGTCGGTGACTTCTTCCTTCCCTCTTCTTCCTTTCTCCTCCCTTCTCCTTCTTCTTCTTCCTCTTCTCCTTTCTTCTTCTTTTTCTTCTTTCTTCTTATTCCTCTTCTCACGATGGTCACTCTTTGACTTCCAACGTTAAAACTTCAAAGAAATATCAAGAGTAGTCTGGGGGGGGCACCCACCCCTCCTTATATAGGAAGGATGAAATGGGCCCCTTAAACTACAAAGGAAAAAGGAAAATAAAAGGCTTATAAGGCCCACTAGGTAGATGGGAGGGGAAGATATCCTCATATGGGTTCTTCCCCTCCCTACGACGACAAAATAATAAAGATGAAAAGTTATGAAAAGAAAATAAGAAACGAGTAAGTAAAACGATCCGAAGGTGGCGTGTCGTCACACCGAATATCTGAACACGGGGTTACGCGTCGATGCTGCGGCTCGTCGTGTCCGCTGGACACGTGTCGGTGGCGGGCTCGATGATGGTGCTGGCTCCTCGAGTGATGGCCCTGCGGTGTCGGACGGTGCCGCGCCATCAATAATGTCCACAACATCAAGAAGAAAGGCAAGCATAGAGTATACTCCATTGTTCTTCCTCGGGTACACATCTTCTAAACACATGGTCAACACCTAATTTAAACCGTTCAGGCTCATCATAATAATAGTAATTAATATCTTTATAAAAAAAATTTCTATCATTAGTATCCCAATCATTAGGTTATAACCCTATGACAAAAAAATTCACAGTATGACCATATTATCGAAGCTTTTTACCTTGAAGTTCAAAAATATATTTATCAGGAAATTCATCATGGATAGGGATGGATAATTCTGTAGACAACCTAGAAAGATCATCTGCTACTGTATTATCTATTCCATGTTCATCCTTATTTCTAAATCAAATTCTTGTAAAAGTAAAATCCACCGTATTAAGCTAGGGTGGTTTCTTTTTTATTTAATAAAACATTTAAAGCTGCATGATCTGAAAAACAATTATTTTACTACCTAACAGATAAGAAAACAAAAATCTAAAGCAAAAATAATATCAATCAATTGTTTTTCAGTTGTTGAGTAGTTTACCTATGCTTCTCCAAAAGTTTTGCTTGCATAGTAGATCGCAACTGGCTTCTTGTTAATTCCTTGTCCTAAAATAACTCCCACTACACTGTTAGAGGCATCACACATGATTTTAAATGGTTTACTCCAATCTGGAGCTTGTAAGATTGGTGCTTGAATTAAAGACTCTTTTTATCTACAAGAAAAATGCTTTAGCACTTTCATTAAAAACAAACAATGTATCTTTAGACAGTAAATTAGTTAAAGGTTTTGAGATTTTAACAAATCAATAAATCTTTTGTAGAAGCCAGCATGCCCTAAAAGTCCCCTAAGTTGTTTTAGGGTTGTGGGCAGGGGGAGGTCGTTGATGACCTCGGCGTTAGCCATGTCCACCCTTACTCCATCATTGCTGATATGGTGCCCTAGGACAATTTCCTCCTCCATCATGAAGTGGGACTTCTCCCAACTTAACACCAGATTGTTCTGTAGACATGTCTACAACACCTTGGTTAAATTAGATAAACAACTATCAAATGACGAACCAAAGACTGAAAAGTCATCCATAAAAATTTATAGACAATCCCCTACTAAATCAGAAAACATAGCAGTCATACATCTTTGAAAAGTAGTTGGTGCATTGCATAACCCAAAAGGCATCCTTCTAAATGCAAAAGTACCTATTGGACATGTAAATGTTGTTTTTTCTTGATCACTTTTGTTAATTTTAATTTGGTTATACCCTGAATATTCATCTAGAAAACAATAAAAATGTGTCAATCATCTATATTATAGCTATAGGTACAACAGCTATAACACATGGGTGGCCGGATTTTGATTTTTTTTTTTACATGTGTACTTGGTGTACACTATGGCATTTGCCTTATTCAAATGGCTACTTTGCCTTATTTGGGATTTATGGCTCTGCCTTATTTGCAATGGTCGCATCCTTTATCCAACCCATGCTTTGCCTTAGTAGACAGGCAGCTTATTCCCCCGATGAGGTTTTGTATTCCCCACTAACTCAGGGAGTTTCACTTTGTCAATAGTAGTAGCGCTTGATGACTGACACCAATTCTACACCTTGCTAAAAAGATTTTTCATGGAAGGTTTTCATGACGAGAGCTTAAGATGTTGTGAACGAATTAGGTGAGAAGCAGAGAAATGGGAAATCATAGTCTAGGATCATGAGATGTCTGAATAGAACACTAGGTGTTCTTAACTCACCCTAGGGAAATATCTAAACCCTAACTCCTTTGACTTTACCAGTATTCCACCTCAACCTTCATCACTTAGGTTGCTCTCTTCACAACTTGCCAAAACATTCTCAATCTTATGGGATATGCTTAGTGATCATGCATGATACAATTTGTGTAATATGTGAAGTGTTAACATGAAGTGCAGATCTAGTTATGATTGGCTTCACATTTCCCTTGTTAAGTATATAGCCAAGTGGAGGGGGTTGACTATACTGATGTGTTTTCCCTTTTGGTAAAATATACCTCCATTCGTGTTTTGTTGTCTCTTGTCGCATCTCACGACTTGGAGTTAGAGCAAATGGATGTGAAAACTGCCTTTCTTCATGGTGATCTAGATGAAGAAATTTATTTGAAGCAGCCAGAAGGCTTTGAAGTCAAAGGTAAGGAGGACCATGTGTATTTGCTAAGGAAATCTTTATATGGGCTAAAGCAGTCTCCAAGACAATGGTATAAGAGATTTGATGCTTTTATGATAAGAGCCGGATTTACAAAGAGTAAATTTGACAACTGTGTTTATATTATGAGGTTGTCGAGCAACTCTTTTGTTTATCTGCTGCTTTATGTGGATGATATACTAATTGTAGCAAAAGAGATATCTGAAGTCAACAAGCTGAAAGAGAATCTGTGCAAGGAATTTGAGATGAAAGATTCGGGAGCAGCAAAGAAGATCCTTGGAATGGAAATTCTAAGGAATAGAGAAGCACGTAAGCTTTATCTATCCCAATCTAAGTACATTGAAAAGGTTTTGAGACGCTATGATGTGTGAGATTCTAAGCCAGTGGCCACACCTCTTGCTGCTCATTTTAAGCTTTCAAGCTAATTGTCACCAAAAACAGCCGAAGAAGAGAGCTATATGGAAAAGGTCCCATACTCTAGTACAGTTGGTAGCTTGATGTATGCAATGGTTTGCACTCGTCCAGACATTTCACATGCCGTTAGTATTGTGAGCTGATATATGGCAAAACCAGGGAAGGCTCATTGGCATGCAATGAAATGGATCTTTCGATATGTACGAGGTACCATTGATACTTGTTTAGAGTTTGGGAGATGTGGAGTTGCTCTTTGTGGTTATGTTGATTCAGATTATGCTGGACACCTTGATAAGAGAAGGTCTCTTACCGGCTATGTGTTTACCATGGGAGGTGGGGCTGTTAGTTGGAAGGCTACTTTACAGCCAACGGTTGCATCATCTACCACCGAGGCAGAATATATGGCACTTACTGAGGCAAACAAGGAAGTAATATGGCTAAGATTATTGGTTGGTGAACTGCACTCATGTCAGGAAACAACTACTGTTCACTGTGATAGTCAAAATGCCATACATTTGACAAAAGATCCTATGCATCATGAGAGGACTAAGCATACCGATGTCCGATATCACTTTGTTCGAGACATTGTGGCACAAGGTGACATTATGATGAATAAGATCAGTACCAAGGATAACCCAGCTGACATGTTGACCAAGACACTTTCGACAGCAAAGTTTGAGAAATGCTTGGATATTATTGGAGCTCAAAGATTCAACATTTTTCAAGCTGTGTTGACCAAGCCAAAGGTGGAGATTTGTGAGGGTTGACTTGTTCAACACTAATGTTCTAGAAACTTTCAGAATGATCTAGAATTCTCTGGACTCTTCTAGAATATTCTAGATGCTTCTAGAACCATCAAGACTCTTCTAGAACCTTCTAGATGCTTCTAGAATGTTATCGATCCTCTAGTCCATCCTAGAAGCTAATGGATCTTTCTAGAAGCTTGTGGGTCTTTATAGGTGTTCTAGAAAGATGTGGAAACCTTCTAGACAGGCAAGTTTCTAGAAGCTTCCAAGGAGCTCTATAAAAGGAGGTGTCTTCCTCATCATGGGGGGAATTCTGAAGGAATTCTTGAGAGCATCCTGTGAACATCCTTGGAGGATTCAAGCTTAGCTAATTGGAGAGTTGGAGAAGAGTTAGGTGTTGGGTTCTAGAGGCCTTGCGATGGACGAACAAATCAAAATGATGCGCAGCGGAAGACTTTTGCGAATCGAACGGCATCAACTAAAAACCATTAAACGAAGTACCTTTGCACGAATCTCATTCGTGATTTTTTGGATCCCGCAGTGAGACGAGTCGAGCTGCCCAAGTGTGCAGCCTCTAGACGTATCCACGCGGTCCTCGGTGCGTCGCATATCCTCCTTCTCATTGACGAGCCCCGTTCTTTCTCCTTCGGCGTCGTTACGTCGTCCTGATCACATCAGGGATGGAGAGGGGGTGTGGGGAGTGTGGAGAAGAAGGGGAAAGGCCCCTGAACAATTATGGCCTGGGTGAATTTCGTTCAGGGCTTTCCCCTATTTATACTAAGTGGGTATTTTTCATAAAAACTCCCAAAACTTAAATATATCTTCCAACGTCCAAAAGACCATTTGCGTGTGACCCTCTAGGCCCATGTATCATTCTAGTTAACGACTCCAGTGGCCCAATAACCTTTATTGGCCTTCCAAATTAATTAACTATATAATCATATAAATTAATTAATGTCGGATCGATTTAACCCAATCAATAGGTCGAGACTCCGACACGTGGGGTGCCAAGCTACACCTCGTGTCCTAGAAGATACAAAGGAGTGTGTATCGACTCACTCATGGAACCTGTTCATCATTGGTTACCGTGTATGTATAATCCCTCATCCACTTGATGCTCCTTGGACGACTTAGGGTATGGTCAACTGTCAAACCCTAATCGATCATCCGAGTTAGTACTGATGCATTCGGAAATCATCGGAGAACTCTTCTCTGATATTTCACTGCCTTGGCCAAGGACTTCGTTGCATCGTCTTCCTTGATCAGTCACCTCTTATACCGAGGGTGGACGATCCCATCTTGACCACTCAATTGCCTTCGTGTACTTCTTGATGCACCCGAACTAAGACCGTTTAGAATCCCATGATTAGAGACTCGTTGGCCATAACCAAAGTACAACCGTCTGTCCACAAGACGTCTTTGGTGTCTCAAGTCTATGAACCACTTAGACAACCATGTTGTGAATCAATCTGATTGACACTTCGGTATAATACCATTCTGGGATTCATACGAATCAATTCAGTGAACTCTTTCCCCTAAAGAGCACCCACTATCTATCCCCAGTGTCGCCACACAAATGGCTACGGGACCAACCATACTCATCATACGAGTGAGGCGAGATAGTGCCATTCTATCCGGATACTTCGATGTCCTTCTCTCGTATCCTTCGAATAGGAATGTTTAGAACACATTCTTAAAGACTAGTAATCTCCATCTTACGATCTCATCATAATTCACTAAGTCCGATCATGTATTCATGGACTTCATTATACGCATCACACGTGCACTATAATGAATATGTTCTATTAATGAATATGGAACGAGATGTGGAATGTGTGATTGGCTTGCCAGCCACATATATTTCCATCATTAGGGACAAAGCATCTTGCAAAGAGGCTTTTGGAAGAAGGTGACACCATTGGCGTATCTTCTTATTGGTTAGTCCCCTTGGAGAACTTGTTCTCTTTTCTCCTTGTGTACTTGCTATTTTGGACCACTGTTGTGAACACTTATCATCCTGTTCAAGAAGGTTATTTTTCTCCAAATTAGTGTGTGGGTTTTGTTTACTCTCATCCCTATATTAGTTGTGGATTCTTGAGTTACTTAGATACATACTTAAGGCTCCATTAAGATAAGATCCTCAACAAGAACTTTCGTAAAAAGATAGACTCGCGATCTAGAATATATATATCGACGAAAATTGAGATATGGCTCATCGGCTCTCAAGGTATCTGAGTAACATCTTAAGCGTCAAAAGGAAAACCCCAAATTCAATTGCATTAACGCTATAGTTGACTAAGTCTTTTTTGACATTTCATAACAATAATGGAGTTAACTATTGTTGTCACGCAGGATAATGATATTCTATTTTTTAAGTTTACATATATATTGTGTAAAAAGAACAATAAAGGATACGTCATTGCGTAATTATTGCACGTAGCTTTTTTAGGAAAGACGGACTTCATGTCAAGTGATTGCTCCTAATATGGAACAGAATTATGCTACTTCTGATTTTGTGCAGTAAAAATAGACATATTTCATGGCTATCTAGTGTTTGTATTATTCTCACGATAGTCTTTATTAAAAGTTTGATAAGCGCAATAAGTACAGGCTGAACTGCTATTTCCTGTCTAAGATAACATACCGCGGTCTTTATGTGTATTTGGTTAAATTTAACTTTGGTCCTTGAAGAAAGATGCGTCGGTCTGAATAATTTTAAGTTTTATTATTTTTTGACTTATTTTGGCACAACATTTCTGACGCATACCTTTCTTGGGAGATAAATATTCCCTTTTCATCTTGAAATATTTGAAGACCAAGGAAATGATGAAGTAAACCAAGATCAGTCATCTCAAATTCAGACATCATTGGGTTCTTGAATTCTTGAATAAGGGAATCTGACGATCCCATATAAAACATGTCATCAACATAAATACTCACAATCATAATATCACCTTTCCTCCTCTTCATGTATAAGGTATGTTCATTTTTACTTCTTTGAAAACCATACTTTATCAAAAAATGATGTAACCTTCCATACCATGCTCTTGGTGCTTGTTTTAAACCATATAAAGCTTTCTTCAACTTGTAAACTTTTTCCTCTTTTCCTTTAACCACAAATCCTTCAGGTTGCGTAACATAAACTTCTTCATTCAAATACCATTCAGGAAAGCAGATTTAACATCAAGCTGATATACTTTCCACGCCTTTTGAGCTGCAATGGCTAACAAAAATCTTATTGTTTCAAGTCTTGCAACAGGTGAAAATGTTTCAAAATAGTCAATTCCATAATTTTGTGCATAACCTTTGGCTACTAACCTTGCCTTATACCTCTGTATACTCCCATCTGCTGCATGCTTGATTTTGTAAACCCATTTTACTCCAATAGGTTTAATTGAAGATGTAAAATCCACAAGCTCCCATGTGTCATTTTTTTCAATAGACTTAATTTCATCTTCCATTGCATTCTTCCACTCTTTTTTGCTTTTAGCTTCTTCAAAGTTTACTGGTTCATCATGTGACAGAAGTGCAAAAATATTTGTCTCATATAATTCTTTTACCGACTTTGTCTTTCTTTGTGGTGATGGGGATTCATCTACAATCCCTCTTAATTCAGAATTTCTATTTGAATGAAGGATAGAACCATACTTTCTCCATTTCATTCTTTGTATTTCTGAATTCCTTTCGCCTTCTTGATATGTAGGATTTTCATTCCAATCCCAAAAGCTTTCCTCATAAAAAATAACATCTCTTTGAATAATCACCTTTTTTGTTAAAGGATTATATAACCTGTAACCTTTGCTTTCATTCCTATATTCAACAAAAATGCATTTCTCACTTTTCTTGTCCAACTTCCCACGTTCACTTTGATCAATTAAAGCATAAGTAATGCATCCAAATACTCTTAAATGACCAACGACTGGTTTCTTCTCATACCAAGCTTCAAAAGGTGTCATATCATTCACGGCTTTTGTCAGAGAAATATTTTGAATATAAGCTGCAACAGCAACAGCTTCAGCACAAAATTCAGTAGGCAAATTTTTTCATGCATCATGCTCCGACTAGCTTCAACAAGTGTCCTGTTCTTCCTCTCAGCAACTCCATTCTGCTGAGGAGTCTTTCTTCCAGTCAATTGTCTACGAACTCCAACCTTTCTGCAATAATCCTCAAATGGCTTTGAAAGAAATTCTCCTCCTCTACTTGTACGTAGAATTTTCAAAGAATGTCCACCCATATTTTCAGCCATTGCTTTGAATTCAATAAATTTATGAAATACCTCTGATTTCTCTTTCAAAAAATAAACCCAGCACATTCTTGAGTAATCATCAACAAATCGTAGGAAATACTTACTTCCACTCAAAGATGAGGTTTTCATAGGACCACATACATCTGCATGAACTAATTCGACAGGTGCTCTTCCTCTCCATGGATGTTCATCTGAAAATTTTCTCTTCTTCTGCTTGCCATAAATGCAACCGTCACAAATATCATTTTCTTTAGAAATAAACGGAAAGTCCTATACAAGCTTTCGTCTACTCAAAATTTTTAATGCTTTGAAATTCAAATGACCAAACCTTTTATGTCATAACGATGTATCATTCATCTTTTTTGAAATCATTGCATGATTGAGAAACTCTTCTACTTTCACAGGGAACATCCTCTTACCAATGCTGTTAATATACATGACTGGCTTCTCCTTCCTCTAGTTCTTAACAATACACATATTATGCTCAAAATGAAATTTCATACCTTTCTCCATCAGCTATCCCAAACTCAATAAGTTATGATAAAAATTTGGAACAAAATATACATCTTCCAGTCTTTTCTTTCCTCCTAAAGTTTGAACTTCAAGTGTTCCTTTTCCTTCAATCTTTACTTTCTTTCCATCACCCACTTTAACTTCTCCTCTTCGTGTCTCATCAAATTCAACAAACATATTTTTGTTGAAAACCATATGATTGCTTCAAGCTGAGTCAAGAAACCATAGACCTTTCAAATCAGAATAAGATGTAATATTAGACATAAATGCGTCATGTTCTTCAGCTTCCACATAATTGGCTTGGTAATTTTGTTTTGAATACCAATATGCTTCAAGATGCCCATATCTCTCGCAATAATTGCACTGAAATATTCTTCATACTTCGGGATATGCATTATCCTCTCTTCTATTCGATTGATATCTTCCTCGACCTTGACCTCGTCCTCGACTTAAACCTATGCGACTAAAACTTGTTTCATATCCTTCTCCAAATCCTCTTATTTGATTAAAATAGTCTCCTTGATGATTGTCTTCTCTGCCTCCTCTTGTCGATCTTCCTCTACCTCTTCCTCTGTGAAATTGACTTGAGTGTGACAACATAGCCTGATATTCTTTTTTAGACAAATCAATATTTTCCTTAAATGCTTCTTCAATTGATTTTTCCTTTGACCTGTTCATTCTATCTTCATGAGCAATCAAAGAGCTCATCAAATCATCATGAGTATATGTATCAAAATGTTTTGATTCTTCAATTGCAGTAACAATATAATCAAACTTAGTGGGAAAACTTCGTAGGATCTTCTCCACTATTTTTCTCTCTAAAATATCTTCTCCGTGTCTGCTCATTTGATTCATAATTTAAAAAACTCTAGTAAAATAGTCTTGGACAGATTCTTCAACCTTCATAGATAAAGATTCAAACTCTGTTCTCAATGTTTATAATTTCACCATCGCTACTTTATCACCTCCATAAAACTCTTTCTTCAAAATATACCAAGCATCATGTGCTGTAGTTGCCTAAAAAATCATTGTAAACACCTTTTCAGTAACAGATTCATGGATAATAAACAAAGCCTTTGCATCTTTTCTATTCACATCTTTAAATTCAGTTTTCTTTGTTTCATCTGGTATAAAACCATTTTCAAAAATATCCCATAAATCTTGACTTCTAAATAAGGGCTTCATCTTGGAACTCCACATAGAATATTTTTCTCCATTAAAGGAGTTGCAGTAATGATAGAGCCTTCCCAGGGTGCTTTCCCAGCCATTTAAAAGAAAAACAACACCAAATCAAAACCAAAAGTAAGCTCAACTTTACCTTACTGGTGTAATAAGTCAGTAGCCTGAACTCTTGGAGCTTTGCTTTTACTTCTCTTCCACAATCCGTAGGAAAACTCCAGCTCTGATACCAATCTGTTGGGGCTTGGGAACAAAACTCACTGCTCACTTGGATATGCAACACAACATCAACACAGAAAATAAAATGTAAAACTTATTTTTTATTTTCAAACTAGGTACATATATAGGAATTTATGTTCCAACTGACATAGTAACTGACATAAAAGTCTTTAGAAAGTCAACAATACTAACACAGGTTATGTAAAAATTCCGTTTCTTCTCTCCTAAAATAATATTCTAATCCAAACCAATATAATTTGGAAACGTTCCATATAGTAGTAATATTTTAATATATTGTTCAGTTGCTCCTAATACTTAAACGATATATTTATTTTGAATACTCTGTCTAGTTATTCTTTATTGTTGCATCTTTTCGTTTCGCGAATGGTCAATTTAGATGAATGACCTATCATGTGGAAGGTAGGACCTCGAAATGTGATGTCGGTCACTTTGTTTTATTTTTTAATACTTAATTAAATCCAAGATACTTGTTTGAGACTCAACAATTTCTGTGTTTTTAGTGGTTAGGAAAGTCAATAGAAATATATTCTATATTTTACCAGCTTCTAGTTGAACAAAACTTGAGAAATGAATGTCCCAGAGTATTGCATCATCCATCATTAATATTCTTTTCTGGAACAGTTCCCATAACCGCGAAACTAAGCAATACTGACCAAGCCTTGTTTTTCCATTCACCACCCATCCTCAGATAGGATAAGAAATACTAAATCGTTCAAGATTAGTCATCGATGGAGGTATTGATTGACGGACCAGATGCTTTCAAGTCGAATATCGTTATAGTATCAACCGTTGGCTGCCAATAGAACTTCTGGTCGACAAAACAAATATTTAGGCCAAGAGAACTGCAAGTTGAAAGAAAGGCATGGGTTTACTAATGTGAGTTTTGTTAGTTCTATGTTAACACAAAGGTTGATTTTACCTGAATTGAAGCAAAAGTTTCAGTAAGGTCTTAACATCGCGTATTGAGGAGGATTATATGACTTGTGTCTTACCAGGGGCATCCAAAGATATAGAATGACTGAAAGGGTCCCTCAAAAACATTTGTATAAAATTGGGTGCCCTTGTGGAAAGATGGGTGCTTTCTTCACGCAGAAACGGTTGGTTACCCTGCCAAAAAAGGAAGGTGCGGTTCCACTTTGTAATTAAATCTTTTTATATTCTAGCCATTTCGTAATGAAGTTGGCGTACCCCTCTAATCCATGCAAGTCTTTTGAAAATTATTATAGCGATGAAGTATACAGAACCAAAAGAGATTTACAAACCCTAAAATAATTTGGCTATGATAAAACATTCACACGTTTCTTGAAGGGTGAAAGTTAAAAGTTACATTGTAAATTGAGCTAAGTTGCCTAAATATACGGTAATGTGTTATTTTAGACAGTAAAAATCATTTCAGCAAGCGCCTCTAATAAATTTTCCGATGAAAACAAGAAGAAATTTGCTAGCACTGAAACATCGAACAAGCATCATTCATAGACTTGCGGTCAAAGTGCGATTATCAGTTTATTTTCTGCTCAAACTTTAGCTATCCCTCAGTTCCTATGGGTAAGCAAAACAATAGCGGGGAAAACACTAACAATGAGTAGAAATCTCTGTTTTGTTGGAATAAACTTGAACATACCGCGGTTCTGGTCGATGCAAGACGCAAATACTACCCATGAACTTGAACAATTGCCTGGCCGACGGTTTCCAAGCATGTTCTTTGGTAGAAAGCTCCGTTCCACAGTTGTACAGTGACGTATCCTATGAATGCACGCTAAACCACGTCTTTCATACACATTATGTATCGGTGAACGTAAACATTAGAACGTTATTACGCTGTATAACACCAACAATTAACTCCATTATTGGTATGGAGGATAAAAAATAGTATAGGAACTGTGGCGCCAATGCAATTGATTAAGGGGTTTCACTTCTGATGCTTATGCTGTACCTTAATTTCTTTCGAGATATATCACCAAGCTCGTTAAATTGTATTTTTACTCATGTTGGTTGATCAGTTCAGAATATCAAAAACATAGACAGCCGGGGCAAACTTTTATCTCGTAAACCGGGTGTTGCTCTTTTTTTTCTCCTGCAAAGGTCTATTTTTGTTGCCGACAATCAGTTAACGATATGTTCCTCAAACCCCACTCTTATTTTTATATTACACGCTTTTACGATCTCTTTTGACAACTAAACGTGATAGCAAGATTACGGTCGTGCTGCGCTTTCACGAGAGGCGACTCGTCACATGCATTCATGTTACCTGATGTACTATCTTTAAACAGGCTTCGTCGACCATCGTTTCTCTATTTTCGGTCAACGAGTTTCATATTCTCCGTATACGTTTACGAAGGGTTCTGTCATCTAGAATCATGATTACTCAAGCTCTCCTTCGAAGAATAATTCATCTCGCTGGATATTAATTTTTTTATCCAAGCTGATGCCACTTTTTAAATGAAACCCAACAAGGCTTGACCCATCGCTCTTAATTATACTGATCAGGGGAACTGTTCGTCAAAGATTTTCATAATGCACGAGGCCACGTGTAGGACCCAGTCACTGGACAAAACTATCGGACGTAGAAGACCATGAAATCCTAATAGTATCTCTAGAACCTCAGTCGAGCTCAAAACTAGAAAATAGATGTAAAACAATATTCTCGGGGTACATCTCGTTCAGAGCGTCAAATGAAGGGACTAGCAAAATTATTTTTGCGAGCCCCTTCTTTACAGATGACGTCTTGCTCTATTAGATAACAATCTAGCAAATCCAAAGGCGTAACAGCGAACGTTTTTAATCGGGGGCTTAAACTAAAACCGGAGGTTATAATACGAGACAACTAAACCAATTAGAAACTTAAGATCGACCAAATATAACCTATCGTTCGAAGTTGATGATTCTTTAGAAGAGTTTAAGATCCCGGGTTCATAATCTTCTTTAACAAGGATGGGGTAAAACTTTGACACATATTATGACATCTTACAGGAAAACAGTATGTATCTTTCGGAAACGTAAAATCGTACAATAGAGAAAACATAATGGGTTTTAACGAACGTTTCGTTAACTGACTCAATTTTTCAGACGAGCCGAGAGAACCAGAACGAAAACGCTAAGAGTAATTCCATAAGTCGGCAACATTCGTTCATTTAAAAACTCGTCTCACTGTAATATAAACAGAGGATAGAATCAACGATACTGTATTTTTCCAGCCTTTCATCTGAATGTCTAGAACAGGACCCGGACCGATCGGTGCCTCAATTGTCTACAAAACACAAAATACCTAAGGGCAAACTGAGATTGTACATATTTCAAACAAAATTATACCAATCTTCCACGTGCACAAGAAACAGATACATTATTATTCATGCCCACACAAAACGAGCACTGAACTTCCTTACAAGCGAATGCATGTCTCGCGGGTCCGTTCATTCGCCTTTTATTCCACCACAAAGCGTTGGAATTCACGTCCAGATTTTACGCGTAGTCACACATGCCGTACTTGCAGGAGCCTTCCTTTGTGCAGCGCTTGTTGCATTCACCGCAGTTTCTCCAGTCGAATAAGACGTTGGTGCATCTCCCGTCGCAGCAAGCATGCCGAAGCGGGCATCGAGGCTCGCAGCTATTGCCCCGTAAACGCCGAGCGGTCCGCAGCTCTTGCATCGCTTCTGTATCCCAGAAGTCAGAGTCATACCTGGAGGCCAAAACAGCCCCTGTACGCAAACAGATCAATAAGAATAAACAGCAGATCACGGCAGCGTTTGCCATCTCTTAGGTAAGCGCGGATAGGGGAAAAAGGATTCTTGATCTGAAGAACATAAGGTCCAGAATACCGGCGACCTTGCCTTGGTTTCTGGATGCCCATTTGAAGACGGGGGCCTTATTTATTTACTCAGCGAACGGTTATCAAAGACTTTTCGACCAAGTTTCTTTTCTATTCATCGGGGTACGCGTGCCCCTTGAGATCATCAAAACCTGCAAATAGTTCATGGAAATTTTATTTTAGAGAGGTTGACCTAGACGTTCTACCAAGAAGGCATGAGACGTGATCTGATAACCAAAATGCGTTTGAGACTGTCTGGAAAGTAACTTGATGTAGAGAGTAATAATGCGTTTAATCCTTCACAACTCTCAACCTGGAACCTATTTAATTGGACTGTCTGGAAGATGAATGAACCGTCGCAGAAGGAAAAAGAAGACCAGCGCTTGGTTCATAGGACCAATAGTTTGGCCCGGCAAATTATGTTTCTGATATGCTGGGCTGATAAATCGAACTTGAATAAAAAGATAGTCTCACGATCTTGAATATATATCTCGATGAAAACTGACATATGGCTCATCGGCTCTCAAGGTATCTCAGAAACACCTTAAGCGTCAGAGGGAAAACCCCAATTTCAAACGCATCAACGCTACAGTTGCTTAACTTTTTTTTTATCATTGATAACAATAATGGAGTTAATTATTGTTGTTATGCACGATAATGACGTTATATTTTTTACGTGAACAGATATATTGTGTAAAAAGAACAGTATAGGATACGTCACTGCTCAACTATTGCACGTAGCTTTTTAGCAAAGATGGACTTCATGTCAAGTGATTGCTCGTAACGTGGAACAGAAGTATGCTACTTACGGTTTTCTGTAAAAAAAAGACATATTTCTTCATTCTTCAGTATTTTATCGGACTCATCAACGATACTGGATTTTCTCCTAAAATGATATTCTAATCCAAACCCATATAATTTGGAAACTTTCCTAATATTTAAACTACATATTTATTTTGTATACTCTTTCAAGATATTCTTTATTGTTACGTCTTTCCGTTTCGCGAACGGTCAATATAGATGAATGACCTTTCATGTGGAACGGAGGACCTCGAAAGGTGATGTCGGTCGCTTCGTTTTATTTTCTGATACATAATTACATCCAAGAAACTGATTTTGAGTCATTAATTTATGCGTTTTAAGTGGTTAGGAAAGTCAATAGATATATATTTTATACTTTACCATCTTCTATTTGCACGAAACTCGAGAATTGAATGTCCTAGTGTATTCCATCATCCATTATTAACATTATTTTATGGAACAGTTCCCATAACCGCGAAACTAAGTCTTTTTTTTCCATTCACCACCTATCGTAACATAGGATAAAGAACTACTAAATCGTTCAAGATTCAGTCATCGATGTCGGTATTGATTGACGGACCAGATGCTTTCAATTCGAATATCGTTATAATATCAACCGTTGGCTGTTAACAGAACTGCTGGTCGACAAAACAAATATTTAGGCCGAGAGAACTGCAAGTTAAAAGAAAGGCATGAGTTTACTAATGTGAGTTTTGTTCGCTCTCTGTTAACACAAAAGTTGATTTTACCTGAATTGAAGCGAAAGTTTCAGTAAGGTCTTAACATTGCATATTGAGGATGATTATATGATTTGTGTCTTACAAGGGGCATCCAAAGATATAGAATGACTAAAAGGGTCCCTGAAAAAGATTTGTATAAATGGGGTGCTCTTGTGGAAAGGTAAGAGTGGGATTGAAGATACGCCAGGACTGAGGTTCAATGAAAAAACATTATACTTGAGTTGTTACTGTTTTACAATCTATTTCTTCCATTACGACTGGACCGAAGCTCATCCAACCAAACAAAGGTTATAATGTGGAGTGATATACTTCTTCAACCCAGTAGAGAAAATCAGAACAACAAAGTTGTAAGAACTTCCTTAGGGCAGAAGTTATCGTTAATTTAAAAACCCAATTTTGTCATATAAATAGACGATGAAATGTGTGATACTTCTCCTTATCTAGCATATTTAAAATACGTGTAGAACTAGACTTCAAGTGAGGAGGGCTTAATTGTCTACGACAAACAAAAAAGACGTCCAGATAAGTTGTTGGAACTCGTTGAAGAAAACAACGACCCAAGATGCTATGGTAGAAATGCGGAATCAACTCAGACGAGATAAGTCGGCAAATAGAGACAGATGTAGGAACCTCTTACGTCACCAGCATGACGTCAACGTCCAAGGCTCTCGGTGCACGGCACTGGCTTCTAGTGTGGTACAGCAGAGCAACTCCTTCTTCAACTCCCAAGCCAAGGGAGTGACCACCAAGGAGTGATGAAGACAAACCAAAGGAGAGAGAGAGAGGAGAAGAGAGGAAGAGACAAGAAGAATGAACAGAAAACTCATATGCATATCCATTGAGAACAGGCTTGCCCTCTATATATATAGAGGGCCAGTTACATGTTCAGGGAATATGAAAGGTCTGGAATATGAAGAGCCTTGAGCCTTTTCATATTCCCCAGACCAAGCCTTTTAATATTCCCCACAAAGAGAGAAGAGAGGAGGGTTCAGCCTTTTCACATTCCCCTCCTTTATTGAGGCTTGACTAGTCAAGCCCCCCCCCCTCCACATTCTCGTAATGGGGGGAGCTGACAAACCCCAACACAAACTGATATGAATCTCTCAGGCGTATAAGCAAAAGATATACATAGTTATTAGTTCCCACACAAAGCGGCAATGAACTTCATTACAAAAAGCGAAAGTAAGTCGCAAGGGCCGATTTGTTGCCTTTTATTCTATCACAAAACGTTGAAACTCACGTTGAGATTTTATGCGTAGTCACACATGCCGTACTTGCAGGAACTTTCCTTTGTGCAGCGCTTGTTGCATTCACCCCAGTTTCTCCAGTCGAATAAGACTTTGGTGCATCTCCCGTTGCAGCAGGCATGCTGAAATGGGCATGAACCCTCGAAGCTATTGCCCTTTAAAGGATGGACTGTCATCATATATTGTCGGTTCTGTATCCCACAAGACAGCCATACCTGGAGGCCGAAACAACCCTGTATGCAAAGAGATCAATAAGAAGAAACCGCAGATCACAGCAGTGTTTGCCATGTCCTAGATAAGCGTGGATAGAAGCAAAAGGATTGTTGATTGGAATAAGTTAAGGTCCAGAATACCCACGACGTTGCTTTCATTTTTGGATGCCCATTTGAAGATGGGGGCCTTATTTATTTACTCATCGAACGGTTATCAAAGACTTTTCGACCAAGTTTCATTTCTATTCATTGGGGTACACGTGCCCCTTGATATCATGAAGACCTGCAAATAGTTCCTTGAAATTTTATTTTAGAAAAGCTGACCAAGACGCTCTACCAAGAAAAAAGGATTACCTGTCATTTAAAGGCCATTGAGACAAACTTGGAAACCTTCCATATGGTAGTAATAATTTTATATATGTTGTTCAGTTGTTCCTAATTATTAAACTGCATATATATTTTGTATACTCTGGCTAGATATTCTTTATGGTTGCATCTTTTCGTTTCTAGAATGGTCTATTTAGATGGACTAGGGGGGCCCGCTCGTAATGCTCTTTTCGTTTCTAGAATGGTCTATTTAGATGGACTAGGGGGGCCTACTCGCAATGCTCGCATGACTATCTCACTATCTTGTCAGCCAATCAGCCTGACTTTCTTATTGGTACCCATTAGAGTGAAGATATGGACAATCAGCAGGAAGATAGAGAGAGAGAGAGAGATGGGAAAATATGGAGTTAAAAAGCAGGATGGAGCGGGCAAAGTAGAAATGAAATAGAATATTTTGTTAGATTACTAAGATTAATAAGAGGGTTTTTATTCGTAGACGTTAGAGAAAGAAAATATGGAATTTTTGAATATCCATGAAAATGTAGATAGAGAGATAGACGGAGAAAGAAAAATGGATAGAGAGAGAGAGAGATGTAGAAATTAGAAGATCCCATTAAACAGAAAAGGCTTTGAAGATCCATTAAAAAATCTGGAGAGAAATAGAGAGAAAGTGAGATAGAGATATAAAGAGATCAATAGCCTCTAAGATCATAAATAAGAAGGAAATAAATTTCTAAGAGCAAAGCAAAATCTAGTGATCGGCATATATAAAGAGATCAATTTTAAAATGTAGAAAAACATGACAAAAAAAGAGGGGTTTTATTCGTAGAAGTTAGAGAAAGAAAGGATGGAAATTTTGAAAAAATCCATGCAAATGAAGATAGAGAGATAGATGTAGAAAGAAAAATAGAAAGAGGGCGAGAGAGTGAGATAGAGAAATTAGAAGAAAACCAGAACTTCCATTAAAGAAAAAAACATTGAAGATCTATTCAAAATCTGGAGTGAAATAGAGAGAAAGTGAGGGAGAGAAATAAAGAGATGAATAGACTGGAAGGAGTAAAATAATAGGACTAAATGGGAGGAAAATCATAAAAAGCCTCTTAGATGATAAATAAGATGGAACTAAACTTCGAAGACCAAAGGAAAATGTAGAGATCGGCATATATAAATGATCAGTTTTGAGATGTAGGATAACATTACGAAAAAAATTAATAAGAGGGTTTTTATTCATAAGAGGGTTTGGAATTAGGTCGATAAAAGTTAAAATGAAGAATTCCAAAAGCCCGTGAATCATATTAGGGCATTGATGACTGCTGGCGAGGCAACTTTGCGAGGTCTTACAAACTTGTAAAAAAAAAGTTATATATGTAAATTACTCCCCCTCTCGTCTGGGGGAGAAATTAGGTCAATAAAAGTTAAAGAATGATAAGTGTTTGACCAACGTGGAACGGAAAAAAGAGATGCTCGAATGCCCTATCGGAGAACAATGAAAGATAACATTGAGTACCTCTGATCTTCTTGACCTATCATTTTGTCATGCAGCCAACCACGAAAAGGCCCATCAAAATGAGTTGCCATCACCTCGAATTCAGATTAAACTCATTAAAGCATGCTCGCCCTGCTGTAGATGTAAATGGACAGGAATCCACAACTTAATTGATATGAAATTCAAATTCATCCAATAAAGAAGTTACTTTGATGCTAAATATAGTGAACTCTTCAGGTCAGATACCACAAAGCTTTCTCAAATGGATACATAATAAGACAAGTAAAACAATGTTTAAAATCCAAAAAGTAAACCAGATCATGCTGTAATCAATACATGCCCCTTCAACGCCGATAAAATTATGACGCGGCTGTCATCGATACCCAATTAGGTATCCTCAAGAAGAGAACTTGCACTAAATATAATTGAAAACCATATTTCATTTAACGCAAAGAACCAAAGGAGAGTGGAAGAATCCAAATCTCCTCCTCGTTGCCCCCTAGATTTCCCCCAAACATGAAATGACTCATAGAACAAACAATAAATGGGTCGTGTTCATTCTGTCAGCACACCTGTTGTCCCCTTCCCCAACTGGATTCCGAAAAACTTGGCGACTTTGTATCATACAAAATTTTATATATAATTTTAAAATAAGATAAAAACTTCTACAGATTAACATATCCTCTCGAAGAGATCGCCCTGCAATTGATAAACTGAGTTTGACTTTCAACAATCTCCAGGGCTTCGATTCACCCACGGCCACAGAAAAAGGTAGAAAATCAAGCGGATCGTTCGAAGCCTTTCTAATAACAAAATCAATTATACAGAAGGGTCCAGAAGGACAGGCGGGCCCCCTCTTCTCTCTCCCTCTCTCTCTTCTCTCACTCTATTGTCAGCCAGTCAGCGTCCAGAAGGGTACATGAATTTCTACTATAGTAGCAGAGATAACCTATCATGTGGAAGGGAGGACCTCGAGATGTGATGTCCGTCGCTTCATTTTATTTTCTGATGCATCATTAAATCCAAAAAACGGATTTGAGTCATTAGTTTATGCATTTTAAGTGGCTAGGAAAGTCAATAGACATATATTTTACGGTTAATAGCACAGTACGTCCCAAACTTTTTTCTTGGCACAGTACATCCCAAACTCTCTAAGAGGACGCCGACATATCCCGGTTATGACGTGGAATCCACCGTGGCTGCCAGGTGGATTTCTGGCAGAATCCACCTGGGCGGAATCCACCTGGCAGCCACGGTGGATTCCACGTCATAACCGGGATAGAGAGAGAAAGACATTCCATTAACCCGACCGAATCGAATCACCCGGGAGAGAGAGGAGGTACAGAACCAAGACATAGACGGAGAGAGGGGAAGTGGAGAGAAATAAGGAGAGTGAGAGGGGGGGGAGAGAGAGAAAGGGCGTCAGATTGGTGTTGTTTGCGGTGAAATCCTTGGCAGTTTCTGCTTCGCTGCGGGAGTTCCGCGATCTAGGGTTCGTTATGGTCGTCAGGGGCTTCCTTTTGGATTCTCACTCTCTGTCTTTCTTCCTCTCTCGCTCTCTCTCTGTCTCCATCTTGCCCTCTCTTTCTCCCTTTGACTCTCTTCCCCTCTCATTCTCTTTGTCTCTCTCTTCCACTCTCACTCTCTGTCTTACACCGATAATCACCCTCAGACACCGACACACGATTTTATACAAATGTTTTTCGGTGAATCCTTTTACTCATTCTGTATCTTTGGAGGCCTTTCGTAAGACAAAAATCATACATGTACCTTAAATCTCAGGGGGAAAAGCTTACGAACAGTTTTTCTGCTATTGAGAAAGAGCCAAAATTTTTGTTCAGGTAATACAAATAAATTTCCTATAATTAAATTCAGATTTTCCTTTCAACTAGCAATTCCACTGGCACAAATATTTGCGTTGTCAATCTAGAATTGTATTTTCAACCCGCGGTTTGATAATTTAACGGTTTTCAACTTTAGAAGCATCTGGTTTACAGACAAAAACCTACTTCGCATGATGACTGCCTCCAGAACAATTTTAGCCCTGTTTATCCTGTCTTACTCTGGGTTGTGAAGGGAACCAAACGAGGCTTGGTCAGGGGCCCTTAGTTTCACAGTTATGGAAACTGTTCCATAGAAAAATATTAATAATGGATGATGCCACACTGTAGTTCCTATTCATTGCTTGAAATTTGTCCAATTCGAATCTAATAATTTGTAGAATAGATATTTATCGGATTTCCAATGACTAACACATAGATGCTTGAATCTTAGCCACTTTCTTGGATTAATTACGTACACAAAACTAAAAAGAAGAGTGCTACATCACATCTGCGAGGTCATGCCTCCTAGATAATTCAATGTTAAGGTAAACTGACCATTCCCAAAACATAAAGATGTAACCACGAACAAATCTAGCCTGACTATCAAAAGAACAAATCTAGTTGTACGATTAGGATCAACTGAAGAATATATAAATGTATTACCTCGATATGATATGTTTTTTTATGTGAAATGGACTTATATTGAGTATCAGTTTGGGATAAAATAAATAACGTATTTGTTACAGACTATTTGGCATTCATCAAACACTCGCGTATTTCTTCAACGATCAAAGTCAAAAGGTACATTGTAAGTTCAGCTAAAATAACTGAATATATAGTAATTGATACATTACCGTATATTCAGGTATTTCACCAAGTTCTTCTAATAAAAAATATCATGAAAATAAGAAGTTGAATTTACAATGTAATGTTGTTTGCGAAGTATGATTATCAGTTTGTTATCTGCATTAACTTTAGCTATCCCTCAACTCGCATGGGTAAGCAAAAAATATGGGGGAAGGGATTTATCTTACTTTAGAGGATCTAGGGAGGAAGTAAAAATTGAGGAGGTGCAAATTATGGACCAAGCGTTTTAGTGTGTCCCATAAAATCATTAAAAATGAGTAGAAATCTTTGTTTTGTTAGTATAAACTTAAATGTATGGTAGTTCTGGTTGATGTAAGATGCAAATACTTCACATGAGGGAAACCTTGCAGTTGCGTGGCCAACGTAGTTTCCAAGTATGTTCTTTGCCATAGGGCACCGTTCAACAGTTGCACAGTGATGTATTGTATGAATCCACCCTAAACCGCGATTTACATACACTTTATGTATCTGTTAACGTAAAAATTAGAACATCATTATCGTGCATGACAACAGCAATTGACGTCATTGTTGGTATGAATCGTCAAAAAATAGTTTAGCAGCTGTAGCGTTGATGCGATTGAATAAGAGGTTTCACTTATAATCGTTACGGTGTCACTCGATTATTCCGTTAGAGCCTATTAGCTATATCTCAATTTATATCGCGATATCTTCAAGCTCATGAAGTTATCTTTTTATTTATTGGTCTCTTCAACTGGGTGTTAGTCTTTCTTTTCCTACTGCAAATGTTCATTTTGTTGGGGCTTGGGAACAACTCTGATGTCTTCATTGGATATGCAACACATCATCAACACAGAAAATGTAATGTAAAAACCATTTTTATTTTCAAACTAGGTACATATACAGGAACTTATGTTCCAAGTGACATAGTAACCGACATCAGTCTTTAGAAAAGTCAACATTATTAACATATCCTCCTTAATGTTGACTATTTGACTCCAACATGATCTCAAAATTTCTCAAATCCTCCTTGAGCCAAAGCCGTTGTAAATCCATCTGCAACTTGATCAAGAGATGAGCAGTGTTTCATAATAATTGATCCAGCATTGACTTGTTCTCTGAAATAATGATGCTTTATGTCTATGTGTTTGGTTCTTCCATGAAATACTGGATTCTTGGCCATAGCAATTGTTGACATGTTATCATATAACAAAATAAATGTTTTTTCTTGATCTACACCAAGATCCTTCAAAATCATTTTGAGCCATATTCCATGTTGACTTGCACCTGCTGCAGGTTACTCAGTTTCTAAAGAACATAATGTCATTGTCTCTTGCTTCTTTGAACTCCATGGAACTCCTCTTGAGCCAATAAGTTTTTTGTCTCTTTTTCATCTCTATCTCCTATCCAATCACTATCCACATATCCTCTCAAATGAAGATTAGATGATCGATCATATAGCAATCCATACTATTTGGTTCCACATATATATCTCATAATTCTTTCACTGCTCCAAAATGTTGAGTATAAGGATAGTTCAAAAATCTTGACAGGAAACTCACAGATAGCAAAAAATCTGGTCTTGTATTTGTAAAATACATTGAACATCCCACCATGCTTCTGTAAAATTGCTCATCCACCAAAGTAATACCATCATTCAAAGTCAACTTTTCATTAGAATTCATAAGATTATTACATGGCTTGCATGATATCATATTAAATTTTTTTAACATTTCTGACGCATACCTTTCTTGAGAGATAAGTATTCCTTTTCATCTTGAAACATTTGAAGACCAAGAAAATGATGAATAAAACTAAGATCAGTCATCTCAAGTTCAGACATCATTAGGTTCTTGAATTCCTGAATAAGAGAATCAGACGATCCCATATAAATCATATCATCAACATAAATACTCATAATCATAACATCGCCTTTGCTACTATTGATGTATAAGGTATGTTTATTTTAACTTCTTTGAAAAGCATACTTTATCAAAAAATAATGTAACCTTCCATACCATGCTCTTGGTGTTTGTTTTAAACCGTATAAAGTTTTCTTCAACTTTTAAACTTTTTCCTCTTTTCCTTTAACTAGAAAACCTTTTGGTTGCATAACATAGACTTCTAAATTCAAAATACCGTTCAAGAAACCAGATTTAACCTTAAACTGATATAATTCCCATGCTTTTTGAGCTGTAATGACTAACAGAATTTTTGCTATTTCAAGTCTTGCAACAGGTGAAAATGTTTCAAAATAGTCAATTCCATAATCTTGTGCATTACCTTTGGCTACTAACCTTGCTTTATACCTCTATATACTCCCATCTGCTGCATGCTTGATTTTATAAACCCCTTTTACTCCAATAGGTTTGATTAAAGATGTAAAATCCAGAAGCTCCCATGCGTCATTTTTTCTAATACACATAATTTCATCTTCCATTGCATTCTTCCACTCTTTCTTGCTTTTTGCTTCTTCAAAGCGCACTAGTTCATCATGAGATAAAAGTGCAAAAATACTTGTCTGGTCCAATTCTTTTACCGACCTCATCTTTATTTGTGGTGATGGGGACTCATTTTCAATCACTCTAGATTAGGAATTTCTATCTGAATCAAGGATAGAACCATACTCTCTCCATTTCATTCTTTCTACATCTGCATTCCTTTCTCCTTCCTGATATTTAGGAATTTCACTTCCATTCCAAAAGCTTTGCTCATCAAAAATAATATCTCTACTACTAATCACCCTTTTTGATAAGGGATTATACAATCTGTAACCTTTTCTTTCCTTACGATATCCAACAAAAATGCATTTCTCACTTTTCTTGTCCAATGTCCCACGTTCACTTTGATCAATTAAAGCATAAGCAATGCATCCAAATCTCTATAACTATAAACCAAATTAGTGTGCCCTTCTGGCCTCTGATTGGCTGAGAATAGTTGGAGAGAGAAGAAAGAGAGGGAGAGAGAAGAGAGAGAAAAAACCAATACGCTTTGGGTTTTCGATTCGTTTCTCCCGCTCCCCAAATCTCCAAATCTCCTGTTCTTCCGCTCCCAGCCTCTTCTTCTCGGATCAAACTTCTCCTCAGAACGAAAAACAGCATTTCTCGATCGAGCTCCCATCTCTCCCATCTCTCGCATGACAGCCTCTTCTCTCGAGTCTAGGTAATTTTTGCGATTTTCTTCTGCCGCCTATCTCCTTCTTTTCTCGAACTTTTGGTAATTTTTGGTTGAGAATAGTGTTCTTATTTCTAACCGTACTGTGTTCTTATATGCTCATCCCCATCCCCGGTGGTATGCTCATCCCCATCCCCGCTGGGCCGATTATCCCGCACCACAGCTGACTCAGCCGTTTCTTTCAACGTATTAGAGGGCATCGCCGACGGAATCTGCCCCGATTCCTTGATATTGTCCACATCTTATCTCTGTCCGCTCTGCTCCGAATCCGTCTTCGCCTGGAAATCTGCGCACACTCCACATGAACTTCCACGAAACACGACCGATCAAGCAGGAAAAAAAATCGAAAAAATTCAAAAAAGTAAAATAAGAAGATCAGTGTTCTTATTTCTATTTTTGCGATTTTCTTCTGCCACCTATCTCCTTCTTTTCTCGATATTTTGCGATCAGTGTTCTTTCAATCCGTCAAATTGTCTCTGTTCGTTTGTTTTCAATCGGTAGGTAGGTATCGATTGATCTCATAGAGACTTCAAATTTCTGCGACTAAAAATCGATATGCGAGAGATTTTTATTTGCGTTGATTTTAGTGTAAACGACAAATGCAATTGGAGTCTCCATTAGAGCATTTTCTCTCAGTTAAATTGACTATATTCCATTGTATTCTCTACGTTCGTCTGTTTCCAATCTGTAGGCAGGTTTCGATTGATCTCAGTTTTCCGGTTATCGCTAGATCTGCAAGAGATTTTGTGCGATGTTCCTCCTTTGTCAACCGCTGAACACAATCGGAGTCTCTATTGGAGCGTTTGTCTCGATAAAATTGTCTCCATTGAGTTTTCATTCCGTCAAACTGTCTCCGTTCGTATGTTTTCAATCCGTCGGCAGTTATCTAGGGACTGAGTTTTATAGATGTACAATGGCAGAGGAAGCGCCTGCGGATCGGCCGGCAGAAACCATCATCGCCAGCGAAACCCCCAATAGCCATGCAAAAGCCATAGCCTCCGTGCTCGGAGGAGCCGTCCAATCCTACGACAACAAGGCAAAAGCCGTATCCGACGGCCAAGAATCGCTCGCTCAGTCCCTCGATCGCATCGCCGGTGGTAAATCTTCCAATTTTCTTCAGTCTTCATTCTTCTACGTGATGTATTCTCTCCAAGGAACTCAGGAATCCGAGAAATAGCTATTACATCGCCTATCTCTGTTAATTATTTTGATTCCAATTTTAGAATCAATCGCCGTTATCATGGATAAACTGCTTCAAGGTTATTGCAACATTACTCTAGATGTCCGTGAGTACATTTCAATTTTCAAGTCATGAATTCATCGCCAAAGTTAGTATTTCAGATTATGAATTATAGACAACTGCTTTAATTTGAAGTCTCACGCGGACATTCATTTCATAATTCCATTTAGTTAATTTCTTTAAATTAATCTAATGAAAATCATCATCGTGCTGGCATCCATGCGGCCGTGCCATTTAGGCGAAATGGCACTTACAGAATATTACCCATGTGCTTACAGTGTATTATGGCAATCTGATATCGCAATCCGCTCCTCCCACCGGCGAATTGGTACCCCAATGAAAATCTAATTACTCTGCCATGCAAAACAATAGTTTTCTCTTCACATCCATGTACAATGGCAGAGGAAGCGCCTGCGGATCGGCCGGCAGAAGCCATCATCGCCAGCGAAACCCCCAATGGCCAGGCAAACGCCGTAGCCTCCGTGCTCAGAGGAGCCCTCCAATCATCCAAGAATCGCTCGCTCACTCCCTCGATCGCCTCGCCGTGGTAAATCTTCCGACTCTCTTAAATCTTCATTCTTCTACGTCATATATTCTCTCCAAAGAAATCAGGAAACCGAGAAACAGCTATCATACCTCCTATCTCTGTCAATTATTTTGATTATTCCTCATTTTTTTCTGATTTTAGAATCAATCGTCGTTATCATGGATAAACTGCTGCAATTTTATTGCAAGATTACTCTAGATGGCCGTGAGTACATTTCAATTTTCAAATCATGATTTCATCGCCTAAGTTAGAATTTCAGATTATCATTTCTAGACAAGTGCTTTAATTTGAAGTCTCACGCGGACATTCATTTCATAATTCCTTTTAGTTACTTTCTTCAAATTAATTAAATGAAAATCATCATCGTGTTGGCATCCATGCGGCCGTGCCAGATAGGCGAAATGGCGCATCCAGAATAATACCCACATTTATGCGTCCAATTTCAAACAGGTACTCCGCTGGACATTGTGTACAATCTTCCGCGTTTGCAATTAACTAGGCCAGTAATTGGGTCTACGTATTATCCTCTTTAATGGGCTACATTTGCTCGATGAATACAACTATTTAAAAAGGCCTGGTAAGATTTCAATGCAAATTTCACTGCCCTGCTTATTTTTTAATATGAGTACACTAATTTTATCTTACATTTTGTTGGCGTACTCAATCATGCAAGAAAGTAATTTTTCTGTTGGGCCTTCTTGCTTTGGAATTCCAACTTTAAATTTTCTGATTTAAAAGACTTTCATATCTATTGCCTCTTTTGCCTACTTTTATGCATTCAATTCCAAATAGGTACTTCGCTGGACATGGTGTAGAATCTTCCGCATTTGCAATTAACCAGGCCAGTAATTGGGACTATGTATTATCCTCTTTAATGGACTACATTTGCTCGATGAATAAAACTATTTAAAAAGGCCTGGTAAGTTTTCATAAATGCAAATTTCACTACCCTGCTGAATTTTTAATCTACATTGCGAGATTTCGAATATATGTCAGACTTATTGATTTCCGAATCTATCTTTCTTCTGGAACTGTACCAACGGCTTATGATGTTTCCCCCCACCCGAATAAATGTTCGGCACACATTTGCCAACTCTTTTCTTTAGGAAATGTGGAGAAAATGAGATTCATCTCACTGGGTAATTAATTGTCAACGAGAAAAACAAATTACTACTTTAGCGCTCCTCCCTAGTTCTATTATGTCTCTACACCCTTTCCCCTACTCCATTTAATTATCTTCCCCTCTGCCTAATCTTCAAGACTTTTAGTAGGTTCACAATGTCAACTGTTACCAGTGGCAACCGTCGGGCCGAAAGAATTGCATATCTTCGATCAACGAGATCAACAAATCTGAATACACTACTCGCCGCTACCCGCAATGTGCAAGATGTTCAACCACATTTCCTCGGAGTCATGAATGCATCATGTGCTTCGTGCGACGCAAAGTTTTGGATACAAGAACGCAAACCTGGTACAAGTCAGCAGAACCCTATGTTCCACTTATGTTGCAGGGATGGTAAATTCAAATTGCCAACATTCCCCAGCCCGCCATCATTGCTTCTCGAGCTGCTTCAGGGCACAACAAATGAGTCAAAACACTACCGCAATTTCATTCGAGCTTATAATTCAGCTTTCAATTTCACATCGAGCGGTGCAAATTTTAACCGTACCCTCGCCGACAATTGTGCCGGTGTGTACACTTATCGAATCCAAGGTGTTGTCTACCATCAGATTTCAAATGCTTTGTTGCCCCCTGTTGGTCATGCTCCCTCTTTTGCTCAAATCTACATCTACGACACAGACTATCAAATAGAACGATGATGCTCAATCTTCCATGATTTACATCGCAGCATCCTTGAAAAGATCCAGCACAGTCTACATGTGGCCAACCCATTTGTTACTCAATTCCAAGCAAACAACGAACAAGCACTGCTCACCGCATCCACCCAAGAATTCGCGCTACGGATTGGAGAGCCTTCCATCCCGGATAGACGTTATGATCAACCCAACTTCTCTGAAATTGCTGTTCTTATGACTGGCGATGGACATGAAGGAGAGGGAAGGCGCAGCATTGTTCTTCGCAAGCGTGGTGGAGGCCTGCAATTCGTTAATCAGCTGAACGGATATTATGATCCGCTCCACTTTGTGTTGCTATTTCCCTACGGTAGTCTAGGGTGGAGCCTGCAACTAAAGGAAAGCGCCCATGTGACAATGAATCAATTCTATGCCTACCACTTCATGGTTCGTGACTCTTCAACAGTGCTTCATCTTTCTGGCAGGCTTTTTCAAGAATATGTTGTGGATGCTTACGCAAAAGTTGAAGAATCACGATTACATTGGATTCGATGCAACCAGTCAACGTTGCGTTCGAGTCTCTATCGAGGGTTGGTTGATCAAGTCGCCACAGACAATGTTGCTATGCCAGCGGGGAGGATGATCATTCTCCCACCTTCTTTTACAGGCGGCCCACGCTACATGCAAGAGTTGTACCAGGACGCTATGGCCATCGTCAGAAAGATGGGGAAGCCCGATCTATTTATCACAATGACTTGCAATCCAAAATGGCCTGATATCACACAATCTCTACTACCTAGCCAGAAGGCACAAGATCGATTCGATCTTTGCTGTCGTGTTTTACGGTTGAAACTTAAGGAGCTCCTCCATTTGATAATTGACAAGGAAGTATTCGGCAAAGTAAATGGTCGTGTGTACGTTGTCGAATTTCAGAAACGTGGCCTCCCTCACGCGCACATGTTGTGGGTATTGGATGCTCAATACAAGCCGAAGACCCCAGAGGACATTGATAAGATAGTGTGCGCTGAAATACCAGATCCCAGCGACAAGGATTTGTTCGACTGTGTCACAACACATATGATCCACGGCCCTTGTGGTTCTGCAAACCCAAAATGTCCATGTATGAAGAAAGGAAAGTGTCCATGTATGTCCAAAGAATTCGTTGACTCCACCCAAGTAACCAATGATGGGTACCCTCTCTACCTACGACGCAATAACGGCCGGGCCATCCAGAAGGGTCCTCATGTCATTGATAATCGCTGGGTTGTTCCATACAATAAATATTTATGCAAGCCATTCAACTGTCACATTAACGTGGAAATCTGCTCTTCCATTCAGTCAGTGAAGTATTTGTACAAGTATGTCTACAAGGGTCACGATCGCATCCAAGCAAGAGTTTCTCCAACTTCCGCTACTACAGACTTCGGCATTGGCAATAATCCTCAGAATAATCCACAAGATGAAGCCCAACAGTATCTAGACGCACGATACGTATCTGCATCAGAAGCATTCTGGTGAATCTGCGAATTCAGTATGCAAAAAATGTATCCAACCATTTTTGCCTTACAAGTTCACGACGAGAATATGCAAACAGTGGTGTACGCAAAAGGAGAAACAATTACTGAAGTCATAGATAGGTCTGAGCGCACGCCCCTCACAGAGTGGATGCTTTACAACCGTGAGCATCCACAAGATAATCTAGCCAAGCAAATGTTGTATTACGACTTCCCTTCATATTACACGTGGAACGATTTTGCCCGACAGTGGACACGACGTCAACGACAACAATGCATTGGAAGGGTGCACTTTGTGTGCCCTCGCGACAGTGCTCGACACTACCTCCGATTGATGCTTCATCATGTACCAGGAGCTACATGTTACGCAGGTTTACGCACCGTGGCTGGTGTTGTTTACGACACATATCAGCAAGCTGCAGCTGCTCGCGGCCTACTCCACTCTGATGCTGAGTTTGACAATGATCTCGCAATGGCATCAGGTGTCGCTTCTCCCCGTCAAGTTCGTGACCTCTATGCGATGATGTTGCTCTACTGTGAAATCTCCAATCCACTTATGCTTCTCAGAAAATACCTCGAACCAATGTCAGAGGACATTTGTTTAAACAGGCCGTCAGAAGATGCAGACAAGATACAACAAAGAGTACTAATCGCAATCGAGACAATCTTCCACCACAACGGATCTTTGCTCGCAGCATTCCCAGGATTACCCCAAGGCGTCCAAGTTCAACCAATAGATGACATAAATAGGCCAAGTCATGGAAACACCAACGAGAATGCAGTCCTTAGTGCAGAACACCCATAAGGCATGCTAAATGAAGAACAAAGACAACTTTATGACGCTGTATTCAAAGCCGTTGCATCGCCGAAACGTGCTTAGGGGAATGTCTTCTTTGTTGATGGGCCTGGTGGATCTGGTGAGACGTTTCTCTACGCCGCTATTCTTGCAAAGATAAAGGCCTCTCGCCTCTCAGCAATGACGACTGCAACAAGTGGTATCGCGGCGCTCCTCCTAGAAGGAGGGCAAACGTTGCACTCTACATTCAAGATTCCTATCCCGGTAACTCACGTCTCAACATGTGGATTCTCGCCTGATTCAATGATTGGCCACCAAATTCTGTCAGCAAGTATTATAATAGTTGACGAAGCTCCAATGATGCACCGCCATGTTTATGAGACGCTTGATAGAAGTATTCGTGATTTGATGAAGACAGCCAACCCATATCTGGAAAACGTTCCTTTCGGCGGCAAAGTTGTTGTGATGGGAGGCGACTTCAGGCAAATGCTTCCACTCATACATAATCGTCAACTCAGCCCTCAACCGCAGTGATGTGTTGCGCCATTGCTCTGTTTTTTGGCTCAAAACAAATGTTCGCGTTTCGCCAGACCACCGAGCATGGAGCGAGTTCTTACTTGCTGTTGGAGAAGGACGGGTTGGCCCAGATGTCTATCTCCCAAATGACATCCGCCGCGTCTCCTCTCTCTCCGATCTCATTACCCAAGTTTATGGTTACTTTGAAGACGCCGACAGTCAATTGCTATTAAAAACAATTTTAACCCCCCTGAACGAAGATGTGGTTGCAGTCAACAACATGGTGCTCGATGTCTTCCCAGGCGAGGCAATGGAGTACTTAAGCTTCGATCCCCTGGTGAAGTCAATAACGAATCACTATATCCAACAGAGTTTCTAAACACAATTGACGATGCAACAATGCCGCTCCACAAACTTTGCCTCAAGATCGGATGCATCGTAATCCTTATCCAAAACTTGAACACATTACAAGGCCTGTGCAACGGGACTAGGCTGCGAGTGGTTTGCTTTTTTACAACAATGGTGCAAGTCAGTATCCTCAGTCAAGGTAAATTCTACGGTGAAGTCCATCTCCTACCACGGATTGCGCTCTACCCGTCTCAGTCAAGGCTTCCATTCCGATTCAAGCGCCTTCAGTTCCCAATTCGACTTGCATTTGCAATGACAATTAATAAATCCCAGGGACAGACTCTCGACACAGTGGGGTTGTATCTACCGAATCCGCTATTCACCCATGGCCAACTCTATGTTTCCCTCTCAAGAACACGAATCGGTCCAGCAGAAATCGTGTACTGCGATGGCGGCGCAAACCGCTCGCACGTGACTAATGTCGTTTACATAGAGATTTTCCAATGAGAATCTCCATTCTCAATTCCACTCTCAGGTACACTCCCTAACTCGCTCTCCACCTCGTATTGCCATGATATCCCAAACTCAACACAACTTAAATTTATCTTACAAGAAGTGATCGCCATCAACGTCACAAAGATATACATCATTTCGACCAATATCTTCAAGAAAAATAACATAAATGCGGAGGAGGGCTCTTCCATTATTCGCACCTGCTTCACCTACAACCAACGAACCAAGCAAACCCACAGGGTGATAAATAATACATAAATTACTCAACATGGTTTTCCCCATCTTGGGAGTACTTATGTTCGTCCTCGATCTATCTCTTGCAGAATTGCAGCGGAGTTCTATGGCAAATGCTATGGTGTCGAGGTAGGGGTACTCAGCATGCGCCGGCGATTGCTCCTCCCTGCGTCTTCTTCCTCCTTGCTCCTCTATTCAGCGCATGCGTCTGGTTCGTCCCATTTCTTTCCCTGCAATTCTTAATTCTATGTGTTGCCCGTGACCCATATGATGCTTCTTTGAGATGACTCTTGAAAGCATACTTGGGATGAGTAGGCATCTATGGCGCAAATATGGCATTGCGGTTTTTTTTCTGTGCACAACGTCGCGTTTTTCTATCATTTTGATCTCTACGAATGGCCATCTGTTCGTTGCTTTCTTTCCTCCCTAACATACCTCTACGCAAGGGAAATCTGTCAGTTTTCCCCGATTTTGGGTGTTCTTCTGATCTTCATCGATCTGTTTCTCGTAGAATTGCAGCGGACTTCTTTCAGAACTGATCTGGTGCCGAGGTAGGGGTCCTCAAAACTACGATCTTAGGTCTTCATCGACCCGCCGGCGATTGCTCCTCCCTGCCTCTTCTTTGTCCTAGCTCCTCAATCCAGTGCATCGCATCCGGTTCGTCCCCTTCCGATTCCCTTTCCCTTAATTTTATGTGCTGCCAGTGGCCCATTTGATGATTCTTTGAGACGAGTAGAGATCTATGGCGCAATTGTGATCTTAACTCTATGGCGCAAATATGGCGAGCAGAGATCTATGGCAATGAGTAGAGATCTATGGCGCAAATATGGCTCCTCTGTTCAGCGCATTGCATTTGGTTCGTCCCGTTTCTTTCTTCTTCTTAATTCCAGGTGATGCCTCTGTCCCATTTGATGATTCTTTGAGATGATAATTCAAAGAGTAATTGGGATGAGTTGAGAACAATGGCGCAAATGTGGCGTTGCCGTTATTTTGCCGTGCACAACGACGCATTTTTTTTATCATTTCATTCCATATTGATCGCCATTTGTTCGTTGCTACGCAAGGGAAATCTGTTGGTTTTCCTGATTTTGGGCGTTCCTTTGTTCTTGCAGAATTGCAACAGAGTTCTTTGGGAGCTGCTCTGCTGCTGAATTCATTCCTTTCAATGGTTGAAGAACCCTTACCATATGTAAGAAATTCTGAATAATGAGGGATTCCCTCCGTTGTCGCACTTGGTAGGTGGAATTTGCATATCGCACTATGTGATCTTCTAAGTTCAAGAATTATCTCTTTGAAATCCGAGCATTTAAACATTCCTTAGTACATCATTTTACGGTTGACATTTGTCGAAACCAATCATTTTTTATTCCTCTGGGTCCACTCCAAGCGAGCATTACGAGCGGGCCACACTAGTACTCTTAAATAACCAATAACTGGTTTCTTCTCATACCAGGCCTCAAAAGGTGGCATATCATTCACGACTTTCATCGGATAAATATTTTGAATATAAGTGGCAACAACAACAGCTTCAGGCCAAAATTCAGGACGGAAAATTGTTTTCATGCATCATGCTCCTAGGAGCTTCAACAAGTGTCCTGTTCTTCCTCTCAGCAACTCGATTATGCTGAGGAGTCTTTCTCACAGTCAATTGTCTACGAATTTCAACTTTTCTGCAATAGTCCTCAAATGGCATTGAAAGAATTTCTCCTCCTCTCTCTGTACGTAGAATTTTCAAACCATATCCACACATATTTTCAGCGATTGCTTTAAATTCAATAAATTTATGAAATACCTCGGATTTCTCTTTTAAAAAATAAACCGAACACGTTCTGGAGTAATCACCAAAAAATAGTAATAAATACTTACTTCCACTCAAGGATGAGGTTTTCATAGGAACACATACATCTGCATGAACTAATTCCAAGGGTGCTCTTCCTCCTCTCCATGGATGTTCATTTGAAAATTTAATCTTCTTCTGTTTGCCATAGATGCAACCCTCGCAAATATCGTTTCCTTAAAAAATAAATAGTAAACCATATACAAGCTTTCGTTTACCCAAAAATTTGAAATTTAAATGACCAAACCTTTTGTGCCATAACCATGTATCATTCATCTTTTCTGAAATCATCGCATGATTGAGAAACTCTTCTATTTTCACAGGGAACATCTTCTTACCAATGTTGTTAACATACATGACTGGCTTCTCCCTCCTCTTGTTCTTAACAATACATATATTATGCTTAAAGTAAAATTTCATACTTTTCTCCATTAGTTATCCCAAACTCAATAAGCTATGATGAAATTTTGGAAAAAAATATACATCTTCCAGCCTCTTCTTTCCTCCTAAAGTCTGAACTTCAATTGTTCCTTTTCCTTTAATCTTTACTTTCTTTCATCGCCCACCTTAACTTCTCCTCATGGTGTCTCATCAAATTCAACAAACATAACTTTGTTGAAAATCATATGATTGCTGCAAGCTAAGTCAAGGAACCATAGATCTTTCAAATCAGAATAAGTTGTAATATTAGACATAAATGCGTCATGTTCTTCAGCCTCCACATAATTGGCTTGGTGATTTTGTTTTGAATAGCAGTATGCTTCAAGATGCCCATATCTCTTGCAATAGTTTCACTCAAATCTTCTTCTTCCTTCTGGATTTGCAGTGTCCTCTCTTCTATTTCACTGATATATTCCTCAACATTGACCTCGTCCTCGGCTTAAACCTCTACATCTAAACTTCTTTCATATCCTCCTCCAAATCATCTTGTTTGATTAGAATAGTCTCCTTGCTGATTGTCTTCTCTGCCTCCTCTTGTCGATATTCTTCGGCCTCTTCCTCTGTAGAGATGACTTGAGCATGACAACATAGCCTGCACTTTTTTTAAAACAAATCTATATTTTCCTTAAATGCTTCTTTAATTTAGTTTTCCTTTGACCTGTTCATTCTATCTTCAATAGCAATCAAAGAGCTCGTCAAATCATCATGAGTATATTTATCAAAATCTTTTGATTCTTCAATTTCATTAACAACATCATCAAACTTAGTAGGCAAACTTTTTAGGATCTTCTCCACTGTTTTCCTCCCTAAAATATCTTCTCCATATCTGCTCATTTGATTCACAATTAAGAAAACTCTATTAAAATAGTCTTGGACAGATTCTTCAACCTTCATAGAGAAAGATTCAAACTCTCTTCTCAATTTTGTAATTTTACCATTGCTACTTTATCACCTCCATGAAAATTTCTTCAAAATTTTCCGAACATCATGTGCTGTAGTTGCCTCAGAAATCTTTGTAAATACTTATTCAATAACAGAATCTTGAGTAATAAATAAATCCATCACATCTTTTCTATTCAAGTTTTTAAATTCAGTTTTTTTTGTTTCGTCTACTATAAAACCATTTTCAACAATTCTGTGTTCAACAACATCTCCACATCTTTTCGACTTCTAAATAGGGACTTCGTCTTGGAACTCCACATAGAATATTTTTCTCCATTAAAAGGAGTTGCAGTAATGATAGACCCTTTCCAGGGTGCTTTCCCAGACCTTTGAGAGAAAAACAACACCAAATCAAAAAAAAAAGTAAACTCAACTTTAGCTTACTGTTGTAATAAATTAGTAGCCTGAACTCTTGGAGCTTTGCTTTTACTTCTCTTCCGCAATCCTTATGGAACACCTGCTCTGATACCAATGTGTCGGGGCTTGGGAACAACTCTGATTTCTCACTTGGGTATGCAATACATCATCAACACAGCAAATGGAATATAAAAACCATTTTTTATTTTCAAACTAGGTACATATATGGGAACTTATGTTCCAACCCAGATAGTAACAGACATATAAGTCTTTAAGAAGTCAACATTACTAGCACATTCATCTTCCAGACAGTCCAACTGAATAGGTTCCAAGCTGCGGGCTATAAAGGACTAAATGCATTATTACTTTAGAAATAACATTGGTTCAACGGTCTTTAAATAACTTTGACCTTTTCCTGTTTTCCCACAACACGCCTCATGTCTTCGTTATAGAACGTCTAGGTTAGCCTCTCAAAATAAAATCTGGGAGAACTATTTGCAGAGTCTATTGATATCAGGGGGCACGTGTACTCCGATTAACAAGAAGGCGGAATGTAAAGTCATCGAAAAAGGGGCGCCGAGTTAAGAAATAAGAACAACGAATGAAAGATTGTTAGTCACATGCATTCATGTGACCTGCTGCACTGTCTTTAGACTTTCTCCGGAACCGATAGAACTGCAGGCTGTGTCAGCCATTCTTTCTCTATTTTTGGTCAACGAGTTTCGAATTATCCGTGGATATTTATGGAGAGATATCTTTTTTTTTATTTTTTTTATACATAAGAAAAGCAGCAGACCTTATTTTATAAGACGCATCGCAACAAAACGATCCAAATACAACAACGCGTTGTACAACATAGTCTTCAAGCAACAAAGAGAAACGAGAAACATGACGAAACAGGGGAAAGACCATATCATGGCGGCGGTGATACGTAACGTGAATAGAGGCCTGAGGCGCAAGGCTTGTCTCTGCTGTGCTGTGTCTGTCACGCCATTCTGATTCTTAGCATGTCTTTGTGCAGAGACAGCGCAAGAAGCTGCACCTTCCTGAAGTGAAGCGCTCCAACCTGCAAGTTCGGGCGCAGTTGATGCTGAAAAGACAAAGGCCTCGGTACTTCCCGCCTCGCGCAGAACATATTCTTGCAGAAGCCCCAACCAAGTCTTCCAACTCTCTAGCACCACTTACCTGTGTAGCCGTGATTGTCAACAGCACGAGAAGCACTAGAACGACGACAGAAACGGACGTTGCTCTCTTAAGAGCCATGATTGAAAAATGAAGTCTAGGATTGGTAGAAAACTGTTACGCAGCAGGGCTTCTTTGAGACCTTGAGAGCTGGAAATAAAGTGGGCTAAGTTATGGAGAGATATCTTATCTTGAAGCATCGTGGCATTTATCAAGTTCTCCTTCGTAGGACGACTACTCTCCCTGGATATTCATTTTTTTATTAAAGCTGATGTCACTTTTTTAATGCAACTTAAAAAAGCTTGAGCTGTCGCTCTTAGTTATATTGTTTATGGGAACTGTTCGTCATAAGTTTTCATAATGCACAAGGGTACGTGTAGGACCCAGTAACTGGCCAAATTTATCGAACGTAGAATACCATACATTCCATAATAGTATATCTAGAACCTCCTACGAGCTCAAAACTATTACACAGCTGTAAGACAATTTTCCGGAGTACATTACGTTCAGAGTGTAAAATGAAGGGACTAACGAAATCATTATAGCGATCCTCTCCCTTAGAGATGGCATCTGGCTTTATTAGACTAACCAATCTAGAACCTCTGAAGGCGTTACGGCAAAAAAAATTTAACTTTGGGCTTAGACTGAAACTGGAGGTTTCTAACAATAGACGACTTAACCTATTCGAAGCTTAAGTTCGGCCAAATATGAACTATCGTTCAATGTTGATGATTATGTTAATCCGACCGAAAAGCGCAATCAGCGGGGACGTATTGAAGGTGTCAGCACAATCGACGGGATATGGATAGACATTTTTACGTTACTTGCAATGCTATAAAGTATTCTGACTTGAGCTGTCAAGCTGTCCTGTTCTCATCTGAATACTATTGACATTCTTCTTGAACTCTCTTCTTTCTCTTTTTCGCTTATTTCTTTCTGACGCCATCAAGTCTCCTCTGCCTTCCTCTTGATGGGATAAGAAACCCCGTTTGGATAAGAGTGCATTCAAGGAGTTATCCAAGAACACCTCTGCATAGTCGCTTACACCAATTAAAGAGAGAGAGGAAGAAAAGATGAACTTCACGGTTCATTCATTTCAAAAATCGCGATACAAGAAGCATCACAAACTCACTAGCCTTTTTTATGTGCACAATAACACAATGAAATCGACACTTAAATCGCAACTAATTTGACCAAATCGCAACTCAGACATACGAGTGGTCAAACCACTCTCCCTAGTTTGCCTTCTCTTGGAACCTAGCTCTTGGACCGCAAACCTTGCTCTGAAACCACTTGTTGGAACCTAGCTCTCTCACTTCAGAAACTCACACAGAGAAGGGAAGAACAGGCACTCACTCTCTTGATCTCACACAGAGGAAAAAGGTTATTTTCTCATTTTATTAATCTCACACAGAAAGAAAGATCAAGCTCCCACTCTCTTGATCTCACACAGAGAAACAGGAAGAAAGAACACTTTGAGAGAGGAAGGAACCAATTGATGTACACAGCATACAACAACATTGGAATACATACATATTTATAGGCACTTCCCCATAACTGCCTATGGATTTAAACTCAGCATGGCCACGCACCTGTCCATGTACTTGGTCTTCCAAGAAACCCAGCCTACTACTCTCCTTGAACTCAGCTACTGCCTGCACATCACCCTATACCATGTTGACTTGTTCTTTGTTGACTTATTCAAAAACACCAACTCCAAAATTATCTAAGTCAATATTAACTGTCCAACACTGTCGAGCGCTCTTCTTCCAGCACTCAGCATGAGCCTGATGATCGTGATGTAGTAGAGTAACAGCCCCTTCACCTCTCTGTTGTGAAATCACCCCAGATTCATCGGGAGATATTAAGATCCCATGTTTACAATCTTCTCTAACAGGAATATGATAAAAATTTGAGGCAATAAATTATATCTATGAGGAAACAAATATTTGCTGTAACAGTGCATCAAAATGTTCCAAACAACAGTTTATCAATGATTCTTCTATTAAAGACAGATCGAATTAATGTGAACAAATTATAGTTCGGCTGTTGAGGTTGGTGGATTAAGATATTGGAGGTGCTCTCCTGTAATCTCGCTTGAGAAATAATGTTGTATCCACACTGTTAACTTACTTTATTTTTTATCGGATGGTGATCTCTATCAATCGCGCTGGTGCTCGCTTTCTTACTCCTTGAAATTTTGATCGTCGATTGCTGGTTATTTCTCTGATATAAATGTATTCGAGTTAATAAACATTAAGAATGCGGAAACCCTATATTTCTCACCCTGTTCTTGGTATCAATCCTTATATTGCGTCCCCATAATTATGTAATATCCTTCAATTATGCAAGTCTTAGTGCATGGTTTTATTGATTCCACTAATTAATGGTGTCAGATTCACTGAAGTCATCCGAATCCATTGATGAATAGAAGAAGAAAAAAAGCAACATCCTGGTTCTCAACAATTCTGACAACAAGGTTAGCATATCAGAACTAATGTTTCAATTTTTTATTTTTTCTTTCTGACCAGGTTATGATCCTAGAATATCGCCAGGACTTAGCGCTTGACTAGACTAAATACCAATAATATCTTGACTGGACTAATAATTAACTCTTTGGAAAATTTGACATCCAAAGAGAAACTTATCTTGAAATATTTAATGCATTAATAAACTGAATGTCTCTCTAAATATTTATGGAACTCGAATAACAATTGTATATGTAGTTCTCTACAACGTTCAATTTTAACTATATTAGTTTTTTCATTCATCTTTGTCATACTGTCAGACATATCAAATCAAATAATATTATCAGTTTTCTGCTCCACGATAATGTAAATATCTTTGTACCATTATCTACGGTACACAATCAGATAAAACTATTTTTGAACAATCATAAAATTTGCGATTTGTGATTTATTGCATAGGGATTTTAATTTTAATCTACGATGATGTGTCGCTATAATCAATCAGAACATTACACATACCTATACTCCTTGAATTATTTTTGTGAAATATGATTTTTAACTTTTCGCATTGTCGGGAATGATTTTATTTTCAAGCTTCTGAAAACGGAAGTGTCTAGTTGAGTACAGATCAGTTTTCCTGCAATTATAAATCTAAAGCCTATGAGAAATGTAGCTAGGAAAGAATGTAGTGGTATTTCAGGTTGGAGTGTCCAGGTTGGGAAGACATTTTTTTTTTTTTTGGCAAAATACACGGTGCTGGGTACGGCCAACCCCAGGGTTGTGCCCGTAGTCCGATCCAGCCGTGCCCTGGATGCCACCCAGGGGGATTTTATTTATAGGATGTAGTGTTTTCCAATGTTTATAGGCGTGGAACGAATATATATGTCCCAATTACACTCGGATCCCACTCGTCCACGCCCATATGTAGGAAAAAGAAAAGATACATGAGTGATACCTCGCAGACGCTCGAGGAAGTGTGTTCGCTGTCATTCCTCCGGAGCTGCTCTGCGATGTCGATGTAGTGCGTGGTGACGCTCTAGTCGGGGTGTGTCCTCTCCATCGTCAAGTGTGCTCGAAGTAGTGCATGGTGACACTCTAGTCGGGGCAGGCGCTGTCCACGCCGCGAACGCCAGCACTCCACGCAATCCTCCAATCCCGCGGGGCTGGCTTCGCGAGGAGGCGGCGTGTGCGGAGGGAGGGCTTGCCAAGATGATCGAGCCGATGGCATCCTCGGGCCGAAGTGGGGAACGCCTTCCAAGAGTGGAAAAGAGAGGAGGGGGTGCGAGCATGTACCGCGTGGTTGGCGAGGGCATCAGCTGTCTGATTACCCTCTCTCAGCTGGTGACGAAAGCACGCTATGCGCGAGCGGCACCGCATGATGTCTTTCCACGCACGATGTAGTCGCCACAGGGAGCATGTGCTTGAATGAAGCATATCAACCAACATTTGTGAGTCCGATTCCACGACGATATTGTGAAGGTTTCGTTCCTCATAGAGGAGTAGACCGTCACGTATCGCCATGGCCTCGGCTACTGTATTAGTTTGTATGCCATAAAAAGAGGAGAAGGCAAAAAGTAAACTCCATGTGTGGTCTCTGAGGATACCTCCTCCCACTTCTGGCCCCGGGTTCCCTTTCGCCGCACCATCCACATTCAGTTTGAGAAAGCCTATTGGCGGTGGGAGCAAATAAACAACTCGATACTGGATGCGGGTGGCGGTGGGGGTCACCGAGATGCCAATGGAGCGGAGGAGCTCGCACGTGAGCGATGATCGACCGTCTCGGGGTGGGAGTAGAGGGTGAATGTGCCGAAGCCACAACTGAACTCGACGCTTGATGTCCACAGCGCGCATGGGTGTACCTACAAATCGAGAAGAATTTCGCCCTTTCCAAATCTCCAATAGAAGATAAGCTATGGTGATGGGGAGGATGGGGCTCCGTGCAGAGCGAGTTGCCGAGAGGATAAACTTGCCAAAACACTCAGACGGGGTCAGAGGATGAAGGCAGTCGGTGATGAGATGCCAGCATTCCACTGCCGTCTCACTATGGAAGAAAAGGTGGTCGATCGTCTCCATGTGCGGGAGGGAGGGACAGCAATGGCACTGTGAACTAATAGAATAGCCTATCCGAGTCACTCGGTCGTCAATCGGTAGGCCTCGGTGTAGGAGTCTCCAAAGGAAAAAGGAGACGCGTGTATGGATCGCCGGATTCCAGATGCGCTGACCCCAATACTATGAGGGGTTGGGAAGACATATCTATGATAGTCTCCAAAAATGATTGCATAAATATCATAGATTATGTAAGCCAATTCCTGTATTAGTCTTGGCCAATGATCGCATGGAGTCTTAGTGATTCATGTTGGCCGGATCATGGGACCTAGTAGATGAGTTCCCCAGCAAAGAGAAATATTGTCTCCTTTTGACAAGAGTGGTTATCATTAATACAAAAATATGAGTACAAAATTTTAAATGCCATGAGAGAGTGATATGTGTGGACAACAATTCATTACCTCCTCATTGTTTTGTCACTGTCATGTGTTCCTAAGTGAGGATACTTTTCTTCTTCTGTATAAAAACCCAAGGGCAGGAGCATGACAAGACATCTACATGCAAGGGAATGGCACTATCCTCATAACTGAGTCATATGTGAAGGGACCACTGGGCTGGAGCCCTGATAACAAGTGACACAGCATGGGAAGCAATGGAGGAGCTAAAGGAGTGTGCTCACACAATGCTCAATTCACTTCAAGAATTCTCCCTTCAAGTTGTGAGAACAGCCATGGTCATTAAATCAAACAGCCATTATTGAGTGCCATCTAAAATATTTCATTCCCCTACATGGAAGAGTTACAAAGGGAGCCCCAGAAGTTACTACAGACAGGCCAGATCAGTCAATCTAAGGCACCTATCAAGTGTCGGTTTTTTTTCAAAAACAGAAAAGATTGTACAGATTTATGCAGTCTAGGAATCGCACCAGAAGGTCATGGTGAACAACGATTAGCTAGCAGTAAATGCAACAGAACTATTAGAACAAGAGAAAGAGGCATCCATCTTCTAACAAATGCTTTTATGAGCAGGGAGCATCACCTCTAACTCAAGGAGAGATAGGAGGTGAACATGATTTGTGTGACTATATATGAATTAGTTGATTTCAGTATGGTTCTCTTTAGGCCATTCGCACTATTTTGTTTTCATAAGTACATTGATGACTTCATAGTGGTATACTGCGATAGTTTTCTAATGTTTTATTAGGGTTCCATGAACTTTTGAGGCACATGCACCAGGTGTTCACAAAGTTGTGAGAGTATTAGCATATCTCAATTAAGCTAAGCATGAATTAGCTTTGGAATAACTTTAATTGTTTTGATCTTGTTCAACTAGATTAATACAAGAGCTGTACAATTTACCGTGAATGGACATTTGTATTTTCATTATGGCCTGAGTCAAAAAATATTGGATTCCACACTAATTTTAGCTTGGATGCACAGGCAACTTCTTGAAGACGAGTTTGTTGTCAAGATAAAATTCTTCACAATCAATATAATGAGTTAACTGCTTAAGGACGACAATGTAATAATGTCGCGAAAAAGGTAATTAAACTTTTCACAAAGAATTATCCCAAATATTTCCCAATGTAAAAATTAGTGCAATAGTAACAGATCAGGATTTGACTACTACCTAGGCAAGTAATTCATTCTAAAATAATCCTATGAGTCTTGGATTATAAGCTAACTGATCAAGATCCGAGTACATAACACATTATGTGCCCTGGCACATTGGCATGGCGGTGAGAAAGCTTTTTAATGAAATTTCAATTAAACCACAATTCTCCAATATTTACAAAATGTCTAATTGCATATTAAGTGATACATGGCATTTCATGCATGCATGCCATCTAGTTTACATGCGTCATGTGTATCTTATTATTGCATGATCAGTGACATATCATAACTCACAGCTTATGCGTGAAGGTGAACACTTGTGAACATTTTGCTTTGTAATAATTCATTGAGTCAGAATATCATGTATATATTGACTTCATTATAAACATCGTGCGTGCACATAATATATATGTTTTACTTATGAACATGGAATTAGATATGGAATGTGTGATTGGCTTGCCGGCCATATATATTTCCATTAATCTCCCACATTGACAAAATACATTGATGAACAAACCCTTTGCTTTCGAGTGATGCTCAAAATACATTGAGCAAATGGCTCTGTCTATGGATCTGCTATAATGTCAGTCAATGGAATACTTCCATTATGTAATCGCTTTTAAAGATGAATTTCCTAATCATGTGAAGTGCCCTAAGAAGTTCCCTAACTTCACATGAGACCTAGAGTCTTCAACTTTTGCAATTGCACCATTGGTATCACAAAATAGTAGAATAGGGTTTATGATCAAATATAAAACCAGGGTTAGTGATGGACATTTCAATCACTCTTTCTTCTTTGGAAATATGAACTATAGTGCTGTACTATTTTTCTCGTCATCAAGTTGAAGTTGACTTACGTGGAAACTTTCCAATAGTTTATACTTCCACATTGCATAAGCAAACTTCAAATGTAGACTTTCAATCATTTGGAAATATGAACTCAATTATATGTAACCCTATAAGCATCACATGTGCACATAATGAATATGTTTTATTAATAAACATGTAATAACATATGTAATGTGTGATTTTCTTGTCGGCCACTTATATTTCGATCACATTGGAATACAACCTTTTCATTAATATTCACTTTTGGCGTTTATAGTTCAGCCCCTGAATTTGGCAATGGCTTTATGAATTGTGATGAGATCATATTCTAATGAATGACAATCTATAATTATTTAATATAAATATTTTTCAAATGAATACTCTAGACAAACGTAAAAAAAAAAATCAAAGAGCACTATCTGGCCTTATTTGTTTGATAAATATGGCTGATCGTGTGGTTGTTAGTGTCAAGACATTGCACATAGATGGTGGGTGCTCTTTAGAGAAAAACTTAACTGAATCATACGTGTGAATCTTAGAATGGTATCATCAATCAGGTTGATATATGACAAAATTGTGTAAGTGGCATGTACCCGTGAGACACTAGGGTCATATTGTGCACTGACGGTCATGTTTGCTAAAGCATATAGGTCTTGAATCATGGAATTGAAACACATCTTTTGACTACAAGGCCAAGAATGAATCACTCACCTATGGTATAAATGGAGATTCTTTTGATGAAAATATGCATTAAATACATGTCCAGCTCAGTGAGGATATTGAAAAAGGAATTTTCAAATGATATGCATTAGGCATTAAATCTAACATAGTGACCGATTAAGGTTTGACGAATAAACACAATCTAACCCATTCAAGAGTCTAATGCAAGTGGATGATTATTATACATGGGCTTTAATGGACGATACCAAATGTTCAATCAGAGAAATAAATTACTATTCTGTATCTTCCAATGCATGAGATGTATCTTGCTACTCCACTGGCTAAAAACTTAAAGTCTTGATTGAGTTCAAATGCTGCTTGAATAACTAATCTAATTGTTTATATAAGTACTTAATACTTCTGTGAATAAGTGTTATTAATACAAAAAAATTATTAATTAGAATAATGCATAGTCATAGATGTTCACTTGCATAATTATTAATTCATACTTGTTTTATGTGCTCACACTAGTCATACATGGGGAGAGGTATGACTATCATTCTTTATTTGTAATTCTTTACTCTACACATTTTTTAACTCTACTCACTATGCATGAGGGTCTTGATGATGATCATCTCAATAGTATATTGAAGAATGATTTAAGTAGATTGGATTGAAAAGATTCATTGCATGGATACATCTAGAGGACGGGCATGCAAGCAGCTTGGAGAGACTCTCCTAGGTAGTAACTCAAGGGTCAGAAAACTTCCCAACAATAGAATAGGATTATCCATTGTCTTATAGAGTCAATTTGCATCTTCCACTACATAAAAGTTTCTTCATGCATAAGATCAAAGCCTTAGAATCCAAATCTCCCTAAGTAGGTGATCGTTAAATACCCAAGGTGCATATATCATTCTGTATTTGTAATTCTTTGTGAAGCTATCTCACAAGATTCTCAGTAATCAATCATAATGCATATATCATCGACCTTCCACAGGACATGGGAGTCTCCAAAACCTTTAATGTAAGTGGCAATTAGAAGTACTTTGTTATTAAAGGAGATTACTCGAGAGCAACTTCTGTTGAACAAGGGCCACTAGATGTAGCCCATAAGCCCACTTTTAAGGCCCACTAGCCAATGTTCACTTAAGGCGGAGATGTTTCTTGAACCTAATAAGATCTTGATAAAAGTACCTACAGACCCAAAAAAACGTCTCACACATTTTTTTCTAACAGATTTTTCCCTAACAATTATCCCCAAACAAAATCCTTTGATATAATGTTTTCTAACAGAATCCTTTCATAGATTATTCTTTAATAGTATACTGTAGAATATCTCTTCTATGACTTGTCATAGGTGCAGGTCATTTGCTTTGTCTTGTCACAATGCTTTTAAGCGACACTTATCTTCTAACAGATTCCACATGCCCAAAACTTTGCATCGTGTCAACTATCAAATCCATTCAAACATCCTTAAATATCAGTCAGCTATAGGCACGGATTGTGGAATGAACTTGGAATATCAATATATTGGTATTGGGAAAGTTTTTTTTTAGACATGTACTTAAGATATGAAATTAATAAATTAAAGTTGGAGAGATTAGTAAAGATAATATCTTTAGTAGGGATGTATTTAATATATATTTATATGTGTGCGTGTGGGGATGGGGGGTTGATTGATATATAGTTATATGCAAGAATAAATATAAAGATGCATTAAATCAATGAGGATTAATATATAGGAATATATTAAATCATTGTATTTTATTTTTAATTAAGAAAAAGATGATACATGTAAACAAAAGTAAATGAATTGGATAGACAGTAAGAAATGCTTAATTAAGTATATATACATATGCTCCCAAAGTTGTAATTATATTGTAGATATATAATATGTGCTTAGCATGTAGAAAGATTTAAAGATAAGATATTTGTCAGTATTGTAATGGGCTTTATGAAATTAAATTCATATAAGTCAGAAAGTATAGTTTTGAATCTATTTTTATATTTTTAATGATTTAGTTGTCTTTTTCTGTTCCTTGAAGTTTGTGCCATGCTGGCAATCTGCCATTCAATTCACACCACTCAAATGCCTCATATTGATCCATATTTAAACTCAAATGCCTCATATCTGTCTCTTTTTCTCTCTCTCTCACTCAACCTTTCTCTATGTCTCCCGTTGATTGGTATTTCTCCAAATTACTACAGACATATTTTTTAATCTGCACAAGAGAGAATGAAGAAGAACATAGAAAACGATAATAAAACCACATTAGCAGAAAGCTGGTTATATATATATATATATATACATATATATATATATTCAACATTCCCAAATCAGGGTATCACAACTGATTTATATTTGACTCATGTATTGTAGATTTTCAATAATTTCATCAACACGGATATAAGTTCCTGATCTCATACAATCCTAAGCATCTGGGATGTTGCAGTTCATGTTTTGGATCTTAATCCTATTTATATGTATTTGTATGTCTGATCCTACAGTCTAGATTTTATCCTGAATATGTTTAATCCTATGGTCTAGATTTAGTCCTATATTAAATATATAAATTAATCTCTTACCTAAAGAGGTATATAAATTTATTACCCCTGCATTATTATGATAAATCCAATTGGTAGAGTCAGTTGCCGACTCAATGACAGGTTGCCAACTTCCCGACTCCTTATTGAATGGCCCAGCGAATCTGTAAAATATAATTTCCAATAAAAATGGAAGTCATATGGGCATAATGACATTGATGTAGCCCTAAAATGTATATGAAGGCATGTACCAAGTTGAATTGGTCACTCAACTACTTTTCTAGTTTTTAGGTCCTACGAACTTCATTAGTCGCAGTTATGGATTTTACGTACTTCCACGCCTGACAAACTTGATCGATGGCCGGGTCATAATACGTGGCATCCTGCATTATTATAATCTGAGAAATAGTTCCCATGAACAGTATACTTGGGAACGACAGGTTGAGAATGTTACAGTTTACGGACTTGTGACTTTCATTAAGAAGGCCACATCAGCTTGCAAAAAAACGGGTATCCAGCACTGGTAGTCATCATGCGAAGGAGAGCTTGATTGACAGCCATCATGCTTCGGGAGAGAACATCACTCCATTTAAGGAGAATATGGAACTCGTTGATGGACAATGGTGCTACCCGTTCCCCAGAAAGTTAAAAGATAGAACGGCAGGTAACCTAAATCTGCGTGACAAATAAATTCATGTTTCATGTTCGTTAGCACAGACGAGTGCCCTCTTGTGCAATTGTGGCGCCGATTATAATCCCACCATCATGTTAAGATATTCATAGAGTTGTACCTTTTGGTTCATATAGAGTGGAATTGGAGCTAGGACATGATTAAAGAAGTTCAATGAAAAAAATTATACTTGAGTTGCTGTTTTTTTACAAGCTATTTTTCCATGACGACAGGACCAAAGTTAGTCCAACCAACTAAATGTTACATTGTAAACTGATATACTTCTACAACCCAGTAGATACAATCAAAACAACAAAGTTGTAAGAACTTCCTTCAGATAGGAGTTAAAGTTCATTTCAAAAACCCAACTTTGTCATATCAATAGCCGATGGAATCTGCGATAATTCTCCCTTTTCTAGCATATCTTATGTACGTGTAGAGGTAGACTTGAATTGAGGAGGGCTTACTTGTCTACAATACACAAAGTACAAAGTCCAAACAAACTGATATAAATCTCCCAGGAGTACAAGTAATAGAAATACATAGTTATTTGTTCCCACGCATAGTGGGCACTCAACTTCATTACAACAAGCGAATTTAAGTCTAGAGGGTTGATTCATTCGCGTTTTAGTCATCACAAAGTGCGGGCACTCAGGTTGACATTTCATGCGTAGTCACACATACCGTACTTGCAGGAACCTTCCTTTATGCAGCGCCTATTGCATTCACTGCAGTTTCTCCAGTCGAATAAGGCGTTGGTGCATCTCCCATTGCAGCATGCATCTCGATGATGGAAATAATGAAAGAAGGGAATGCGAAAAGCCTTTATCGCTCACTCAGAAAGAGAAAGTCAACACAATGGAAAAGAAAGAAAATACTTCTCGTCTTGATTTATTATTGGTCCACACAGGATTTATACAACTCGTGTGGCTGCCACCTTGGCAGGCCACTTAAGCATCGGTCAGTATGAATCACCTATGTATGATCATCTGAGCTATCTGTCTAGAAAGAGTGAAAAAACGGAAGTAACAAATGCGGAACAAAAAAACAAATTCTTTCAAGATTCTTCTTCTAGATTACTTCCATCATTCTCCCCTGTAATCGTGAAGCGTTGTTTCTTTTTGAACTCCCAGTCTTGTTCTTAGCTCAATGAACTTTTGGTTTCCCACACGCTTGGTGAATAAATCTGCCAACTGATCCATTGTAGAAACATCTCCAACTCGACCCATTTTTCTTCTAAACAGGATCTGATGAAATGAAATTTTATGTCTATGTGTTTTGAATGACTATGAAATATAAGATTTCTACTCAAAGTAATCGAAGACTTGTTGGCCACCGTTATCTTTACCTTAATTTGGGGCTGGTCTGTTAACTCTCCAATGAGTCGTGCAAGCCAAATTCCTTGGCAAGCAGTTGCAGAGACATCTATATATTCTGCTTCAAGTGAAGATAGAGCCACCATTATCTGCTTATGTGATCCCCAACTGACAAAATTTTGACCAAGAAAGAATGTCATACCTGTAGTACTCTTTCAGTCATCCTGGTCACCTGCGTGATCACTGTCACTATAAGCCTTTAGCATCAGCTCACCTTCCCTTTCTTATAACACAGTCCAAGGTCCAGAGTGCCTTTGATATATCTCAGGATCCTATTGACTGCTACTAAGCGATTGAAGCTTGGAGACTCCATGTATCTGCTTAGAAAACCCACAAAATAAGTCTGATCTGGTCGAGTATGTGTGAGATAACGGAGGCTTCCAATGATGCTTATGTACTCAGTTGAACTAACTGGTGTGCCTTTGTCCCTTTTGAACTCCAATCTGGCCTCAGCTCGAGTGACGGCTGGATTGCAATCCAGCATTTTGTTGCTCTCCAATATGTTCAGTATGCATGCTCTCTGGCGCAAACTGATTTTTTCAGTCTCTTGGATGACCTCAATCCCAAGATATGAACTTAGTAATCAAAGATCAGTCTTATCAAAAGTGTCTCTCTGGCGCAAACTGATTTTTCCAGTCTCTTGGATGACCTCAATCCCAAGATATGAACTTAGTTATCAAAGATCACTCGTATCAAAAGTGTCTCTCATCTCCTTCTTGAAAGCTTAAATGTGATTGTGTTCTAGTCCAATCACAATCATGTCATACTCTTCTCGCCTGCACGTCCTCTTCACTTCTTCTCTCTTCTTCCTTGATTTCTGATTTTTCCTCTTTGTGCCAAAAGAACATGTTCTTTTCTCTTCTTATACAGCGATTTATTAAGCGTCTCTTCATGGATTCTTAATGACCCACAACTTCTTCAGAAGGTCAAAGAATCTATATTACCAAATTGCTGTATAGAAGAGGTTATGAAATCCAAACTTAGCTGGTGTTGCCGCGTAGGAGCATAGTAGCGATGTCCCCTTCATCCGACTTCTCTTCCATACTTCCAGTCAGTGTATTTGCTTTGGCATCTGTGTATTGGTACCACATTTCATTTTTCAATAGAATATGTTTTATCGCACAATGCCTTGTAGCAAAGACATCTTCATCTTTTTCTTGATCGCCATTAAAGGATGACTCATTCTCTCTCTCTTTGTCAGCCAGATTAGCTCTTTCCTCCTCATATTCTGATCTGCATTCAAAAAGCAAATGGACATACTTCCCACGGTTATAGCATTTCAATTTTGACTTATCTGGTGGTTTCTTCTTCTCCTTGACTCCACGACCTCCTACAGATCTTTCTCGGCCTGCGTCCTCTTCCACGGCCTCATCCTCTTCCGTCCATGATGTGCTTCAGCTTCTACCTTTTTCTTTGATTTCCACCGGGCTTGTGCCAAAGAACATGTTCTTCTCTTCTTATCTGGCGATTTAGTAGCGTCTCTTCATGGATTCTTAATGACCCCACAACTTCTTCAGGTCGAAAGAATCTATATTATCAGAACTGCTGCTGTATAGAAGAGGTTATAGAGTCAAACTTAGCTGGTGTTGCGGGCATAGCATAACAACGATGTCCCTTCATCCAACTTCTCTTCCATACTTCGATCGTATGGACTGCTTGCATCGATGTATTGGTACCACATTTCATTTTTCAATAGAATGTTTGTCAATGCCTTGTAGCAAGACATCTTCATCTTTTTCTTGATCGCCATTAAAAGGGATGACTCATTCTTCTCCTCTTTGTCAGCCAGATTGGCTCTTTCCTCCTCCTTGTCTGATCTGCATTCCAAAAAAGCAAAATGGACATACTTCCCACAGTTATAGCATTTCAATTTTGACTTATCTGCGTGGTTCTTCTTCTCCTTCAGCTCCACGACCTCCTCTGAGATCTTTCTCGGCCTCGTCCTCTTCCACGGCCTCATCCTCTTCCACGTCCATGATGTGCTTCAGCTTCTACCTTTTTCTTTGATTTTCCACGGCTTGTGCCAAAAGAACATGTTCTTCTCTTCTTATCTGGCGATTTCAGAGCGTCTCTTCATGGTTCTTAATGACCCCACAACTTCTTCAAAGGTCAAAGAATCTATATTACCAAATTGCTGTATAGAAGAGGTTATAGAGTCAAACTTAGCTGGTGTTGCACGCAGAGCATAGCAACGATGTCCCCTTCATCCAGCTTCTCTTCCATACTTCCAGATCGTGATGACTGCTGGCATCGGTGTATTGGTACCACATTTCATTTTTCAATAGAATGTTTGTCAATGCCTTGTAGCAAGACATCTTCATCTTTTTCTTGATCGCCATTAAAAGGGATGACTCATTCTTCTCCTCTTTGTCAGCCAGATTAGCTCTTTCCTCCTCCTTGTCTGATCTGCATTCAAAAGCAAAATGGACATACTTCCCACGGTTATAGCATTTCAATTTTGACTTATCTCGTGGTTCTTCTTCTCCTTCAGCTCCACGACCTCCTACAGATCTTTCTCGGCCTGCGTCCTCTTCCACGGCCTCATCCTCTTCCACGTCCATGATGTGCTTCAGCTTCTACCTTTTCTTTGATTTTCCACGGGCTTGTGCCAAAGAACATGTTCTTCTCTTCTTATCTGGCGATTTCAGAGCGTCTCTTCATGGATTCTTAATGACCCCACAACTTCTTCAAAGGTCAAAGAATCTATATTACCAAATTGCTGTATAGAAGAGGTTATAGAGTCAAACTTAGCTGGTGTTGCACGGAGCATAGCAACGATGTCCCCTTCATCCAGCTTCTCTTCCATACTTCCAGTCGTATGACCGCTGGCATCGGTGTATTGGTACCACATTTCATTTTTCAATAGAATGTTTGTCAATGCCTTGTAGCAAGACATCTTCATCTTTTTCTTGATCGCCATTAAAAGGGATGACTCATTCTTCTCCTCTTTGTCAGCCAGATTAGCTCTTTCCTCCTCCTTGTCTGATCTGCATTCAAAAGCAAAATGGACATACTTCCCACGGTTATAGCATTTCAATTTTGACTTATCTCGTGGTTCTTCTTCTCCTTCAGCTCCACGACCTCCTACAGATCTTTCTCGGCCTCGTCCTCTTCCACGGCCTCATCCTCTTCCACGTCCATGATGTGCTTCAGCTTCTACCTTTTCTTTGATTTTCCACGGGCTTGTGCCAAAAGAACATGTTCTTCTCTTCTTATCAGCGATTTCGTGGCGCTCTTCATGGATTCTTAATGACCCCACAACTTCTTCAAAGGTCAAAGAATCTATATTACCAAATTGTATAGAAGAGGTTATAGAGTCAAACTTAGCTGGTGTTGCACGAGGAGCATAGCAACGATGTCCCCTTCATCCAGCTTCTCTTCCATACTTCGATCGTATGACCTGGCATCGGTGTATTGGTACCACATTTCATTTTTCAATAGAATGTTTGTCAATGCCTTGTAGCAAGACATCTTCCTCTTTTTTCTTGATCGCAATTAAAAGGGATGACTCATTATTCTCATCTTTGTCAGCCAGATTAGCTCTTTTCTCCTCCTTGTCTGATCTGCATTCAAAAGCAAAATGGACATACTTCCCACGGTTATAGCATTTCAATTTTGACTTATCTAGTGGTTCTTCTTCTCCTTCAGCTCCACGACCTCCTACAGATCTTTCTCGGCCTCGTCCTCTTCCACGGCCTCATCCTCTTCCACGTCCATGATGTGCTTCAGCTTCTACCTTTTCTTTGATTTTCCACGGGCTTGTGCCAAAGAACATGTTCTTCTCTTCTTATCTGGCGATTTCGTAGCGTCTCTTCATGGATTCTTAATGACCCCACAACTTCTTCACAGGTCAAAGAATCTATATTACCAAATTGCTGTATAGAAGAGGTTATCGAGTCAAACTTAGCTGGTGTTGCACGCAGAGCATAGCAACGATGTCCCCTTCATCCAGCTTCTCTTCCATACTTCCAGTCGTATGACTGCTGCATCGGTGTATTGGTACCACATTTCATTTTCAATAGAATGTTTGTCAATGCCTTGTAGCAAGACATCTTCATCTTTTTCTTGATCGCCATTAAAAGGGATGACTCATTCTTCTCCTCTTTGTCAGCCAGATTAGCTCTTTCCTCCTCCTTGTCTGATCTGCATTCAAAAGCAAATGGACATACTTCCCACGGTTATAGCATTTCAATTTTGACTTATCTCGTGGTTCTTCTTCTCCTTCACTCCACGACCTCCTACAGATCTTTCTCGGCCTCGTCCTCTTCCACGGCCTCATCCTCTTCCACGCCCATGATGTGCTTCAGCTTCTACCTTTTCTTTGATTTTCCACGGGCTTGTGCCAAAAGAACATGTTCTTCTCTTCTTATCTGGCGATTTCGTGGCGCCTCTTCATGGATTCTTAATGACCCACAACTTCTTCAAAGGTCAAAGAATCTATATTACCAAATTGCTGTATAGAAGAGGTTATAGAGTCAAACTTAGCTGGTGTTGCGCAGGAGCATAGCAACGATGTCCCCTTCATCCAGCTTCTCTTCCATACTTCCACTGTATGACTGCTGCATCGGTGTATTGGTACCACATTTCATTTTTCAATAGAATGTTTGTCAATGCCTTGTAGCAAGACATCTTCATCTTTTTTCTTGATCGCCATTAAAAGGGATGACTCATTCTTCTCCTCTTTGTCAGCCAGATTAGCTCTTTCCTCCTCCTTGTCTGATCTGCATTCAAAAGCAAATGGACATACTTCCCACGGTTATAGCATTTCAATTTTGACTTATCTCGTGGTTCTTCTTCTCCTTCAGCTCCACGACCTCCTACAGATCTTTCTCGGCCTCGTCCTCTTCCACGGCCTCATCCTCTTCCACGCTCCATGATGTGCTTCAGCTTCTACCTTGTTCTTTGATTTTCCACGGGCTTGTGCCAAAAGAACATGTTCTTCTCTTCTTATCTGGCGATTTCGTAGCGTCTCTTCATGGATTCTTAATGACCCCACAACTTCTTCAAAGGTCAAAGAATCTATATTACCAAATTGCTGTATAGAAGAGGTTATAGAGTCAACTTAGCTGGTGTTGCACGCAGAGCATAGCAACGATGTCCCCTTCATCCAGCTTCTCTTCCATACTTCCAGTCGATGACTGCTGCATCGTGTATTGGTACCACATTTCATTTTTCAATAGAATGTTTGTCAATGCCTTGTAGCAAGACATCTTCATCTTTTTCTTGATCGCCATTAAAAGGGATGACTCATTCTTCTCCTCTTTGTCAGCCAGATTAGCTCTTTCCTCCTCCTTGTCTGATCTGCATTCAAAAGCAAAATGGACATACTTCCCACGTGTTATAGCATTTCAATTTTGACTTATCTCGTGGTTCTTCTTCTCCTTCAGCTCCACGACTCTCCTACAGATCTTTCTCGGCCTGCCTCTTCCACGGCCTCATCCTCTTCCACGCCCATGATGTGCTTCAGCTTCTACCTTTTCTTTGATTTTCCACGGGCTTGTGCCAAAAGAACATGTTCTTCTCTTCTTATCTGGCGATTTCGTAGCGTCTCTTCATGGATTCTTAATGACCCCACAACTTCTTCAAAGGTCAAAGAATCTATATTACCAAATTGCTGTATAGAAGAGGTTATAGAGTCAAACTTAGCTGGTGTTGCACGCAGGAGCATAGCAACGATGTCCCTTCATCCAGCTTCTCTTCCATACTTCCAGTCGATGACTTTGGCATCGGTGTATTGGTACCACATTTCATTTTTCAATAGAATGTTTGTCAATGCCTTGTAGCAAGACATCTTCATCTTTTTTCTTGATCGCCATTAAAAGGGATGACTCATTCTTCTCCTCTTTGTCAGCCAGATTAGCTCTTTCCTCCTCCTTGTCTGATCTGCATTCAAAAGCAAAATGGACATACTTCCCACGGTTATAGCATTTCAATTTTGACTTATCTCGTGGTTCTTCTTCTCCTTCAGCTCCACGACCTCCTACAGATCTTTCTCGGCCTCGTCCTCTTCCACGGCCTCATCCTCTTCCACGTCCATGATGTGCTTCAGCTTCTACCTTTTCTTTGATTTTCCACGGGCTTGTGCCAAAGAACATGTTCTTCTCTTCTTATCTGGCGATTTCGTAGGCGTCTCTTCATGGATTCTTAATGACCCCACAACTTCTTCAAAGGTCAAAGAATCTATATTACCAAATTGCTGTATAGAAGAGGTTATAGAGTCAACTTAGCTGGTGTTGCACGCAGAGCATAGCAACGATGTCCCCTTCATCCAGCTTCTCTTCCATACTTCCAGTCGTATGACTGCTGGCATCGGTGTATTGGTACCACATTTCATTTTTCAATAGAATGTTTGTCAATGCCTTGTAGCAAGACATCTTCATCTTTTTTCTTGATCGCCATTAAAAGGGATGACTCATTCTTCTCCTCTTTGTCAGCCAGATTAGCTCTTTCCTCCTCCTTGTCTGATCTGCATTCAAAAGCAAAATGGACATACTTCCCACGGTTATAGCATTTCAATTTTGACTTATCTCGTGGTTCTTCTTCTCCTTCAGCTCCACGACCTCCTACAGATCTTTCTCGGCCTCGTCCTCTTCCACGGCCTCATCCTCTTCCACGTGCATGATGTGCTTCAGCTTCTACCTTTTCTTTGATTTTCCACGGGCTTGTGCCAAAAGAACATGTTCTTCTCTTCTTATCTGGCGATTTCGTGGCGTCTCTTCATGGATTCTTAATGACCCCACAACTTCTTCAAAGGTCAAAGAATCTATATTACCAAATTGCTGTATAGATGAGGTTATAGAGTCAAACTTAGCTGGTGTTGCACGGGAGCATAGTAACGATGTCCCCTTCATCCAGCTTCTTCCATACTTCCAGTCGATGACTGCTGGCATCGGTGTATTGGTACCACATTTCATTTTTCAATAGAATGTTTGTCAATGCCTTGTAGCAAGACATCTTCATCTTTTTTCTTGATCGCCATTAAAAGGGATGACTCATTCTTCTCCTCTTTGTCAGCCAGATTAGCTCTTTCCTCCTCCTTGTCTGATCTGCATTCAAAAGCAAATGGACATACTTCCACGGTTATAGCATTTCAATTTTGACTTATCTCGTGGTTCTTCTTCTCCTTCAGCTCCACGACCTCCTACAGATCTTTCTCGGCCTCGTCCTCTTCCACGGCCTCATCCTCTTCCACGCCCATGATGTGCTTCAGCTTCTACCTTTTTCTTTGATTTTCCACGGGCTTGTGCCAAAAGAACATGTTCTTCTCTTCTTATCTGGCGATTTCGTAGCGCCTCTTCATGGATTCTTAATGACCCCACAACTTCTTCAAAGGTCAAAGAATCTATATTACCAAATTGCTGTATAGAAGAGGTTATAGAGTCAAACTTAGCTGGTGTTGCACGCAGAGCATAGCAACGATGTCCCCTTCATCCAGCTTCTCTTCCATACTTCCAAATGTATGACTGCTGGCATCGTGTATTGGTACCACATTTCATTTTTCAATAGAATGTTTGTCAATGCCTTGTAGCAAGACATCTTCATCTTTTTCTTGATCGCCATTAAAAGGGATGACTCATTCTTCTCCTCTTTGTCAGCCAGATTAGCTCTTTCCTCCTCCTTGTCTGATCTGCATTCAAAAGCAAAATGGACATACTTCCCACGGTTATAGCATTTCAATTTTGACTTATCTCGTGGTTCTTCTTCTCCTTCAGCTCCACGACCTCCTACAGATCTTTCTCGGCCTCGCCCTCTTCCACGGCCTCATCCTCTTCCACGCCCATGATGTGCTTCAGCTTCTACCTTTTCTTTGATTTTCCACGGCTTGTGCTAAAAGAACATGTTCTTCTCTTCTTATCTGCGATTTCAGAGCGTCTCTTCATGGATTCTTAATGACCCCACAACTTCTTCAAAGGTCAAAGAATCTATATTACCAAATTGCTGTATAGAAGAGGTTATAGAGTCAAACTTAGCTGGTGTTGCACGTGAGAGCATAGCAACGATGTCCCCTTCATCCAGCTTCTCTTCCATACTTCCAGTGTATGATCACTGCATCGGTGTATTGGTACCACATTTCATTTTTCAATAGAATGTTTGTCAATGCCTTGTAGCAAGACATCTTCATCTTTTTTCTTGATCGCCATTAAAAGGGATGACTCATTCTTCTCCTCTTTGTCAGCCAGATTAGCTCTTTCCTCCTCCTTGTCTGATCTGCATTCAAAAGCAAAATGGACATACTTCCCACGGTTATAGCATTTCAATTTTGACTTATCTCGTGGTTCTTCTTCTCCTTCAGCTCCACGACCTCCTACAGATCTTTCTCGGCCTGTCCTCTTCCACGGCCTCATCCTCTTCCACGCCCATGATGTGCTTCAGCTTCTACCTTTTCTTTGATTTTCCACGGGCTTGTGCCAAAAGAACATGTTCTTCTCTTCTTATCTGGCGATTTCGTAGCGTCTCTTCATGGATTCTTAATGACCCCACAACTTCTTCAAAGGTCAAAGAATCTATATTACCAAATTGCTGTATAGAAGAGGTTATAGAGTCAAACTTAGCTGGTGTTGCACGAGGAGCACAGCAACGATGTCCCCTCCATCCAGCTTCTCTTCCATACTTCCAGTCGTATGACTGCTGGCATCGGTGTATTGGTACCACATTTCATTCTTCAATAGAATGTTTGTCAATGCCTTGTAGCAAGACATCTTCATCTTTTTTCTTGATCGCCATTAAAGGGATGACTCATTCTTCTCCTCTTTGTCAGCCAGATTAGCTCTTTCCCCCCCCTTGTCCGATCTGCATTCAAAAGCAAAATGGACATACTTCCCACGGTTATAGCATTTCAATTCTGACTTATCTCGTGGTTCTTCTTCTCCTTCAGCTCCACGACCTCCTACAGATCTTTCTCGGCCTCGTCCTCTTCCACGGCCTCATCCTCTTCCACGCCCATGATGTGCTTCAGCTTCTACCTTTTTCTTTGATTTTCCACGGGCTTGTGCCAAAAGAACATGTTCTTCTCTTCTTATCTGGCGATTTCAGAGCGTCTCTTCATGGATTCTTAATGACCCCACAACTTCTTCAAAGGTCAAAGAATCTATATTACCAAATTGCTGTATAGAAGAGGTTATAGAGTCAAACTTAGCTGGTGTTGCACGCAGAGCATAGCAACGATGTCCCCTTCATCCAGCTTCTCTTCCATACTTCCAAATATGACTGCTGGCATCGTGTATTGGTACCACATTTCATTTTTCAATAGAATGTTTGTCAATGCCTTGTAGCAAGACATCTTCATCTTTTTTCTTGATCGCCATTAAAAGGGATGACTCATTCTTCTCCTCTTTGTCAGCCAGATTAGCTCTTTCCTCCTCCTTGTCTGATCTGCATTCAAAAGCAAATGGACATACTTCCCACGGTTATAGCATTTCAATTTTGACTTATCTCGTGGTTCTTCTTCTCCTTCAGCTCCACGACCTCCTACAGATCTTTCTCGGCCTCGTCCTCTTCCACGGCCTCATCCTCTTCCACGTCCATGATGTGCTTCAGCTTCTACCTTTTTCTTTGATTTTCCACGGGCTTGTGCCAAAAGAACATGTTCTTCTCTTCTTATCTGGCGATTTCAGAGCGTCTCTTCATGGATTCTTAATGACCCCACAACTTCTTCAAAGGTCAAAGAATCTATATTACCAAATTGCTGTATAGAAGAGGTTATAGAGTCAAACTTAGCTGGTGTTGCGCAGGAGCATAGCAACGATGTCCCCTTCATCCAGCTTCTCTTCCATACTTCCAGTCGTATGACTGCTGGCATCGGTGTATTGGTACCACATTTCATTTTTCAATAGAATGTTTGTCAATGCCTTGTAGCAAGACATCTTCATCTTTTTTCTTGATCGCCATTAAAAGGGATGACTCATTCTTCTCCTCTTTGTCAGCCAGATTAGCTCTTTCCTCCTCCTTGTCTGATCTGCATTCAAAAGCAAAATGGACATACTTCCCACGGTTATAGCATTTCAATTTTGACTTATCTCGTGGTTCTTCTTCTCCTTCAGCTCCACGACCTCCTACAGATCTTTCTCGGCCTCGTCCTCTTCCACGGCCTCATCCTCTTCCACGTCCATGATGTGCTTCAGCTTCTACCTTTTTCTTTGATTTTCCACGGGCTTGTGCCAAAAGAACATGTTCTTCTCTTCTTATCTGGCGATTTCGTAGCGTCTCTTCATGGATTCTTAATGACCCCACAACTTCTTCAAAGGTCAAAGAATCTATATTACCAAATTGCTGTATAGAAGAGGTTATAGAGTCAAACTTAGCTGGTGTTGCACGCAGGAGCATAGCAACGATGTCCCCTTCATCCAGCTTCTCTTCCATACTTCCAGTCGTATGACTGCTGGCATCGGTGTATTGGTACCACATTTCATTTTTCAATAGAATGTTTGTCAATGCCTTGTAGCAAGACATCTTCATCTTTTTTCTTGATCGCCATTAAAAGGGATGACTCATTCTTCTCCTCTTTGTCAGCCAGATTAGCTCTTTCCTCCTCCTTGTCTGATCTGCATTCAAAAGCAAATGGACATACTTCCCAGTTATAGCATTTCAATTTTGACTTATCTCGTGGTTCTTCTTCTCCTTCAGCTCCACGACCTCCTACAGATCTTTCTCGGCCTCGTCCTCTTCCACGGCCTCATCCTCTTCCACGCCCATGATGTGCTTCAGCTTCTACCTTTTCTTTGATTTTCCACGGGCTTGTGCCAAAGAACATGTTCTTCTCTTCTTATCTGGCGATTTCGTAGCGTCTCTTCATGGATTCTTAATGACCCCACAACTTCTTCAAAGGTCAAAGAATCTATATTACCAAATTGCTGTATAGAAGAGGTTATAGAGTCAAACTTAGCTGGTGTTGCACGAGAGCATAGCAACGATGTCCCCTTCATCCAGCTTCTCTTCCATACTTCCAGTCGTATGACTGCTGGCATCGGTGTATTGGTACCACATTTCATTTTTCAATAGAATGTTTGTCAATGCCTTGTAGCAAGACATCTTCATCTTTTTTCTTGATCGCCATTAAAGGGATGACTCATTCTTCTCCTCTTTGTCAGCCAGATTAGCTCTTTCCTCCTCCTTGTCTGATCTGCATTCAAAAGCAAAATGGACATACTTCCCACGGTTATAGCATTTCAATTTTGACTTATCTCGTGGTTCTTCTTCTCCTTCAGCTCCACGACCTCCTACAGATCTTTCTCGGCCTCGTCCTCTTCCACGGCCTCATCCTCTTCCACGTCCATGATGTGCTTCAGCTTCTACCTTTTTCTTTGATTTTCCACGGGCTTGTGCCAAAAGAACATGTTCTTCTCTTCTTATCTGGCGATTTCGTAGCGTCTCTTCATGGATTCTTAATGACCCCACAACTTCTTCAAAGGTCAAAGAATCTATATTACCAAATTGCTGTATAGAAGAGGTTATAGAGTCAACTTAGCTGGTGTTGCAGCAGGAGCATAGCAACGATGTCCCCTTCATCCAGCTTCTCTTCCATACTTCCAGTCGTATGACTGCTGGCATCGGTGTATTGGTACCACATTTCATTTTTCAATAGAATGTTTGTCAATGCCTTGTAGCAAGACATCTTCATCTTTTTTCTTGATCGCCATTAAAAGGGATGACTCATTCTTCTCCTCTTTGTCAGCCAGATTAGCTCTTTCCTCCTCCTTGTCTGATCTGCATTCAAAAGCAAAATGGACATACTTCCCACGGTTATAGCATTTCAATTTTGACTTATCTCGTGGTTCTTCTTCTCCTTCAGCTCCACGACCTCCTACAGATCTTTCTCGGCCTCGTCCTCTTCCACGGCCTCATCCTCTTCCACGTCCATGATGTGCTTCAGCTTCTACCTTTTCTTTGATTTTCCACGGGCTTGTGCCAAAAGAACATGTTCTTCTCTTCTTATCTGGCGATTTCGTGGCGTCTCTTCATGGATTCTTAATGACCCCACAACTTCTTCAAAGGTCAAAGAATCTATATTACCAAATTGCTGTATAGAAGAGGTTATAGAGTCAAACTTAGCTGGTGTTGCACGAGAGCATAGCAACGATGTCCCCTTCATCCAGCTTCTCTTCCATACTTCAGTCATGTATGACTGCTGGCATCAGTGTATTGGTACCACATTTCATTTTCAATAGAATGTTTGTCAATGCCTTGTAGCAAGACATCTTCATCTTTTTCTTGATCGCCATTAAAAGGATGACTCATTCTTCTCCTCTTTGTCAGCCAGATTAGCTCTTTCCTCCTCCTTGTCTGATCTGCATTCAAAAGCAAAATGGACATACTTCCCACGGTTATAGCATTTCAATTTTGACTTATCTCGTGGTTCTTCTTCTCCTTCAGCTCCACGACCTCCTACAGATCTTTCTCGGCCTCGTCCTCTTCCACGGCCTCATCCTCTTCCACGTGCATGATGTGCTTCAGCTTCTACCTTTTTCTTTGATTTTCCACGGGCTTGTGCCAAAGAACATGTTCTTCTCTTCTTATCTGGCGATTTCGTAGCGTCTCTTCATGGATTCTTAATGACCCCACAACTTCTTCAAAGGTCAAAGAATCTATATTACCAAATTGCTGTATAGAAGAGGTTATAGAGTCAAACTTAGCTGGTGTTGCACGAGGAGCATAGCAACGATGTCCCCTTCATCCAGCTTCTCTTCCATACTTCCAGTCGTATGACTGCTGGCATCAGTGTATTGGTACCACATTTCATTTTTCAATAGAATGTTTGTCAATGCCTTGTAGCAAGACATCTTCATCTTTTTCTTGATCGCCATTAAAGGATGACTCATTCTTCTCCTCTTTGTCAGCCAGATTAGCTCTTTCCTCCTCCTTGTCTGATCTGCATTCAAAAGCAAAATGGACATACTTCCCACGGTTATAGCATTTCAATTTTGACTTATCTCGTGGTTCTTCTTCTCCTTCAGCTCCACGACCTCCTACAGATCTTTCTCGCCTCGTCCTCTTCCACGGCCTCATCCTCTTCCACGTCCATGGTGTGCTTCAGCTTCTACCTTTTTCTTTGATTTTCCCCGGGCTTGTGCCAAAAGAACATGTTCTTCTCTTCTTATCTGGCGATTTCGTGGCGTCTCTTGATGGATTCTTAATGACCCCACAACTTCTTCTAAGGTCAAAGAATCTATTTTTCGTGTTTGCTGTATAGAAGAGGTTATAGAGACAAACTTAGCTGGTGTTGCACGAGGAGCATAGCAACGATGTCCCCTTCATCCAGCTTCTCTTCCATACTTCCAGTCGTATGACTGCTGGCATCGGTGTATTGGTACCACATTTCATTTTTCAATAGAATGTTTGTCAATGCCTTGTAGCAAGACATCTTCATCTTTTTTCTTGATCGCCATTAAAAGGGATGACTCATTCTTCTCCTCTTTGTCAGCCAGATTAGCTCTTTCCTCCTCCTTGTCTGATCTGCATTCAAAAGCAAAATGGACATACTTCCCACGGTTATAGCATTTCAATTTTGACTTATCTCGTGGTTCTTCTTCTCCTTCAGCTCCACGACCTCCTACAGATCTTTCTCGGCCTCGTCCTCTTCCACGGCCTCATCCTCTTCCACGTCCATGATGTGCTTCAGCTTCTACCTTTTTCTTTGATTTTCCACGGGCTTGTGCCAAAAGAACATGTTCTTCTCTTCTTATCTGGCGATTTCGTAGCGTCTCTTCATGGATTCTTAATGACCCCAACTTCTTCAAAGGTCAAAGAATCTATATTACCAAATTGCTGTATAGAAGAGGTTATAGAGTCAAACTTAGCTGGTGTTGCACGCAGGAGCATAGCAACGATGTCCCCTTCATCCAGCTTCTCTTCCATACTTCCAGTCGTATGACTGCTGGCATCGGTGTATTGGTACCACATTTCATTTTCAATAGAATGTTTGTCAATGCCTTGTAGCAAGACATCTTCATCTTTTTTCTTGATCGCCATTAAAAGGGATGACTCATTCTTCTCCTCTTTGTCAGCCAGATTAGCTCTTTCCTCCTCCTTGTCTGATCTGCATTCAAAAGCAAAATGGACATACTTCCCACGGTTATAGCATTTCAATTTTGACTTATCTCGTGGTTCTTCTTCTCCTTCAGCTCCACGACCTCCTACAGATCTTTCTCGGCCTCGTCCTCTTCCACGGCCTCATCCTCTTCCACGTCCATGATGTGCTTCAGCTTCTACCTTTTTCTTTGATTTTCCACGGGCTTGTGCCAAAGAACATGTTCTTCTCTTCTTATCTGGCGATTTAGAGCGTCTCTTCATGGATTCTTAATGACCCCACAACTTCTTCAAAGGTCAAAGAATCTATATTACCAAATTGCTGTATAGAAGAGGTTATAGAGTCAAACTTAGCTGGTGTTGCACGAGGAGCATAGCAACGATGTCCCCTTCATCCAGCTTCTCTTCCATACTTCCAGTCGTATGACTGCTGGCATCGGTGTATTGGTACCACATTTCATTTTTCAATAGAATGTTTGTCAATGCCTTGTAGCAAGACATCTTCATCTTTTTTCTTGATCGCCATTAAAAGGGATGACTCATTCTTCTCCTCTTTGTCAGCCAGATTAGCTCTTTCCTCCTCCTTGTCTGATCTGCATTCAAAAGCAAAATGGACATACTTCCCACGGTTATAGCATTTCAATTTTGACTTATCTCGTGGTTCTTCTTCTCCTTCAGCTCCACGACCTCCTACAGATCTTCCTCGCCCCCCCCCCCTTCCACGGCCTCATCCTCTTCCACGTCCATGATGTGCTTCAGCTTCTACCTTTTTCTTTGATTTTCCACGGGCTTGTGCCAAAAGAACATGTTCTTCTCTTCTTATCTGGCGATTTCGTAGCGTCTCTTCATGGATTCTTAATGACCCCACAACTTCTTCAAAGGTCAAAGAATCTATATTACCAAATTGCTGTATAGAAGAGGTTATAGAGTCAAACTTAGCTGGTGTTGCACGCAGGAGCATAGCAACGATGTCCCCTTCATCCAGCTTCTCTTCCATACTTCCAGTCGTATGACTGCTGGCATCGGTGTATTGGTACCACATTTCATTTTTCAATAGAATGTTTGTCAATGCCTTGTAGCAAGACATCTTCATCTTTTTTCTTGATCGCCATTAAAAGGGATGACTCATTCTTCTCCTCTTTGTCAGCCAGATTAGCTCTTTCCTCCTCCTTGTCTGATCTGCATTCAAAAGCAAAATGGACATACTTCCCACGGTTATAGCATTTCAATTTTGACTTATCTCGTGGTTCTTCTTCTCCTTCAGCTCCACGACCTCCTACAGATCTTTCTCGGCCTCGTCCTCTTCCACGGCCTCATCCTCTTCCACGTCCATGATGTGCTTCAGCTTCTACCTTTTCTTTGATTTTCCACGGGCTTGTGCCAAAAGAACATGTTCTTCTCTTCTTATCTGGCGATTTCAGCGTCTCTTCATGGATTCTTAATGACCCCACAACTTCTTCAAAGGTCAAAGAATCTATATTACCAAATTGCTGTATAGAAGAGGTTATAGAGTCAAACTTAGCTGGTGTTGCACGCAGGAGCATAGCAACGATGTCCCCTTCATCCAGCTTCTCTTCCATACTTCGGTCGTATGACTGCTGGCATCGGTGTATTGGTACCACATTTCATTTTTCAATAGAATGTTTGTCAATGCCTTGTAGCAAGACATCTTCATCTTTTTTCTTGATCGCCATTAAAAGGGATGACTCATTCTTCTCCTCTTTGTCAGCCAGATTAGCTCTTTCCTCCTCCTTGTCTGATCTGCATTCAAAAGCAAAATGGACATACTTCCCACGGTTATAGCATTTCAATTTTGACTTATCTCGTGGTTCTTCTTCTCCTTCAGCTCCACGACCTCCTACAGATCTTTCTCGGCCTCGTCCTCTTCCACGGCCTCATCCTCTTCCACGTCCATGATGTGCTTCAGCTTCTACCTTTTCTTTGATTTTCCACGGGCTTGTGCCAAAAGAACATGTTCTTCTCTTCTTATCTGGCGATTTCGTAGCGTCTCTTCATGGATTCTTAATGACCCACAACTTCTTCAAAGGTCAAAGAATCTATATTACCAAATTGCTGTATAGAAGAGGTTATAGAGTCAAACTTAGCTGGTGTTGCACGAGGAGCATAGCAACGATGTCCCCTTCATCCAGCTTCTCTTCCATACTTCAGTCGTGTGACTGCTGGCATCGGTGTATTGGTACCACATTTCATTTTCAATAGAATGTTTGTCAATGCCTTGTAGCAAGACATCTTCATCTTTTTTCTTGATCGCCATTAAAAGGGATGACTCATTCTTCTCCTCTTTGTCAGCCAGATTAGCTCTTTCCTCCTCCTTGTCTGATCTGCATTCAAAAGCAAAATGGACATACTTCCACGGTTATAGCATTTCAATTTTGACTTATCTCGTGGTTCTTCTTCTCCTTCAGCTCCACGACCTCCTACAGATCTTTCTCGGCCTCGTCCTCTTCCACGGCCTCATCCTCTTCCACGTCCATGATGTGCTTCAGCTTCTACCTTTTTCTTTGATTTTCCACGGGCTTGTGCCAAAAGAACATGTTCTTCTCTTCTTATCTGGCGATTTCGTAGCGTCTCTTCATGGATTCTTAATGACCCCACAACTTCTTCAAAGGTCAAAGAATCTATATTACCAAATTGCTGTATAGAAGAGGTTATAGAGTCAAACTTAGCTGGTGTTGCACGCAGGAGCATAGCAACGATGTCCCCTTCATCCAGCTTCTCTTCCATACTTCCAGTCGATGACTGCTGGCATCGTGTATTGGTACCACATTTCATTTTCAATAGAATGTTTGTCAATGCCTTGTAGCAAGACATCTTCATCTTTTTTCTTGATCGCCATTAAAAGGGATGACTCATTCTTCTCCTCTTTGTCAGCCAGATTAGCTCTTTCCTCCTCCTTGTCTGATCTGCATTCAAAAGCAAAATGGACATACTTCCCACGGTTATAGCATTTCAATTTTGACTTATCTCGTGGTTCTTCTTCTCCTTCAGCTCCACGACCTCCTACAGATCTTTCTCGGCCTCGTCCTCTTCCACGGCCTCATCCTCTTCCACGTCCATGATGTGCTTCAGCTTCTACCTTTTTCTTTGATTTTCCACGGGCTTGTGCCAAAAGAACATGTTCTTCTCTTCTTATCTGGCGATTTCAGAGCGTCTCTTCATGGATTCTTAATGACCCCACAACTTCTTCAAAGGTCAAAGAATCTATATTACCAAATTGCTGTATAGAAGAGGTTATAGAGTCAAACTTAGCTGGTGTTGCACGCAGGAGCATAGCAACGATGTCCCCTTCATCCAGCTTCTCTTCCATACTTCCAGTCGTATGACTGCTGGCATCGGTGTATTGGTACCACATTTCATTTTTCAATAGAATGTTTGTCAATGCCTTGTAGCAAGACATCTTCATCTTTTTTCTTGATCGCCATTAAAAGGGATGACTCATTCTTCTCCTCTTTGTCAGCCAGATTAGCTCTTTCCTCCTCCTTGTCTGATCTGCATTCAAAAGCAAAATGGACATACTTCCCACGGTTATAGCATTTCAATTTTGACTTATCTCGTGGTTCTTCTTCTCCTTCAGCTCCACGACCTCCTACAGATCTTTCTCGGCCTCGTCCTCTTCCACGGCCTCATCCTCTTCCACGTCCATGATGTGCTTCAGCTTCTACCTTTTCTTTGATTTTCCACGGGCTTGTGCCAAAAGAACATGTTCTTCTCTTCTTATCTGGCGATTTCGTGGCGTCTCTTCATGGATTCTTAATGACCCCACAACTTCTTCAAAGGTCAAAGAATCTATATTACCAAATTGCTGTATAGAAGAGGTTATAGAGTCAAACTTAGCTGGTGTTGCACGCAGAGCATAGCAACGATGTCCCCTTCATCCAGCTTCTCTTCCATACTTCCAGTCGTATGACTGCTGGCATCGTGTATTGGTACCACATTTCATTTTCAATAGAATGTTTGTCAATGCCTTGTAGCAAGACATCTTCATCTTTTTTCTTGATCGCCATTAAAAGGGATGACTCATTCTTCTCCTCTTTGTCAGCCAGATTAGCTCTTTCCTCCTCCTTGTGTGATCTGCATTCAAATGCAAAATGGTCATACTTCCCACGGTTATAGCATTTCAATTTGGACTTATCTCGTGGGTCTTCTTCTCCTTCAGCTCCACGACCTCCTCAGATCTTTCTCGGCCTCGTCCTCTTCCACGGCCTCATCCTCTTCCACGTCCATGATGTGCTTCAGCTTCTACCTTTTCTTTGATTTTCCACGGGCTTGTGCCAAAGAACATGTTCTTCTCTTCTTATCTGGCGATTTCAGTGGCGTCTCTTCATGGATTCTTAATGACCCCACAACTTCTTCAAAGGTCAAAGAATCTATATTACCAAATTGCTGTATAGAAGAGGTTATAGAGTCAAACTTAGCTGGTGTTGCACGCAGGAGCATAGCAACGATGTCCCCTTCATCCAGCTTCTCTTCCATACTTCAGTCGTATGACTGCTGGCATCGTGTATTGGTACCACATTTCATTTTTCAATAGAATGTTTGTCAATGCCTTGTAGCAAGACATCTTCATCTTTTTTCTTGATCGCCATTAAAAGGGATGACTCATTCTTCTCCTCTTTGTCAGCCAGATTAGCTCTTTCCTCCTCCTTGTCTGATCTGCATTCAAAAGCAAAATGGACATACTTCCCACGGTTATAGCATTTCAATTTTGACTTATCTCGTGGTTCTTCTTCTCCTTCAGCTCCACGACCTCCTACAGATCTTTCTCGGCCTCGTCCTCTTCCACGGCCTCATCCTCTTCCACGCCCATGATGTGCTTCAGCTTCTACCTTTTTCTTTGATTTTCCACGGGCTTGTGCCAAAAGAACATGTTCTTCTCTTCTTATCTGGCGATTTCGTAGCGTCTCTTCATGGATTCTTAATGACCCCACAACTTCTTCAAAGGTCAAAGAATCTATATTACCAAATTGCTGTATAGAAGAGGTTATAGAGTCAAACTTAGCTGGTGTTGCACGCAGGAGCATAGCAACGATGTCCCCTTCATCCAGCTTCTCTTCCATACTTCCAGTCGTATGACTGCTGGCATCGGTGTATTGGTACCACATTTCATTTTTCAATAGAATGTTTGTCAATGCCTTGTAGCAAGACATCTTCATCTTTTTTCTTGATCGCCATTAAAAGGGATGACTCATTCTTCTCCTCTTTGTCAGCCAGATTAGCTCTTTCCTCCTCCTTGTCTGATCTGCATTCAAAAGCAAAATGGACATACTTCCCACGGTTATAGCATTTCAATTTTGACTTATCTCGTGGTTCTTCTTCTCCTTCAGCTCCACGACCTCCTACAGATCTTTCTCGGCCTCGTCCTCTTCCACGGCCTCATCCTCTTCCACGTCCATGATGTGCTTCAGCTTCTACCTTTTTCTTTGATTTTCCACGGGCTTGTGCCAAAAGAACATGTTCTTCTCTTCTTATCTGGCGATTTCGTAGCGTCTCTTCATGGATTCTTAATGACCCCACAACTTCTTCAAAGGTCAAAGAATCTATATTACCAAATTGCTGTATAGAAGAGGTTATAGAGTCAAACTTAGCTGGTGTTGCAGGAGCATAGCAACGATGTCCCCTTCATCCAGCTTCTCTTCCATACTTCCAGTGTATGACTGCTGGCATCGATGTATTGGTACCACATTTCATTTTTCAATAGAATGTTTGTCAATGCCTTGTAGCAAGACATCTTCATCTTTTTTCTTGATCGCCATTAAAAGGGATGACTCATTCTTCTCCTCTTTGTCAGCCAGATTAGCTCTTTCCTCCTCCTTGTCTGATCTGCATTCAAAAGCAAAATGGACATACTTCCCACGGTTATAGCATTTCAATTTTGACTTATCTCGTGGTTCTTCTTCTCCTTCAGCTCCACGACCTCCTACAGATCTTTCTCGGCCTCGTCCTCTTCCACGGCCTCATCCTCTTCCACGTCCATGATGTGCTTCAGCTTCTACCTTTTCTTTGATTTTCCACGGGCTTGTGCCAAAGAACATGTTCTTCTCTTCTTATCTGGCGATTTCAGAGCGTCTCTTCATGGATTCTTAATGACCCCACAACTTCTTCAAAGGTCAAAGAATCTATATTACCAAATTGCTGTATAGAAGAGGTTATAGAGTCAAACTTAGCTGGTGTTGCACGAGAGCATAGCAACGATGTCCCCTTCATCCAGCTTCTCTTCCATACTTCGATCGTATGACTGCTGGCATCGGTGTATTGGTACCACATTTCATTTTCAATAGAATGTTTGTCAATGCCTTGTAGCAAGACATCTTCATCTTTTTCTTGATCGCCATTAAAAGGATGACTCATTCTTCTCCTCTTTGTCAGCCAGATTAGCTCTTTCCTCCTCCTTGTCTGATCTGCATTCAAAAGCAAAATGGACATACTTCCCACGGTTATAGCATTTCAATTTTGACTTTTCTCGTGGTTCTTCTTCTCCTTCAGCTCCACGACCTCCTACAGATCTTTCTCGGCCTCGTCCTCTTCCACGGCCTCATCCTCTTCCACGTCCATGATGTGCTTCAGCTTCTACCTTTTCTTTGATTTTCCACGGGCTTGTGCCAAAAGAACATGTTCTTCTCTTCTTATCTGGCGATTTCAGAGCGTCTCTTCATGGATTCTTAATGACCCCACAACTTCTTCAAAGGTCAAAGAATCTATATTACCAAATTGCTGTATAGAAGAGGTTATAGAGTCAAACTTAGCTGGTGTTGCACGCGAGGAGCATAGCAACGATGTCCCCTTCATCCAGCTTCTCTTCCATACTTCGATCGTATGACTGCTGGCATCGTGTATTGGTACCACATTTCATTTTCAATAGAATGTTTGTCAATGCCTTGTAGCAAGACATCTTCATCTTTTTTCTTGATCGCCATTAAAAGGGATGACTCATTCTTCTCCTCTTTGTCAGCCAGATTAGCTCTTTCCTCCTCCTTGTCTGATCTGCATTCAAAAGCAAAATGGACATACTTCCCACGGTTATAGCATTTCAATTTTGACTTATCTCGTGGTTCTTCTTCTCCTTCAGCTCCACGACCTCCTACAGATCTTTCTCGGCCTCGTCCTCTTCCACGGCCTCATCCTCTTCCACGTCCATGATGTGCTTCAGCTTCTACCTTTTTCTTTGATTTTCCACGGGCTTGTGCCAAAAGAACATGTTCTTCTCTTCTTATCTGGCGATTTCGTAGCGTCTCTTCATGGATTCTTAATGACCCCACAACTTCTTCAAAGGTCAAAGAATCTATATTACCAAATTGCTGTATAGAAGAGGTTATAGAGTCAAACTTAGCTGGTGTTGCACGCAGGAGCATAGCAACGATGTCCCCTTCATCCAGCTTCTCTTCCATACTTCCAGTCGTATGACTGCTGGCATCGGTGTATTGGTACCACATTTCATTTTTCAATAGAATGTTTGTCAATGCCTTGTAGCAAGACATCTTCATCTTTTTTCTTGATCGCCATTAAAAGGGATGACTCATTCTTCTCCTCTTTGTCAGCCAGATTAGCTCTTTCCTCCTCCTTGTCTGATCTGCATTCAAAAGCAAAATGGACATACTTCCCACGGTTATAGCATTTCAATTTTGACTTATCTCGTGGTTCTTCTTCTCCTTCAGCTCCACGACCTCCTACAGATCTTTCTCGGCCTCGTCCTCTTCACGGCCTCATCCTCTTCCACGTCCATGATGTGCTTCAGCTTCTACCTTTTCTTTGATTTTCCACGGGCTTGTGCCAAAAGAACATGTTCTTCTCTTCTTATCTGCGATTTCGAGCGTCTCTTCATGGATTCTTAATGACCCCACAACTTCTTCAAAGGTCAAAGAATCTATATTACCAAATTGCTGTATAGAAGAGGTTATAGAGTCAAACTTAGCTGGTGTTGCACGAGGAGCATAGCAACGATGTCCCCTTCATCCAGCTTCTCTTCCATACTTCCATCGTATGACTGCTGGCATCGTGTATTGGTACCACATTTCATTTTTCAATAGAATGTTTGTCAATGCCTTGTAGCAAGACATCTTCATCTTTTTTCTTGATCGCCATTAAAAGGGATGACTCATTCTTCTCCTCTTTGTCAGCCAGATTAGCTCTTTCCTCCTCCTTGTCTGATCTGCATTCAAAAGCAAAATGGACATACTTCCCACGGTTATAGCATTTCAATTTTGACTTATCTCGTGGTTCTTCTTCTCCTTCAGCTCCACGACCTCCTACAGATCTTTCTCGGCCTCGTCCTCTTCCACGGCCTCATCCTCTTCCACGTCCATGATGTGCTTCAGCTTCTACCTTTTTCTTTGATTTTCCACGGGCTTGTGCCAAAAGAACATGTTCTTCTCTTCTTATCTGGCGATTTCGTAGCGTCTCTTCATGGATTCTTAATGACCCCACAACTTCTTCAAAGGTCAAAGAATCTATATTACCAAATTGCTGTATAGAAGAGGTTATAGAGTCAAACTTAGCTGGTGTTGCACGCAGGAGCATAGCAACGATGTCCCCTTCATCCAGCTTCTCTTCCATACTTCGATCGTATGACTGCTGGCATCGGTGTATTGGTACCACATTTCATTTTTCAATAGAATGTTTGTCAATGCCTTGTAGCAAGACATCTTCATCTTTTTCTTGATCGCCATTAAAAGGATGACTCATTCTTCTCCTCTTTGTCAGCCAGATTAGCTCTTTCCTCCTCCTTGTCTGATCTGCATTCAAAAGCAAAATGGACATACTTCCCACGGTTATAGCATTTCAATTTTGACTTATCTCGTGGTTCTTCTTCTCCTTCAGCTCCACGACCTCCTACAGATCTTTCTCGGCCTCGTCCTCTTCCACGGCCTCATCCTCTTCCACGTCCATGATGTGCTTCAGCTTCTACCTTTTTCTTTGATTTTCCACGGGCTTGTGCCAAAAGAACATGTTCTTCTCTTCTTATCTGGCGATTTCGTAGCGTCTCTTCATGGATTCTTAATGACCCCACAACTTCTTCAAAGGTCAAAGAATCTATATTACCAAATTGCTGTATAGAAGAGGTTATAGAGTCAAACTTAGCTGGTGTTGCACGAGAGCATAGCACCGCTGTCCCCCTCATCCAGCTTCTCTTCCATCCTTCCTGTCGTATGACTGCTGGCATCGGTGTATTGGTACCACATTTCATTTTTCAATAGAATGTTTGTCAATGCCTTGTAGCAAGACATCTTCATCTTTTTTCTTGATCGCCATTAAAAGGGATGACTCATTCTTCTCCTCTTTGTCAGCCAGATTAGCTCTTTCCTCCTCCTTGTCTGATCTGCATTCAAAAGCAAAATGGACATACTTCCCACGGTTATAGCATTTCAATTTTGACTTATCTCGTGGTTCTTCTTCTCCTTCAGCTCCACGACCTCCTACAGATCTTTCTCGGCCTCGTCCTCTTCCACGGCCTCATCCTCTTCCACGTCCATGATGTGCTTCAGCTTCTACCTTTTTCTTTGATTTTCCACGGGCTTGTGCCAAAGAACATGTTCTTCTCTTCTTATCTGGCGATTTCGTAGCGTCTCTTCATGGATTCTTAATGACCCCACAACTTCTTCAAAGGTCAAAGAATCTATATTACCAAATTGCTGTATAGAAGAGGTTATAGAGTCAAACTTAGCTGGTGTTGCACGAGGAGCATAGCAACGATGTCCCCTTCATCCAGCTTCTCTTCCATACTTCAGTCGTATGACTGCTGGCATCGTGTATTGGTACCACATTTCATTTTCAATAGAATGTTTGTCAATGCCTTGTAGCAAGACATCTTCATCTTTTTTCTTGATCGCCATTAACAGGGATGACTCATTCTTCTCCTCTTTGTCAGCCAGATTAGCTCTTTCCTCCTCCTTGTCTGATCTGCATTCAAAAGCAAAATGGACATACTTCCCACGGTTATAGCATTTCAATTTTGACTTATCTCGTGGTTCTTCTTCTCCTTCAGCTCCACGACCTCCTACAGATCTTTCTCGGCCTCGTCCTCTTCCACGGCCTCATCCTCTTCCACGTCCATGATGTGCTTCAGCTTCTACCTTTTCTTTGATTTTCCACGGGCTTGTGCCAAAGAACATGTTCTTCTCTTCTTATCTGGCGATTTCGTAGCGTCTCTTCATGGATTCTTAATGACCCACAACTTCTTCAAAGGTCAAAGAATCTATATTACCAAATTGCTGTATAGAAGAGGTTATAGAGTCAAACTTAGCTGGTGTTGCACGAGGAGCATAGCAACGATGTCCCCTTCATCCAGCTTCTCTTCCATACTTCGATCGTATGACTGCTGGCATCGGTGTATTGGTACCACATTTCATTTTCAATAGAATGTTTGTCAATGCCTTGTAGCAAGACATCTTCATCTTTTTCTTGATCGCCATTAAAAGGGATGACTCATTCTTCTCCTCTTTGTCAGCCAGATTAGCTCTTTCCTCCTCCTTGTCTGATCTGCATTCAAAAGCAAATGGACATACTTCCCACGGTTATAGCATTTCAATTTTGACTTATCTCGTGGTTCTTCTTCTCCTTCAGCTCCACGACCTCCTACAGATCTTTCTCGGCCTCGTCCTCTTCCACGGCCTCATCCTCTTCCACGCCCATGATGTGCTTCAGCTTCTACCTTTTCTTTGATTTTCCACGGGCTTGTGCCAAAAGAACATGTTCTTCTCTTCTTATCTGGCGATTTCGTAGCGTCTCTTCATGGATTCTTAATGACCCCACAACTTCTTCAAAGGTCAAAGAATCTATATTACCAAATTGCTGTATAGAAGAGGTTATAGAGTCAAACTTAGCTGGTGTTGCACGAGGAGCATAGCAACGATGTCCCCTTCATCCAGCTTCTCTTCCATACTTCCATGTATGACTGCTGGCATCGGTGTATTGGTACCACATTTCATTTTTCAATAGAATGTTTGTCAATGCCTTGTAGCAAGACATCTTCATCTTTTTTCTTGATCGCCATTAAAAGGGATGACTCATTCTTCTCCTCTTTGTCAGCCAGATTAGCTCTTTCCTCCTCCTTGTCTGATCTGCATTCAAAAGCAAAATGGACATACTTCCCACGGTTATAGCATTTCAATTTTGACTTATCTCGTGGTTCTTCTTCTCCTTCAGCTCCACGACCTCCTACAGATCTTTCTCGGCCTCGCCCTCTTCCACGGCCTCATCCTCTTCCACGCCCATGATGTGCTTCAGCTTCTACCTTTTCTTTGATTTTCCACGGGCTTGTGCCAAAAGAACATGTTCTTCTCTTCTTATCCGCGATTTCGTAGCGTCTCTTCATGGATTCTTAATGACCCACAACTTCTTCAAAGGTCAAAGAATCTATATTACCAAATTGCTGTATAGAAGAGGTTATAGAGTCAAACTTAGCTGGTGTTGCACGCAGGAGCATAGCAACGATGTCCCCTTCATCCAGCTTCTCTTCCATACTTCCAGTCGTATGACTGCTGGCATCGGTGTATTGGTACCACATTTCATTTTTCAATAGAATGTTTGTCAATGCCTTGTAGCAAGACATCTTCATCTTTTTTCTTGATCGCCATTAAAAGGGATGACTCATTCTTCTCCTCTTTGTCAGCCAGATTAGCTCTTTCCTCCTCCTTGTCTGATCTGCATTCAAAAGCAAAATGGACATACTTCCCACGGTTATAGCATTTCAATTTTGACTTATCTCGTGGTTCTTCTTCTCCTTCAGCTCCACGACCTCCTACAGATCTTTCTCGGCCTCGTCCTCTTCCACGGCCTCATCCTCTTCCACGGCCATGATGTGCTTCAGCTTCTACCTTTTCTTTGATTTTCCACGGGCTTGTGCCAAAAGAACATGTTCTTCTCTTCTTATCTGGCGATTTCAGAGCGTCTCTTCATGGATTCTTAATGACCCCACAACTTCTTCAAAGGTCAAAGAATCTATATTACCAAATTGCTGTATAGAAGAGGTTATAGAGTCAAACTTAGCTGGTGTTGCACGCAGGAGCATAGCAACGATGTCCCCTTCATCCAGCTTCTCTTCCATACTTCCAGTCGTATGACTGCTGGCATCGTGTATTGGTACCACATTTCATTTTCAATAGAATGTTTGTCAATGCCTTGTAGCAAGACATCTTCATCTTTTTTCTTGATCGCCATTAAAAGGGATGACTCATTCTTCTCCTCTTTGTCAGCCAGATTAGCTCTTTCCTCCTCCTTGTCTGATCTGCATTCAAAAGCAAAATGGACATACTTCCCACGGTTATAGCATTTCAATTTTGACTTATCTCGTGGTTCTTCTTCTCCTTCAGCTCCACGACCTCCTACAGATCTTTCTCGGCCTCGTCCTCTTCCACGGCCTCATCCTCTTCCACGTCCATGATGTGCTTCAGCTTCTACCTTTTCTTTGATTTTCCACGGGCTTGTGCCAAAAGAACATGTTCTTCTCTTCTTATCTGGCGATTTCAGAGCGTCTCTTCATGGATTCTTAATGACCCCACCACTTCTTCAAAGGTCAAAGAATCTATATTACCAAATTGCTGTATAGAAGAGGTTATAGAGTCAAACTTAGCTGGTGTTGCACGCAGAGCATAGCAACGATGTCCCCTTCATCCAGCTTCTCTTCCATACTTCCAGTCGTATGACTGCTGGCATCGGTGTATTGGTACCACATTTCATTTTTCAATAGAATGTTTGTCAATGCCTTGTAGCAAGACATCTTCATCTTTTTTCTTGATCGCCATTAAAAGGGATGACTCATTCTTCTCCTCTTTGTCAGCCAGATTAGCTCTTTCCTCCTCCTTGTCTGATCTGCATTCAAAAGCAAAATGGACATACTTCCCACGGTTATAGCATTTCAATTTTGACTTATCTCGTGGTTCTTCTTCTCCTTCAGCTCCACGACCTCCTACAGATCTTTCTCGGCCTCGTCCTCTTCCACGGCCTCATCCTCTTCCACGTCCATGATGTGCTTCAGCTTCTACCTTTTTCTTTGATTTTCCACGGGCTTGTGCCAAAAGAACATGTTCTTCTCTTCTTATCTGGCGATTCGTAGCGTCTCTTCATGGATTCTTAATGACCCCACAACTTCTTCAAAGGTCAAAGAATCTATATTACCAAATTGCTGTATAGAAGAGGTTATAGAGTCAAACTTAGCTGGTGTTGCACGCAGGAGCATAGCAACGATGTCCCCTTCATCCAGCTTCTCTTCCATACTTCCAGTCGTATGACTGCTGGCATCGGTGTATTGGTACCACATTTCATTTTTCAATAGAATGTTTGTCAATGCCTTGTAGCAAGACATCTTCATCTTTTTTCTTGATCGCCATTAAAAGGGATGACTCATTCTTCTCCTCTTTGTCAGCCAGATTAGCTCTTTCCTCCTCCTTGTCTGATCTGCATTCAAAAGCAAAATGGACATACTTCCCACGGTTATAGCATTTCAATTTTGACTTATCTCGTGGTTCTTCTTCTCCTTCAGCTCCACGACCTCCTACAGATCTTTCTCGGCCTCGTCCTCTTCCACGGCCTCATCCTCTTCCACGTCCATGATGTGCTTCAGCTTCTACCTTTTTCTTTGATTTTCCACGGGCTTGTGCCAAAAGAACATGTTCTTCTCTTCTTATCTGGCGATTTCAGGCGTCTCTTCATGGATTCTTAATGACCCCACAACTTCTTCAAAGGTCAAAGAATCTATATTACCAAATTGCTGTATAGAAGAGGTTATAGAGTCAAACTTAGCTGGTGTTGCACGCAGGAGCATAGCAACGATGTCCCCTTCATCCAGCTTCTCTTCCATACTTCCAGTCGTATGACTGCTGGCATCGGTGTATTGGTACCACATTTCATTTTTCAATAGAATGTTTGTCAATGCCTTGTAGCAAGACATCTTCATCTTTTTTCTTGATCGCCATTAAAAGGGATGACTCATTCTTCTCCTCTTTGTCAGCCAGATTAGCTCTTTCCTCCTCCTTGTCTGATCTGCATTCAAAAGCAAAATGGACATACTTCCCACGGTTATAGCATTTCAATTTTGACTTATCTCGTGGTTCTTCTTCTCCTTCAGCTCCACGACCTCCTACAGATCTTTCTCGGCCTCGTCCTCTTCCACGGCCTCATCCTCTTCCACGTCCATGATGTGCTTCAGCTTCTACCTTTTTCTTTGATTTTCCACGGGCTTGTGCCAAAAGAACATGTTCTTCTCTTCTTATCTGGCGATTTCGTAGCGTCTCTTCATGGATTCTTAATGACCCCACAACTTCTTCAAAGGTCAAAGAATCTATATTACCAAATTGCTGTATAGAAGAGGTTATAGAGTCAAACTTAGCTGGTGTTGCACGAGGAGCATAGCAACGATGTCCCCTTCATCCAGCTTCTCTTCCATACTTCCAGTCGTATGACTGCTGGCATCGGTGTATTGGTACCACATTTCATTTTTCAATAGAATGTTTGTCAATGCCTTGTAGCAAGACATCTTCATCTTTTTTCTTGATCGCCATTAAAAGGGATGACTCATTCTTCTCCTCTTTGTCAGCCAGATTAGCTCTTTCCTCCTCCTTGTCTGATCTGCATTCAAAAGCAAAATGGACATACTTCCCACGGTTATAGCATTTCAATTTTGACTTATCTCGTGGTTCTTCTTCTCCTTCAGCTCCACGACCTCCTACAGATCTTTCTCGGCCTCGTCCTCTTCCACGGCCTCATCCTCTTCCACGTCCATGATGTGCTTCAGCTTCTACCTTTTTCTTTGATTTTCCACGGGCTTGTGCCAAAAGAACATGTTCTTCTCTTCTTATCTGGCGATTTCGTAGCGTCTCTTCATGGATTCTTAATGACCCCACAACTTCTTCAAAGGTCAAAGAATCTATATTACCAAATTGCTGTATAGAAGAGGTTATAGAGTCAAACTTAGCTGGTGTTGCACGCAGGAGCATAGCAACGATGTCCCCTTCATCCAGCTTCTCTATCAAGGTTCGCATCTGATTCACCACCCTAGAGAGCTTGCCTGCAAATTCTGAGACTGGTTTATCTTCACCCACATCAACTCAAATTCCATTTTGAGAGATTGTATCCTTGCCTTGTTGACACAGTCAGCTCCGAGGTTTATGTTCCTGAAAGCTTCCAACGTTTCTTTGGGGATTTTCTTGTTATCTAATTGGGCAACTATATCATCAGTAAGTGTACCTTGAAGAACAGAGAGAGCTTTTTATCCTTTTTCCTTTCCACTACAGCACCGCTAATGGCGTCCTAGAGTCCATGTGCCGCTAACAACACCTCCATCCTCATTGACCAAAGAGGATAGTTCTTTTTTGTCAGAATGGGGAATGAAATCGGCATTGACAACGCTGTTTCTGTTCTTCCAGATCCGACGGCGGTGGCTTCCTGATCCATAAAGGACCCGAATGCAAGTTGCAATGAGTTCTGTGCTCTCGTTGGCATATTCCCAAGTTTTCTTGATCTTCACCGTAGGTCTAAAACATACGGATGGAAAGAACAAAAGAAGAGAATGCACGAAGCCTTTCTCGCTCACTCAAAAAGAAAACGTCAACACAGTGGAAAAGAAAGAAAATACTTCTCATTTTGATTTATCATTGGTCCACACAGGATTTATACAATTCGTGTGGCTGTCACCATGGCAGGCCATTTAAGCATCAGTTAGTATGAATCACCTACGTGTGATTATCTGAGACGTCTATTCAGAAAGAGGGAAAAAACAGAAGTAACAAATGCGGAACATAAAACAAATTCTTCCGACAATCTTCTTCTAGATTACTTCCATCTACCAAAACGGGCAACACGGCTTGTTGTTATTGGCCTCTAAACGACAAGCTGTCCTTATCTCTTGTGTCACTTTTGTATCCCAAATGACAAAGTCAAAGCTTGACGCCATAACAGCCCCTACGAGCAAAGCAATCAATATAAAGAAACCGCAGATCACTCAAGTGTTTGCCATCTCTAAGGTAAACATGGATAGAAGAAGAGGATGTTTGGTCGGAGGGAGACTAAAGATGCATGTTGGGGTGTGTCAGTCCCCCCATCGCGAGAATGCGCAAGAGGGGGGGCTTGACCTGTCAAATCCCACTAAAGGAGGGGTGCACAGGAATCAAGGTGCACCCCCTCCCCTCTTGTCTTTTCGTGAGAAATGGCCCATTTGGGGCCCATTTCTCTGTTAAAGGGGTTTTCATACCCCTTGAACCCTAATCCAAATTTGCAGCTGTCAAGTGTTTCCTTGTTCATTCTTGTCTCAGCCTCCCTTCTCCTCTCTCTCTCTCCCTTGTTTTGTCTTCATCACCCTTGGTGGTTACTCCCTTGGCTTGGGAGTTGAAGGAGTTGCTCTACTACACAACACGAGAAGCCAGTGCCCTGCATGGAGAGCCCTAGACGTGGACGTCACGCTGGTGACATAAGACGTTCTTATTATCTGTCTCTCTATGCCGACATATTTATCTGTTCGAGTTGATTCTGCATTGCTATCGTCGCATCTTGGGTTTGGATTTATTCCATCTGAGTCATTGTTTTCTTCAATGAGATTCAAAAATTTGTTTGTTCAACAAGTGGTATCAAAGCTATTTGGTTGTTTTACTCAAAATTGATACAGTGTCGTCTTCATCTCATTTTGATGTTGAGAAGGAAGCCAATTTTCCGAACTTTAACCTGTGGCAACGCGGGTGTATGATATGTTAATCCATCAGGATTTGACATTGACCTTGGATGAGCCGAAGCCTGATAATGTTACGAAAAAATGTTCTATTTCGCCTAATGGCATATGCGCGCCCACGTGGCACCAGGTGGCGTGGGATTTGCCTGCTTGGCATCTGCCATGTAGGCTCATTGCCTACGTGGCGCCAAGCTGGCCCTGGTCCCGCCTGACTGGCGCCCCCCACAAAGGACGCCATCCTAAGTGGCGCAAGCCCCGCTAGTCGGCCGCCTAGGTGGCGCCTACCAAGTAAGAACTCTGGCCTACGTGGTGCGAGCCCCGCAGGCAGCCAGCCTAGCTAGCGCCCGCACGCGGGACTCGCTTCCAGGTGGTGTGGGCCCCATTTTTGGCCACCTAGTTAACGCCCGCCATGCGGACGGTCTGCGTACTAGCTGGCCCGCCTAGGTGGCACTCGCCATCTGTCGCCACGCGGGACGCCCGCCCACCTTTGAACGGGAAGGGCCCGCCTTTAGCAGATCGGGTCTGACTAGGTCCACGCCAGGTGGCGCCGGTGGAGCTGCAGGCGAGCCCCACGTTCAGTGGCGGTTAGTGGGCCGGTTTGACCCAGCTATTACCACCATTGGGCCGTTAGTGAGCCGCCATAGCTTGTGGCCACTGAACAGGCCCCGTTTTGCCCTAGGGAGGCCTCATTTAAGTTGAACGGGGCCCCCTCTCCCTTTGGGGTAGCCCCGTTCGACTGAACGGGTCCGTTCCGACCTGCAAGGCCCTGTTAAAGCAGAACGAGACCCCGTTCTGCCACACAGAGCTCACAGGTCCCGTTCAAGCTGAATGGGGACCGATTCTGCCCTGGACAAACCCCATTCGACCATTGAACGGGGTACATTTAACCAAAATAATATGAAAAACATCTTTTTGCACTCCGTTTTGGTCAATTTTGATGGCTTTCTTCATCTAAATCTAGGCAGAACCTGGCTTGATACCACTGTTGGGTTCTAGAAGCCTAGATATGGATGAACCACTCGAAATGATTCGCAATAGAAGACTTGAATGAATAAACGGCATCATTAAATCTATTGAAACAATGTACCTTCAATAGATTGCATCTGTGATTTCTTGGATCCTGGAGTGAGCCAAGTCGAGCTACTCAAATGTGCAGCCTCTAGATGTATCCACTCAATCCTCGGCACGTTGGATCTCCTCCTCGTTGATGAGACAAGTTCTACCTCCACCATCGTCGTTACGTCGTTCCGATTGCATCGGTCATGGAGAGAGGTGTGAGGAGAATGGAGAAGGAGAAGCCCCCTTGAACAATTCTGGCCTCGTGAATTTCATTCAAGGACTTCCCCTATTTATACTAAGTGGGTATTTTTCATAAAAACCTCCAAAACTTAAGTATATCTTCCGACGTTCAAAAGACCATATGCGTGTGACCTTCTAGGCCCATGTATCAGTCTAGATAATGACTCTAGCGGCCCGATAACCTTTATTGGCCTTCCAAATTAATTAAATATATCATCATATAGATTAATTAACATCAGATCAATTTAACCCAATCGATAGGTTGAGACTCCAATACGTGGGGTGTCAAGATACACCTCGTGCTCTAGAAGATACTATGAGTGTGTATCGACTCACTCATGGAACATGTTTGTCATCCTTTACTGTGTATGTATAATCCATCATCCACTTGATGCTCCTTCGATAAATTAGGGTATGGCCAATTATCAAACCCTAATCGGTCATCCGAGTTAGTATTAATGCATTCAGAAATCATCAAACAACTCTACTTGGCCAAGGACTTCATCGCATTGTCTTCCTTGAGCTGTCACCTCTTATCGCATCGCATTGGCCAAGGATCCCATCTTGACCACTCAATTGTCTTCGTGAACTTCTCGATGTACCCAAACTAAGACTGTTTAGAATCCCATGGTTAGAGACTCGTTGGCCATAGTAAAAGTACAGGTGTTCGTCCACAAGACATCTTTGGTGTCTCAGGTCTAAGGACCACTTACACAACCGTGACGTGAATCAACCTGATTGACAGTTTGGTATAATATCATTCAGGGATTTGTACGGATCAATTTAGTGAGCACTTTCCACTAAAGAGCACCCACTATCTATCTTTAGTGTCTCCACACTAATGACTACGGGACCGGCCATACTCATCATATGAGTGAGTCTAGATAGTGCTATTCTATATGGATACTTCGATGTCCTTGTCGCGTATCCTTTGAATAGGAATGTTTAGAACACATGCTTAAAGACTAGTGATCTCCATATTACCATCTCATCATAATTCACTAAGTCTGATCATGTATTCATGGACTTCATTATAAGCATCATACAAGCACTACAATAAATATGTTATATTAAGGAACATGGAACGAGATGTGGAATGTGTGATTGGCTTGTCAGCCACATATATTTCCATCAAGACGAGCACTTCTAATGTCACTAGGGTTGAAGAGGGTTGTGATGGAGACATCTACTCTGCCCTGGTCGCGGCTGATGAATTAGTAGACTCATGGATTCTGGATTTTGGTTGCTCCTATCATTTACGTCTTCATGCTTACTGGTTTCACTCGTGTACGAGTGCTTCAGGAGCCATTTGTATGGGATACAATGCTCCTTGAAGGGTCATCAGCGTTAGAACGGTGAAGATCTGGATGTTTGATGGAGTAATCAGAGTATTGGAAAATGTGCGACATGTGTCAGAGCTACGGCAGAATTTGATTTCCCTCGATTATTTGGAGGTGAATGGCTGCATATTCAAGGCCGTGGATGGAGTATTGAAAATTTTTAAGGGAGCGCTCAATGTGATGAAGGGGCCATGTCTACGAACCAATATTTCACAAGCTTGAAGGGAGCATTGTGATAGGTGGAGCTGTAGTTGCTACACCACATGAGCCGGTGACAGATGATACACTCTTGTGGCACTTGCACTTGGGCCACATGAGTGAGACAGGTATTCAGAAACTACATGCACGAGGACTTCTACCCGCGGTGCCATCTTGCAAATTGGATTTTTACAAGTATTGTGTCATGGGCAAATAGTGCAGACTAACGTTCATGGCGGCAAAGCGTGACAGTGGTGGTGTCACGGATTAAATTCATGCTGATGTGTGGGGACACCACCACAATACTTGCATAAACTTTGTTTTCATAGTGTGAAAATCATTTTGATATTTGCATAAACTTTGTATCCCACAATTTGCATGGGTAAGCAGTAAATAATGGGGAAGAGACTTATCTTACTTTAGAGGATCTACATATGAAGTTGAAACTGAGAAAGTACAAGCTCTGGATCAAGTATTTTAGTGTGTTCCATAAAATCATTAACAATGAGTAGAAATATCTGTTTTGTTAGCATTGTTGAGATTACTCGAGCTTCACAGACAAGAAAATAAAGAAGAAAAGAAGAAAGAAGAAAGAGGAGAAGGAAAGAATGCAATAAGATGAGAGGCTGATCCATTAAAGTCATATTATGCAAATTGAATCTATACATGTATGTTCATATTTATATTATTAAATGTGATAACAGTATAAGTGTGTTTCTTTTAATCATGCCAGTTGTAACAACATATAACGGATCCATTAGATCATATCGGCACCGTCCATTTTTAAACCTATCTATATTTGATCCTAACCGTCTATCTTCACCTATCTATATTTAATCCTAACCATCTATCTTTCACCTATCTATGTTTAATTCTATCCGTCTATCTTTTCCTATATTTAATCCTAGCCACTAGATCCCTCTAACGAGTATAGTGTACGTGCTCACTTATTACTTGTCTAATCTAATTAAAAGACCTATTGGTCCATGCTTGGTGACATGGATTGTCGAGTAAAACTCCTTCCTCAACAACCATAAACTGAAAAGTACGGTAGTTCTGGTTGATGTGAGGCACAAATACTTCGCACGAGGGAAACCTTACAATTGAATGGCAACATGGTTTCCAAATATGTTATTTGCCAGAAAGAATCGTTCAACAGTTTCCCCGTAACATATTGTATGAATCCATGCTTAAAAAATATTTTAATACGCTTTATCTGTAAATGTTAAAATTAGAACGTCATTATCCTGCATAACAACAGCAACTCGACTCCACTATTGGTATGAATCATCAAAAAATAGTTTTGCAGCTGACGTGTTGATGTGATTGAATAAGGAGTTGAATTTCTGATTGTTATGGTGTCACTCAATTGATGACGACAAGAAGAAAAAAAAGCACCATCACGGTTCTCGACTAGTAAGACAACAAGGTATAGTATATCCAATCTATGGTGTCACTCAATTGACAACTGTGATGGTCACTCAATTGCACTAATTCATATTGTTTAGAAGGATTTTATTTTCCAGCTTCTGAAAACAGAATTATCTAGTTATGTACAGATCATTTTTCCTGAAAACATAAATTTAAAGGCTAAGAGAAATGTAGCTAGGGAACAGTGTAGTGGAATTTCAGATTGGAGTATCCAGGTTGGGAAGACATATCTACGATAGTCTTAAAAATGATTACAGAAATATCATAGATCTATAAGTCAAGTTATATTTTAGTCTTTGGCAATGATTGCATGGAGTCCTAATTACTCATTTTGGCCAGATTATGGGACCAAGTAGGTGTGTTCTCAAACAAGGGGAAACATTGTCTACTTTTTAGAAGAGTGATACTTATGGACACCAATTCATTACCCCCTCATTGTTTTGTCACAATCACTTAGGACACCCATTCCTAAGTGATGATACTTTTCTTCTTCTATATAGAAGCCCAAGGACAGGAGGCTAACAATATATCTACCTGAAAGGGAATGGCACTACCTCATGAGTCAGTCATATGTGAAAAGACCACTGGGCTGGAGCCCTGATAACAACAAGGGACATAGCATGGGAAACTATGGCAGAGCTAATGGAGTGTGCTTACACCATGCTCAATTGAATTCAAGAATTCTCCCCTTCAAATCCAAGGGGAATCACGTGATCATGGTCATTAAATCAAACAGCCACTATTGAGTGCCATATAAAAGATGTCATTCACCTACATGGAAGAGTTGCAAAGGTAGTCCCCAGAAGTTGAGACAGGATTGATCCATTAGGCTAAAGCACCTTTCAAGTGTCGGTTCCTTTTGAAAAACAGATTAGATTGTACAGATTTATGTGCAATAGGAATCGCTCTAGAAGTTCATGGTGAAAAAAAATTAGCTAGCGGTAAATGCAAAAGAACTCTTAAGACAATAGAAAGAGGCATCCATCTTCTAAAAAATATATTTAGAGAAGGTAGCACCATCTCTAACTCAAGGAGAGGTATGAGGTGAACAATATTTATCTGAATAGACATGAATTAGTTGATTTTAGTGTGATTCTCTTTCGACTCTTCGTTGGTTTCAGTGCATTGGTTCAACCATGGAAAACATGTTTCCATGGATGTGGAAGCGTGTCGATCGATTCACCATCGATCATTAAAGTAAAAAATCAAACTAAGGATTGGTCCAAACTTTGCCTCTTTGACTTTGCCTTCACTTTGCCTCTTTGAGATTGTTGATTGGTCCAAACTAAGGATAGTTATGTACCAATCAACAATTTTATTTCCATACTAGTAGTATTTAGTAAGGGTCGATCCCTCAGGGAGCTAGGTAACTAGTTAGTGTGAATTTCAATTAGAATTTCAAATTTCAGATTATGTTAGTTTTTTAAACTGGTTAATGATCAATGAAAAAGATGAAAATGATTTTTAGTAGGCACACGAAATTTTATTTGCAAAGCCTAGGTAGAGAGTGATTTGTGAGAGTTTTTCCAGAATTTTTTATTGTCTCTAGAGAGAGATAAAAAATTCTGAATTTAAATGGGTAGTATTCCCTTATCCGGTTCAGAGTCGTTGAACCGGATGAGAGAGAGCGGTCTGGATCATTACCAAACTGAGTTAACTCAGTTCGGAATGAGTCCCGACAGTTGGGTAAAGATAAGGGGGAGAGCGCACAACGTGGGCACTTCCGCCGCTGATTGGGCGGGCAGAAGGGCCTCTTGTGCGCTGATGCTTCAGCACTCCGTCGCTGGTTGCGCGGGCGGAGGTCCTCTCACGTGCGGTGTACCAAAATGACGATATCTGGAGTTCCAGATATCGGTTTGACACGTGTGAGTAGGCGTTGGAAATTTTGATACGTTGGCTATCTGTAAAGAGGCTTAGGAAAATTCTAGGAGGAGATAGGATGAGAAGAAGCATGTAACCTTTTTGTCACACCCCAAAGGGCCCAAGGTTGTTTCTCCAGCTCCCTACCAACTGGCTTTGAGATCTAGGACGCTCCCAGAAGACTCCTTGCACCTCCAGAATGAAGGTGGACCCAGGAACAAGCTCAGACAGAGAGAAAGTGAACAATGCAATTCTCAATTCTTAGATACCCTCAAGGAGGGTGAGGGGGGCCCTTTTATAAGGGTACATGTGTTTGTTCCAGCCATTCTTTGTTGTTGGATCATGGATGAATGTCCAGGATTGAGTTCTTGAGGCCTCAATCCAGGTGATGAGACCCCAACCAACCAGATTCCAACTGGCTATAGTTAGTTACAACTAACTCTAACCAATGGGAAGGGAAAGGAACAAGTTTGTTGGAGTCTATTACAACTCATCCCTGGCCCTTGGATTTGAGCTGGAATGGATGGATGGATGGGTTCCACCTCATGAATCCTGAGCTGGATCTCAACCTTGGGCTCTCCTCCAAACAGGATCTGTCAGATGGAGTCATCATCGTGTGCCTTGATCATGCTGGAAGCCTCCAAGGACGTTCTAGAAGGTTTTCTTCAAGCTCCTTTACACCAAGCCTATCCATTGAAACAACTCCACTGGTTGCATGCATCTTTTTCTTCATAGCTCCTTTTGACTTGAAATTTTTTCCCAAGCCTCAGTAATCCTGTCTTGACTTCCCCATAAAATTTCATAATTTTATGACCACCGAAAGTCAACCTTTCACCTGAAAAGTCAACACAATAGGGAAAATGTTAGATTCATATCCCACTTGACTCATTGAGCCTAGTGGGGGTTAGAAATATCAAATCCTCTTACAAGTAAATCCCAAATTGTGTAACTTTGTAAATACATGTCAAAGCATTGATAGAAACCTCAATTAAGTATAAAATGTAAGTTTTTTTAATCATTGGGAAAGTGGAAGGCATGATTTCATTACTATGCAGAATAAGAATTTTTGGCAATGTTATACTTGTTTTTGGGAGATTTAAGATGAATAATGCATGGAAATGACTATCCTTATTTGAGTTTATCAATTCTTCTGAAGTCGTTCACACGTCTGGCCTCTAGAAGTATCCACGCGATCACTCGGCACTTGGATCTCCAGGTCTTCTTCTTCGATTCTTCTTGAAAATCTAGAAGATCTACTCACCACGAAGACACTCTCCGTTGGATGAGTGGAGAAGAGAATGGAGAAAGGGAGGTGCTCTCAAATCAGGCTTGCATGGGTGCTTAAACTGAGAGCCCTTACCCTCTTTATATTTCACTTAAGGTTTGATGGAGAGCGCAAGCCCGAGATCATTGCCATGTCTTCGAAGACATCGTCATCATCTTCATTGACCCCTCCTGGCCCGTGCCCCGCCCAACCGGCACGCCAAAGCGTCAGTGAAGATGCCCGGATTTTTTCTCGGGTAAAGCACGCCCACGCAAGTGTTCGCTGTTTTATTTGTTTTCATATGTGCATTTCATGTTTTTGTATTCGTCAAGACGAGTTTGTCGTACTCTTTGTGTCTCATCTATCTCGTCGTGTTTTCATGTTTGTATCTCTGTATTCATCCATGTCATTTTATTTTTGTGTCGCTTTAAATTCCCCTTTGTTTAGTTTATTTGTTGTGAAAGGGTTCCCTAGTTGGACCCCTTGTTGAACAGATGTAAAGGACCCATCGTGGCTCTATATAAGGCCATGATGAGCCCAACCAGATCTCATATTTGGACTTCTTTGTGGCAGTTATTCCTTTGCTGTTCAGATCTCACGCCAGAAGAAAGGAAGAAGAGAGGAAGAGGGAGGAGAAAAAATAGAGGAAAAAGTGAAGAAGAGGACAGGGAACAAGATTCGTTCTGGCCTCCAATCTATCCGTCACTGGCCAGGACGTCATCCCTACGACATTCATTTAAACGGTGATTCTCTTGCTAGAGTGGAAGCCCATCGAGTCACCCTAGCCATATCAAGAACCACGATCGACGAAGCTTGCGAGAACAGACTTGGCAGCAATTGGAAATCCCAATTGCACCACTATTACCTTTGCGGCGGTCTTTGGATTCGCAACCGGCCATTCTCGCCAGACAATCACCCTGTCCCACGCTGACTTTTTTTTCCATGATGCACCGTTGTTCCAGTCATCATCCCTTCACATCATCGTCATTGCAGAATTGGAGTCCCGTCACCCGTTCGCGAGAGCTCACCCCATGGTCAACATGGGGATTAGCGGCGGTAACTCACCGCCCTATGTGGGTGATTGGCAACTAGTCTATCCGATCGGCCATTGACTTCTTCTGTGTGGACCCCGTTGAACTTTTTGCTGCTGACTCCGCCTAAGAAACGCCCTCCTTACAACGTTGTTGCAGCATATTTGTAGCGCTGTCCATGGCAGCTGTGTCCACTGAGGCTTGCCCAGTGGTGACAATCCAACGGGTTATCAACACCGCTGTTGTCTGCTCACAATCCATGCATGCCATGTTGCAGTACACACTAGCTCCCCAGGATTGTTGAGTCAACCGTCATCTTGCTATAACTGGTGCTGCTTAACCACTCCTCCAGTTCGTGACTACCTAGATCAGTTTCCACTCGTGCCTCTGCCCTGACTCCTCTATCCTCCTGCCTTAAACCTCACATCTGACTTTCGATTCCATTCTCTTGTGCAGTGACACTGCTGCGAGTTGAGCCAAGTCGTGCCCGACAATGGAACGCCTTTGCCTACCTGCCTGCACCATCGTGCATTGACGAAGATGCAAACGACGAGCGACTCCATTAACGAGGTACACCGTCCCCTTGCTCGTCCATTACATTGCCTTCTACAATATATTTTTAGCTGCACTCCACCGCGTTTGGGTTAGTTTAGGTGAGACAATTTATCAAAAAAAAAACTACATCACAAGTGATTTCCTATGTACAGGTCAAGCATGTACATTACGTGTGAGCACCTATGAAAATATTCAGTTTGGCACTGTAGTTGCCTTCATCGCTCCGACGAGGGTTAGAAGGTTACCGTCACTGTCACAGGTCGCCCATCCCAAAGCTCGAAGCTCGGCGAATCCCCACGAGTTGGACCTGCACGGACGCTCATCTAGGGTTTCATCGCATCATGTAGTCACATCTCCCAAGTGAATTACCAGTCAAACGATGACCTTGACGACGCCCGAAATCATCTTGGTATCAAAGCATCGTCTCAATACCCAACCGCACGATGTCCTCGACGACGTCCGCCATCAAGGTTTTTCTCAAATCCATACAAAGTAAAATATATCCACCAATGCCCTTATGACCTTGTGCATGTGACCCTCAATGCCCATGTATCATTCTAGTTAATACCTTTAATGGCCCAATAATAATTATTGACCAACCATATTAATCGACATATATATTAATTAAATAAGGATCGATTTATCCCAATCGATCGGTCAAGTTTCCAGCCATTGGGGTGACAAGCTACACCTCGTGCTATAGAAGATACCAAGTAGTCTCGAACTCTCTCATGGAACATTTCTCGTCATCGGTTACCGTATATGTATAATCCATCATCCGCATGAGACTCTTGAATGACTTAGGGTATGGTTTTTCATCAAACCCTAATCCGTCATTCGACTAGTACTAATGCATAACAGGGATCAATGGAGAATGCACTCTCCAGTATCCTCACTACCCTGGCCATGGATTTTTCTATATCGTCGTCCTTTAGTTAATCTCCTCTTACACAAAGGATGAATGATCTCGTCTTGACCACTCAATCATCTCTTTAAGCTTCTTCTTACATCCAATCTATAACTTATTTGAATCCCATGATTAGAGGCTCGTAATTCATAGTCAAAAGGTATTCGTCCACTCACGAGATGTCCTTGGTGTATTAGGTTAGTGGATCACATATACAACCGTGACTTGAATCAACCTGATTGATGTTTAGGTATAATAGCATTCAAGGATTCGTACAGATCAATTCAGTGAACTCTTTCTCCAAAGAGCACCCACTATCTATCCATAGCGTTACCACACGAATATCCATAGGATCAGCTATACTTATCGTATAAGTAGAATCAGTGATTGCTATTCTATTCGGATAATCAGCTATACTATTCTGTTCAGATAATTCGATGCCCGTCTGGACTATCCATCGAATAGGAATATTTAAAATACATGTTTAAAGACTACTGATCACTGTATTATGATCTCATCATAATTCACTAAGTTGTTGCATGTATTCATGGACTTCATTGTAAACACCACATGGAATAATAATGAACGCAAATATTTTATTTAATGAACTTAAATAAACATGGTAGAGTGATTGACTTGACGGCCACATAATATCCATCACTTTTCACCCTATTTCTTTTCATCAGTACATTGATTACTTCATAGTGGTATATTGTGATAATTTTCTAATGTATTTCAGGGTTCAATGAACATTTGGGGCATGTGCACCAGGTGTTCACAAAGTTGGGATAGCATTAGCATACCTCAAGTAAGCTAAGCATCAATTAGCTTTCGAATAATTGTTTGCCATCTTGTTCAACAAAGGAGCATTTAAATTGATCAATCCAAGAGCTGTACAATTTACCGTGGATGGACATTTTTATTTTCATTATGGCCTAAGTCGAGAACTATTGGATTCCACACAACTTTTGCGTGGATGCAATGGCACTTTCTTGAAGAGGATTTTGTTGTCAAGATAAGATTTTTCACCCTTAATATAATGGTATATAGCTTAAGGAGACAATGTAATCAGGTCATGAAAAAAAATTGTGAAACTGTTCATAGTGAAGTATCCCAAATATGTCCCAAGGTAAAAATTAGGACAAGAGTAACAGATCAGGATTCACTACTATACATGTACTTAAGTCATTCTAAAATAGTCCTGTAAGTCTTAGATTGTAAACTAATTGATGCAGATCCGAACACATAACACATGGTGTACCCTGGCACTTGATGTGAAGGTGAGCCAGCCTTTAATCAAATTTCAATCAACCCACGATTCATGAATCTTTCTGAAAGGGCTAATTATATAGTGAGTCATGTATGGCATTTCATGCATGCATGCAATATATTTTACATGCTTTATGTGTATTTTAGCATTTTATGATCAGTGACATATCATAACTCACAGCTTATGCATGAAGGGTGAGCACTTGTGAACACTTTGCTTTGTTATGTTTGACCTTTTACGTAAGCATTAAATCACTCATTTTTTTCTTTCATATTATAATTTTGTGTTGTCACTAAAAAGAAGAGAATTGGATTAGTGGCCTTTGATAAGCATACAATTTTTTCATGGGAATGTATTTGTTCCTGCCGGATGTTGGCACAAAAGAAAAAAACAAAATATGGGCTTTAAGCAACAACCACGGCTGGCCTAGCTATGATTGCCACAACACCCTAATGCAACAACGCTAACAGTCCGCAGCAGCATTATCTGTCACAAAGAATCCAAGGGCAGACCTTCCATCAAAGGGGCATGCCTAAGGCACATCACCCTAAGTGATAAGAGCAGATAAGGTGCACTCAACACTAACTACAAAAGGGTGATAACATTAAGTATACATTGTTAGTATTGTATGACTATTTTTTGTTTAATTATGTATTTTTAGGTCTATATATATTTGGTGTGTTATTCCTATTTATAATGAGAAACATAAATTACCTGATGAGCAATAGATTAGTGACTTTATGGATTATGTGTTTAAACCCACTTAACTCTCTTGAATAAGGGGACTACTCTGACAACTTTATTGGCCTTCTATAAAGAAACATGATTTATGGATTATCCTAATCCAATAAAAAGCTAGAAGACAAGTCTCAATACTCAAGCACAATGATTTAAGACTCAAATTAAACATACTTTGAGGACCACGTAACACGGACCATGTTTTGTGGAATACTTCATAATTAATCTTTGAAAGGGTCTTCTCAATTAGATTATTAAAGATAATGTTGATTAAATCTTAATTAAATACATAACCCTCTAATTTATAAGAATTAGAACTGAGGGCAGAGAACATTAAGACACTTCTACTTAAGTTCCTATTCCCCTTCTTGGTATCACATCCCTGATTTATGTCTTCATGGTTATCTCCCATCCTTTTGCAAGCCTTAATACATCAGTTTTATTAGTTCCACTACTTAATAAGGGTATCAGCTTGATAGATCAGTAATTGAACTGTGTTCCTCGAGAAAAATAAAGAAAAGCAGCATCACGGTTCCTAATAGTCTGACAACAGTGTTATGATGGATAATGAATGGCCTTCAAGCTAATCACACAAAAATGTTATATTTAAGTTCATTGGAATCAATATAATTTTTTTTATTTTTTATGGTGTTTGATTGTGAGAATGTTAGTGTTGATAGATACTATAAGGCCATGAAGCCCGTCACACTTACATGTCATGTTTAAGTTCATTGAGGTACAAAGTTTTCATTATTATTTACTTTGGTGTTTATAATGCAACCCATAAATTAAACACTGACTTGTTAAATTATTATGATAAAAATACAAGTATTAGTAATCTATAATTATTAAATCTAACTATTTTTATTCAATGGAAACTCTGGAAGGGCATCGGCGAATCCAAATAGAACAACATGATCTGATTTTACTTGTTTGATAAGTATGGCTGATCATGTGCCAATTAGTGTCTAAACATTGGAGACAGATGGTGGATCCTTTTTTATACCAAGACTTGACTTAATAATCCTTATGAATCCCTCAATAGTATTATACCTAAACATCAATCAGATTGATTCATGACTAAGTTGTATCAGTGTTAGGTAGCCGCAAAACACTAAGGTCATCTTGTGCATGGACCATCATACTCTAATCATGGGATTCAGGCAAATCTTAGCTCACATTTTGGGAGAAGTAGAAGTTGACTACATGGCCAAGAATGGATCCCTCGCCCTCTATATACAGGGATGTTGATTGGACGAAGAATATGGATTGAATACATGTCCTCATCATTCAGGATATTGAACGAGGTATTTTCAAATGATCCCCATTGTCCGTTCATTCTAACTGAGTTACATATTAAGGTTTGACAAATAATCACACCCTGTGTTATTCAGTGACTCTTGTCCGGATAATGGATTATACATACATTATAACCGATGATAGAAAAGGTTCCATCAGAGAGTTGAATTGCTTTCATGTATCTTCCCAAGAATGATATGTGCCTTGGTACATCACTAGCTGGAAATTTAAACTATAGGTTGAGTTAACATGTTTCTTAATTTGCTAATCTATACTTCATATGATTAATTAATAACTTTGGTTAATAACTGTTATCAAGCCATGAAATTTATTATTTTGAATAATAGGTAGTCATAAAGGGCAGGAACATAAGTATTAATAGACACAAATATAATGTGCCCTTTCTAGCCGGACCTGGGTGCCTCCGCTCCCCTTTCCTTTTTTTCACTCCACTCATTACAGTGATGGGTCATGATGTTTAGGATATCAGGAAGATCTTGAAGAAAAATTAGAGGTTTGGAGTAGATTGAATAACAAATTCATAGCATGGAGACATATAGAGGATTCGCATGCAAACAGCTTGAAGAGACTCCCTCAGGTAATAAGGGAGAGGTGGAAAAACTTTCCTGTAATAGAATATGGATATTTGTGGTCTTATAGATTATTTCTAAATCAATTTCAGTCTTTGACTCCATACAAAATTCTTCATGCATAAGATCAAAGCTTTAGAACCCAAAAATCCCTTAGTAAATACTTTTTAAATGCACAAGCAAGGTACATGTAAAGAAATTCTATTTTATTGAATGTATTTAAACCTATATCTCAAATATCAAAACACAATGTCCAATATTGTTACTCAAGGCCTGACTGAAAGATGTATGACAACATCGCCACTGATAATCGTATCGGATCATAGTAACCGGTATATGATATCAGATAGCGAATGGAAGAACACTACTCTTCGACCCCCCCCATATTTTTATGTATTCATCCATAAATTAACCCCCTTATTTTCATCAATAAAATGAATTATTTTTTGGAACATATCATTGACATTAGAGACTAGAGACACATAATGTCTATAAAAAGGTCATAATCAAATAAATAGATACTTGAAATCCAAAAATTAAACGAATATTAAATACAATAGCAAAAATTGATGTCTCTTGGTCCCCTCACTCCAACATTTCTTTCCAATGCCAAATAGGAACATTATAACCAAGATCCCTCAAACCCATCGACTTAGTGCAAGAGCAAAACAATCATCATTGTCACATGTTGGTGCTAGGTGCTCCCCACTCACGAACCATCTTTCTGACCCATTGCATCACCTTATTCTCTATTATTAGTTAACTCAAAAAGACTCCCAATATCAAGTTAGATAATTTTAAATAAATAAATTTTATGATGCATTTATTTTATCCCAAAAGATTGGAATAAACAGTAAAGTTGATCATATATAAATATAAAGTGGATACAATTGATTTCTGATCTCTTATCTCTGTTCAAATTTGTAACATATGTTAATATCAATGTTCGGTGTCATAACATGATACTGATATCTTTCTTATGAATATTTTTCATGGCAAAAAATTATATTACATGGAAAGATTCAATGTTGACATATGATCCTGATCTCCTTCAAATCAATATTCTTCATCCCATTAATAAGATAATGGATAAGCCGTCAAACTCTTAAGTTACGTGTGTTTCTCCATCCTAAATTCTTTAGGTTTTCTATTTTTATTTTTTTCTTAATAACCAATATTTCCTTCCATCCATTCAAACAAACATACTTTACTTTTAAAATGAGTAAAAGGGTAAACTGATTGAAATAATGCTTGAAATGGAATTCTAAAAAAATAAACAAGTAATATGTATCATATTACATGTTTGTAGACATGAAATAACTCTAAGAACCAGCATTAATTTTTTGCATAATAAAATTCTAGATCTGTGGGTAAAGCTGTAAAATACTATAATATTAAATAATCGTAAAGAGTTAAGTGCCTATATATCAACTTTGATTTCAACTTTAAATATATTTTAAGGGTTATGTCATAGTTCAAAATTTTGACTTAGAAGCCACATTTTCTGGTTTTACTTAACAATTCAATTTCATGCTTCAATTTACATATTGCAAGTTTTTGCTATATTTCATAAATAATGCATGATTAGTGCATGAGGGAAACATAATATAATGTCAATATTTTAATTGTACGAGTTTAAAATGTTTGACCTTTCTTGGTTTAACAAGACTTTACTTGATTATTTTTTTAGGATATGCGTATGTTTAGGGATTGGTGGAAAAAAACTGGCAAAAGGGATTGAACGTGCGTAGGATGGTTGAGTTTAGTGGAATTTCAGCTATTTTTAGAGTAAACCTGGCGTAGAAAGGTGCCTGGTTGGCCCAATCAAAAGGAGTACTTGCATCATTTCGCTGAAATCATATGGGAGGAAGAGAGATTTATTTGATAATATATGAAACAATTAAGATAATTCATAATAGTGAGCAATAATAAATGTTGTGAGACTGAACGAGAGAAAGAGAGAGAGATAATATAATATATTACTTATAAATTTTATATATTTTATAGATAATAAAGGAGTATGATATTTGAAATGAATTAAGATTTATTTTAACGTAGGTAGTGGATTATGTATAGAAGATTAATGATATATATACAATAATAAAATACTATTTACATGAGATAGGAGGGTTACGTATAGGAAAGCATCTAAGTTATATGTAAGATAGGAGATGGATATAATAATGAAGGAGATTAAGACTAAGTTAGATAGTGAAAAATATTTAATTTAATAAAATGTATTAAGTAAGAAATAAGAAGAGCAACAAACAAGAAAGAAGAGCTATTTACAATGGGGGAAATATGGGATTATTAATTGATTTATAGATTCATTAAGAGACAAACGAACATGTGTATATGTATACTTAGATCTTAACGGTTAGAAAGATGGATAGGATAATAGGGATTATCTAACTTAGAAACGAATTAAGTGGTTGAGTAGTGAGATGTTTAAAGTAGTCTTGTTAACTAAATGGTCAGGGAGAGAAATGAAGAAGAGGTAGAACAATTAAGAAGAATAGTAAGATGAATATTACGGAGTATTTTGTGATTTTATATTTATTATTATCTTATAATGATATTAATATGACTTATATAAGTAAATATCGTTAAGCATTATTTTCATTGTTTTTTATGGAAGAAAATCGAAAACAAATTGGAATCGAAAACATAATGTCAACAACCTACATGTGTTCGAGAGAATGCTTCAAAGAGGATGCAACACAGAAACTAGATGAAACCAAAACTTTCTTGGAATCAAGTGGAACAAACGAATATTATTGCTCTTATGGATGAGTTTTCATACTGATTGAGCTAAGAAACTTATCGAATCCATCCTAAATTGAAGAATGGGGGTGGGGATGTTGAACTCTCGCCCCTATCTTTCATGTGCAGTTTCCCCATTTCTTCTCATCCTTATTGTGGAGACTGTTTTCTTCCTATCCATTCTCTGAACACTCTCTAAGTTGTTTGTGCAATGAAGTAGCTGTCATGAGTCCAATGATCCCTGAAATCAATGAAAAGGGACCTCCGCACACTCTTCTCTTTTGAGACAAAGATGGGCCTCAAAAGTCTAATTTATACGGTCAAGAGAAAAGCTCTCTCTACCCCTCATTCACTGGTTTCTGATCAAACGGCTTCTCTGAGCTCTTGGAACATAATATGGTCCCCCCCCCTCTTGCCAGCCTCTACCGGCCAACCAGTGGGAATGATGGTCAGGATGGTGAAGCACGTCTTTGCCCCTAAACCATTCAACCTCCATAAAATGGGTTAATCGCTGTGATTAAATTACAGTCGTGGACCCATTGATAAGCACTGTAGCCCCGCTTTCATTAGTGGGCTCATTAGTGGTCTCATTAGTGGGCTCGTCAAAGACTGGCTCCACTATTTGCATGGCAGCACTCGCTGGTTGATTGGCGGGGGGGGGGCTCGAATTCTTCTACTTGCGTGCTTGTGGCCAGCTTGAGTGATGCTAGTGCTTGGCTTTTTGGGTTTTGGTGAACTGGTTGATTCATAGAAAACAATTTTCTATGGAATGGAAGCAGTTATCAATCCCAAGACAATCTTTGAAACATAATACATTACATGTACCTTATGGGAACTTCTTCCATCGTTGCCTTATTCATAGTATGATTGCGTTGAAGCCCTTCACATGCCTGTCCTCTATAAGTACTCACACGATCAAGTTGCTCTTGGATCTCCGCTTCTTCTTCTCAAGATCTTCTTAAAAACCTTGTGGACCTTCTCGCTATGAATACTTTCTTCTTGGATGAGTGGGAAGAACTCACAAAAAAGAAAGGCGGAGGCACCTACCTTTAGCTGGCTTGAGTGCCTAGAATGTGTGCCGTTCCCCTGTTAATATTTTACTTATTTTTTTCTCAAAAACCCATCAAGTAAAATATATTCACCAATACCCCTATGATCTTACGTGTGTGACCCTCTCAGCACATGCATCATTCTAGTTCATAACTTTAGTGGCCTACTAACCATTATTTGCCAATCATGTTGACTAACTATATAACCATATATATTGATTCACTAAGGATTTATTTAACCTAATCCATAGGTTAAGTTTCCAGCACGTGTAGTGCCAAGCTACACCTTGTCCTTTAGGAGATGTCGACTAGTGTTCAAACTCTCTATTGAAACATTTACTGCAATCTCATCATAATTAGGAAGGTCTTTTAAGACATTCATGGACTTCATTGTAAACATCATGCTGTAATGATAATGAACTAATATTTTATTGAGTAAGCCTAAATAAAACATGATAATGTGATTTGGCTTAACGTCGCATAATAACCATCATGGCTTAACTCGACCCTAATTTTTTAAATTTATTTCAGATATTTTTATCATGAAAAATATAGAATTACCATTAGAAAAGATTTAACCCATTAATGATTTCAAAACTCATTTTGCATGAAAATATTTGAACTTCTAATTTATGTAAAAATTACATTAAATTCATTATTGTAACCAATTAATATATTTAATGGATGAGATGAAAATTCATTTGATGATGAGGGTAATATAAATAAAATCATCCCAAAATGGCATTAGAATATCCTAACCCATATTTAGGGTTCATGAAATACTACGAGGGGGAAGCAGAATTGAAATAGAAGTGGCATGTATTGAAATAACATTTGATTCCCAATATCTTCAATCTTCTAAAAGAGAAGAACCTTTCAAAGTTGAATTATAACATAGCTTGAGGAAAGTTGTTGTCGTCCCCCTGGCGTTATAGATATGTTTAATTTGGATTTTTACTCCTAAATTATTATTCATCCTTGGCTTTAATTTAGACAATTGGTCATCCTTCTCTTATCTCCAATTAAATTTCATTAATTTGCAATTTATTTGGAAATATCTTGTATTTTAACATAAGCCTTAAAAAATTCCCGCACAGTCTACTTCATTCAAGCACTGGAAGGGGATTACGCACATAAGTCGACAAATTAATTGATATTTTTCCATTATTTTTTGTAAATAATTGATAAAAATAAATTATGAAATAACAGAACCATATATAATGAGTCTTGTATAGTTAATGTTATCACCCTTTCGTTGTTAGTGGCCAATTACCTTCTTTGCTATTAGCTCTGATGGTGTAGTCCGCAAGCGTGTCCCTTAACTGGAAGGCCTACTGTTGGCTTCTTGTGAGATCTTATGCTGCCACAGCATGCTTTCGTGAGGGCATTGTGCTAAAGCTTATAGGGCTAGCCATGGCTGCTATAGATATTATTTTATTCTTCTTTTATGTTTTCTCAACTTCCTGCAGAAACAAATACATTTGACAAAAGAAATATTGTTTCCTCCCTTTCTCATTTTCTATTATTTTTATTGATAAAATTAAATCATAAATGGGATGAAAATTTTGTAGCATTCAATGCTTATGTGAAAAAACAAGCTTTGTGAATGAAAATTTCACAAGTAAGGTCCATTTCTGCATATGTTTTGAGTAATGATAAGTCAATGGTCATATGACACTAAAATATACATAAACGTATGTAAAATATTTTGGATGCATGCATGTCTAAAAATGTTATACATTTATAACTAAATAATCATACCTGGTATATCAAATAATAAAAACATGGATTGATTGAAAATGATTAAAAGGCCACCTCACCTTTGTTGAGTTCTAGCGCCTTGATTGAATCATAGAAAACAATTTTAGATGCAACATCAGCAGTTATTGATTCCAAATCAATCTTTAAAAGGAATACATCACATGTACCTTATGGGGAAATTGTTCCGCTCTTCACTTGCTCACTTTTAGATTGCTCTGAAGCCATTCACATGCCCGCCTCTAGAAGTAACAATGCCATCAAGTTGCTCTTGGATATCTACTTCTTCTACTCCAACTCTTCTTAAAAATCTTGAAGATCCTCTCACCATGAAAACTATCTCCTTGGTTGACTGGAGAAGTGATGAGAATAAAAAAAAAGAGGGGCTCCCAACTCTGGTTAGCTTGGGTACCTAAAATGGGTATCCCTTCCCTTATTTACAATTTACTTAAGTGTTTTTCTCAAAAACCAATCAATTAAAATATATTCACAATGCCCCTATGATCTTATGGGTGTTACCGTCTAGGCCCATGCATAATTCTAGTTAATAACATTAGTGGCTCAATAACAATTATTAGCCAACCTTATAAATTAACTACATCAACAAATAGATTAGTCAATTAAGGATCAATTTAACATAACTGATAGGTTAAATTTCCAGCCCATGTAGTGCCAAGCTACACCTTGTCTCCTCGACCAGTGTAATCTCTCTCGTGAAACCTTTACTGCCATTAGTTATTGTATATGTATAGTCGGTCATCTTTAACAACTTGGGGTATGCTTGATTATCAAACCCTAATTCATCATTTGAGTGCTGATGCGTAACTAGGATCATTGGAGAAATCATTATCCAGTATCCTCACCACCCTGGCCAGGGATTTAGCAAAATCATCTTCCTTGAGTCGATGTCCTCTTATACTAAGGGCAATGATCCCCTCTTGACCACTCAATCAGATATCTAGGCTTCTTTCTATATTTGAGCAATGACTTGTTTCAATCTTGTGCTTAGAGACTCCCAAGTCACACTCAAAATATAGTTCTTGATCCATGAGATGTAGTTGGTGTCTCAGGTCACTGGATCACTCATAAAACCTTGACATAAATAACACCTACTATGTATCCTTAGTATCATCACACTGATAGTCACAGGATCAACTGTACTTGTCGTATAAGTAGGATTAGATAGTGTTATTTTATCTGAATAATTTGGTGTTCATCTCAACTTTCCGTTGAATAGGAATATTTAGAATACATATATATTAATAGCAATCATTGTATTATGATCTCATCATAATTCACTATGTCATTGTATACAGTCATGGACTTCCTTTTAAATATCATAGTAGAATAATAAGGAATGTAATATTTTTTAAAATAACTTAAATAAAACATGCTTGTTTTAGTTAATATCCCTCAACCTTCGCATCAAATGTCATTCACCATCATGTGCTCTATATTCTACAAAGAAGCTTATCAACTATTTTTAATTAAGAAATGTGTATTGATATCCCTAGATCCACTTGACTCTCCTAGACGGACCTAGTCTTATAGATAATTGTCGAATTCTAATCTTCAGGTCTATTAGGATTCATTCTTTAGAAAAAAAATGAAATTACTGATTTGTCAATATTTTGTCTACTTTTTTGTGGACTTTATTACCCTCATTCCTTGAGATTCTATTTCTTTAATCATGCCTAGAGACTCTCCTAGATCAGTCTTCCAAACATTAGTGATCTAACCTGAAATGTCATTGAACTCTTCTGTATACAGACATATCCTTATCCCTACAACTAAAATTTAATGTCTATTTGAAAATATAGTTTTGAGAAGAAAAAAACTTTGCTCAAATAGATCACATCTTTTCATAATCTAGTAAAAAATTATTTATCAACGATGCAAACAGTTCAAACAGATGAATTATAAAAATAATTCAGGTACTTTATAACACATAAGATTCTAACTGATTTGTGGAGTCAGAATTTCAGCAAATCAAATAGAAATTAATTTTTAATTATCATAAGTTCATTTTATTAATGCCTAAAATGAGTGAATTTACTTTTTTGTATTTTAATGGTATTTTAACGTAATTATCTTATATTAATTACATAAAATTATTAAACTAGTCATGAGTATTAATATAGATTTATTTGAATTTTTAAATGATACTATGATTTTTTCTCAATTTTTCTATTATTTTTAGGGATTTCTAAGTGAAATAATTTTTTAAGTCAGAAAATATAATTTTGCATTTAATTTAAATCTTTTAATGAATTTAGTTTACCTTTTGGCACGTAGAAGTTTGTGCCACACCAGGAATCTGTCATACAATTGAGAGGAGAAAAAATCTCAGATCGCTCAAATTGCTCCCAATTTAAACTGTGATATCTCTCTCTCCACCATCTTCGGCAATCTCCTTCTTTCTCTCATTAGTTGGTATCTCTCCTATTATTATATACAGAACCCAAATTTATTCTTTTTATTTTCTCTTTAATGAAGAGAAGGAAAGAGAAAATAGCAAACAATAACATATCCACACAGGCCAAAAGGTGGTTATTTACATTCAAAATCTTAAAATCAGAGTATTAGAACTGGTTTAAATTTATAAAGAATCATGTAATGTACACTTTCAATATTCTAATCAGGATGATTGAAAGTCACCGGTCTCATACATTCCTCACCATCAAGAATGTCACCAATCATATTTTGGATCTTAATCTTATCTTTATTTAATCATGTGTGTGATCCTACGGTCTTGATTTTATCCTATATATGTGACGTAGGACGACTACGGAGTGATTGACTAGGGAGTGGATGATGAAGGAATAGACGATCGGGTTGACGGGGCAAACTAAGGGTAGAGGGACGACGAGGGATAAAACAGCCACATAAATCACACGATCGGATTCGGAATTTAAAACCGATGAAAATCTGGTGGTGTAGCTCTGACCCTTATCGAGGGCGGGAGTACTATCTTCCCCCACCGCGACGATGCCTAAGCACAGAAATCAATATCCGAATTTGCCTCGCGAGGATACACTTGAGAAAGAGAGAGAAGAAGCAGAAAATCTAAACCAAATCTAATTCTGACGGCGGCAGAAACTTCTCGGGAAAATACTGAACGGAGGACACTTCGACACCAAAGAGTTCAGGCGTACCTCGGCACCGTAGTGCATGAAGAGGATGTGGGAAATTCTGATCGTGACGAAGCTGGATGAATCCGGGCGTTGAGAGGCCCACTAGACGACGGGATCTGGAGGTTCCAGGCGTTGAATGACCCTGGTTGAGACTTGGCCTGGTTGCTCAAAGGTCAGAGTGCTTGGGTGTGGGCGTCGTTGGCGGGACGACTGACGTGCGATACGATAGGGTGTCGTGGATCCAACTGCGCGGTCAGTTGGCGGGGAGGGATCCAGTTGCGCGGTCAAGGGGGTAGTCGTCGTAAGAGGCTAGGAGGGCGTCCGGAAGTGCAGGTGACAGAAATGCGGCGTGCACGGGGGGTCCTGGGCGGCCTAGGGTGGCACATTGGGTGCCTGGGGTGGCACCCTGGGCAGCCTGGAGTGCAGCCTTGGGCGGCCTGGGGTGCAGCCATGGGCCGCCTGGGGCGGGGTGCCCTAGGCGGACTAGGGTGCAGCCTTGGGCGGCCTGGGGCGGGGTGCCCTGGGCGGCCTGGGGTGCAGCCTTGGGCGGCCTTGGGTTGCTACCCTGGGAAGGCAAGAGAGAGAGAGAGAGAGAGGGGGAGAGAGAGAGAGAGAGAGAGAAGCGCAGAGGATGGAAGAGAGGTGATAGGCCGGCGACGCGCTGGCGGCGGCGACGACGGCTAGGGTTAAGAGGGATAGGGGAGGCTGGGCAGTCCTCCAAGAAGAGTTAAACAAAACTCAATTCTTGAAATTATAACTGCCTAATGTTTCCTGAAAACAAAGGCCTATATATAGGCCTTGGAGGAAAGAGAAAATGACGAGAAATTAAAGATGTGTGTCGTGTCACGCCAAAGGGCAGTTGTGGATCTGCCTCTGGCGTCGTGTCATGACGCCCGTAGGGACGTGCGCAGGTGGAGACGTGCTTGTCGACCGTTGCGGCGTGTTGACTTTGGTGTTGACTTCGGTTGACCGTGGCGGGTTGACTTCGGTTGACTTCGCCGTTGGGTCCATAGCAGGCGTGTTGACTCCAGTTGACCGTGCCGTTGGGCCCTAGCAGGCATGTTGACTTCGGTTGACCATGCCGTTGGGTCCATAGCAGGCGTGTTGACTCTGGTTGACCGTGGTGATGCGTTCGACGGTGATGTGTTGGCGTCCTCGCCATCAATTTGTCTAATCCTATGGTTCAGATTAGGTCCTATATTGAGTATATAAATTAATTCCTTAATGATTATAGGAGTATTTATTTATTTATTAGTAGTACATCATTCCATTAAATCCAATTGGTCGAATCAGTTGCCAGACTTAACGACAGGTGGCCAAGTTGCTGACTACTTATTAAATGGCCCAACGAATCCATCAAATCTGATCATTATAACATTGGGGTAGCCTTAAAATATGTATGAATGCATGCACCAAGTTGAATTGCTCACTCAACTAACTTTCTAGGTTTTAGGTCATTGGAAGTTCTTTAGTCATAATTAGGGATTTTATGAACTTCTACGCCCCATAAACTTGACCGATGAATGGGTCCTAAAACATGGTATCATCCATTATTAAAATCTGAGGAACACTTCCCATAAAGAATATTCTAAGGAGCGTCGGGTTAAGCCTTGTTCCGTTTCATTAAAAAAGTTACATCAGCCTAGCAAAAAGGGGTTTCCGGCACAAGTAGTCATCATACGAAGGAGACCTTGATTGATGGCTTTCATGCTTCTGGAAAAATATCACTCCATTTAAGGAAAATATGAAAATTTTTTATGGACAATAGCTCTGCCAGTTCCCAGAGAGTGAAAAGATAGAGCGGCAGGTAATCTAAATTTCTATGGCAAATAATATGATCTTCCTTATGTTGGATAGTCAATATTGACTTAGTTATTTTAGGAGTTGATATTTCAATTGGTCAATGAATAAACCAAGTCATTACGGATCACTTGTATATAGGAAGTGTGGAGGCAAGAGCAGAGTTTTAAGAGAAGAATGGGTCTCTTGGAGGGCCAAGTCCTTGAAAGGGTTGTGGTCCTGCTTAGTTTGAGCCTACATGTTGTTACAGCGAGTGCCTATAACTATGTGTGAGCTCATTTGTTGTTTGTGTGCATCAACTGGTTCCTTCCTATCTCTGAGTGTTCCTAGTTGCTATTTCTTCTTCTTTCTCAATGTGAGATCAAGGGAGCGAGATTTTGCCTCTTCCCTTCTCTATGTGATTTGCTGAAGTGAGAGAACTAGGTTACCACACCCTGTTCGTTAGCATAGATGAGTGCCCCCTTGTGGAATTGCAGCACTACTTATAATCGCACCATCATGGTAAATATTGAAAACAGGTGTACAGTTTGGTGCATATAGAGTGGAATTGGGGATACGACATGCCTGAAGAAGTTCAATGAAAAATAGTATACTTGAGTTGTTATTTTTTTACAAGCTATTTCTTGCATTACGACCGTAAAAAAATTAGTCCAACCAAATAAAGGTTATATTCTGAGCTGACATACTCTTGCAACCTAATTAAGATAATGAAAACAACAAAGTTGTAAGAACTTCATTAAGATAGAAATTATAATTTATTTTAAAACCCAATTTTATCATATAAATAGATGATGGAATCTGTGATACTTCTCTTTTTTCTAAAATATCTTATTAGTTTCTGCGGTAAACAAACTGCATAGCCCAAGCAAAAACTGATATAAGCCTCCCATACATGTAAACAATAGATATACGTGCTTATTCATTCCAGAACAAAGTGTGCAATCAACTTCATTACTACAAGTGAATGTAAGTGTCGAGGCCCGGTTATTCACCTTTTATTCCATCACAGGGCATTGGAATTCACGTCAACATTTTATGCATAGTCACACATGCCATACTTGCAGGAACCTTCCTTTGTGCAACGCCTATTGCATTCACCGCAGTTTGAATAAGATGTCGGTGCATCTCCCATCCAGGAAAAAATGCGGAAACAGGCATCATAGCTTGCTGCTATTGGCCCATAAACGACGAGCTGTCTACATCTCTTGCGTCGCTTGTGTATCCCAAATGGCAGAGTCATAGCTTAACATCAAAACAGCACATGCAAGCAAGGAAATTGCCAAGAATGGTAGAGCTCCACGAAATATAGAAAATAATAAGAAGAAATGGAGAGAGGATGAGAAGAAGAAGAAAACAAGAAGAAGAACAAGAGTCGAAAGCACAGAACAAGTTGGTTATGGTTGTTGTTTTTCCCCTATAAAAAAATGTACATCTATGTTTGTACTTATAGCAACTATATGTGATAACAATATATGTTAGTTTGTTCAACCAATCCTGGTTGTTGTAACAATTTATAACCGCTATATCGGATTGAATCCTAACCGTCTATTTTTCCTGTCTATGTTTGATCCTTATGGTCTATTTTTTCCTGTCTATGTTTGATCCTAACCATCTATTCTTTTCCTGTCTATGTTTGATCCTAGCCGTCTATCTTTTCCGATCTATGTTTAATCATATCCATCCATATTTTCTTATATTTAATCCTAGACACTAAATCTCAATTTTCTTATATTTTCCTATGAGGATCTTGCTTCTGGATCAATTTTTTTCTTCAATCATAAGAGGGGAAATATCATCATTTTTCTTTCATCTCTTCATTGACCTTTCTATTATGAGAGGTTGATATCCCCTTGACCTAGATTGTTGTTGGCAAACCTTATGGAGAACATCACTAGACTTGGAAGGTCTAAAGCTGATGGTAACCCCCCCACCCACCAGAACATGTAAGTGAAATATGATAAGTGATAAGTGTAACATTTTGAAGTCAGCATACGTAAGACTTAGATTAAAGTTAAAATAAAGGATAAAAAATAACTAATAGTTATCTTATAAGAAAAAATAATATTGATTTTGGTATTTTATTGAATACTTCTAGTTCAATGGTCTCTCTCTCTCTCTCTCTCTCTCTCTCTCTCTCTCTCTCTCTCTCTCTCTCTCTCTCTCTCTCTCTCTCTCTCTCTCTCTCTCTCTCTCTCTCTCTCTCTCTCTCTCTCTCTCTCTCTCTCTCTCTCTCTCTTTTGCAGTCTCTCAAATACATTAAATGTGTACCAGTTTTTACTCTTTTTCATCATTCTGGTTTTATCTTTCACTTTGCCAATCTATCCATTTATCTGCACTTTTAATCTATAACTCATGGGTATGCAATTCCGGTGCACTTTAATTTGTTTGACGGTCGGACTCAAACAAACCTCACCTTCATGGGCTTGGCAAGAGCTATGTTGAACATTTATTTCTATCGCTCATAATCAAAGCTTGAAAAAATTAGTAAGTGATGGAGGACCATCCAGTCGATCGAGGCCCGACCCGTCGCTAACCACGTCGCGGAGCCCTTGCCAACGTGAAGAATCTACAGTTCCACTATCAGGTTTGAGAAGCGAGATTGTCGTCTCGCTTCGTGTCGTGTGTCTTTGTGTTCTTTTCTTCCTTTCGTCATCTTTGGAGTATCGGGAGGCCCCTCCTGCGTGAGTACTGGCATCCCCCTCGTACATGTTTTATTTTGATTACATTAGTTGTCATCTTTATGGAGACAAAATCCATGTTGGGCTTCTTCTCCCCCTCAAGAGCCCTTTTAAGGGGAAAGCCCAATAAGCCACCCACTTAGGGCCCACTTAGGCCACCCACAACTGCCACTTCCCTTCTATAAGAGGGGGAGAAGTGGACGTGGGATGGCAGGCTTGAACAATTGTGAAATCCAGATCTGTGTTCTTTGAATTAGCAGTTATTTGTGTTTTGTTGAAGAAGAAGAAGGTGTCTCTCTGTCGCCCTAGAGAAGTTGAACTATCGGCCCCACCATTCTTTCCTTTTGCCAGAGTTCTGTTTATCGGAAGATTTCTTGTGGGGACCGAATTCCTGGAGTTTCTATGGCAGTTTCATTTGTACAAGGGGAGACTTTGTTCATCGGAAGCTTGCCACTTTCATTGACGTTGTACCACAATACGGCCGACGATTCGCCAGTGGAAACCATGGTCTCAAGCGAACGAAAGAAAGAAAAAAAAGCTGATTACCGTCACATACTCGTTGGTGAGAACAAGATCCCGATGCCTTCTCCATTGTAACCTATTTGGCATGATTATCCTCCGACGACGCAGCTCTCGCCGAGGACGTATGGAATTGAAATCGACGGCCCTGCTTATGCTATCAAATTGCTACAAAAGACCCTCTGTTGATTTGTTATCGTTGATTCTTTTCCTGGTTTCTTCTCTTTTGTCGGGCGAACACCACCTTGTCACTCGTTAATCCTGTTAATTCCGTTCTGTTCGCGGCGATTCTATTCATTCTGGTGACCCACGATCGTTGACAATGGCGGAACTTTCTCCACGGTGAAGGATTGGAAATTCTCGGTCTCTTTTTTTCCTTGTCTATTTTGAGCTTGTCTGTGGAGCAGATTCTTCATCCGGGAGACACCTGGGTTGTCCCGAACAGAACAAAAGATAACAGACGATGCCAACCCTCATCCCTGTTCTCATCGACAGCGGAAATAATCTATGCGAGGATAATTTTTTTTTGAAGTCAGAATACTCTTGAGAAGTCAGAATATCACAAACTGGATGTTTGTTGCCACATTCGACCGTCTTGCTATCGACGGCCTATCCCCAGGCTTGCAGGTCATCTTTTCCTCTCTCCCTCTTATAGTAACATTACCTTCCTCAGTGCCTGATTTATATTGCTCCTGTCCTACGAGAGAGTCCATTAATTGTTAAAAAGATTTTGACTCCATCATTGTGTAAGGGAATTTTCTTGTCGGTACGGGAACCACTCATTCACGTCTACGTTGTGGACATTATTGGACGAAGAACGTCCCCCACCTCGTCGATTCCATCGAGTCAATTATGTGGATCATTGGGAGCTTGATTGTGACAAAACCCGTCACGTGTCGCCCGATTGAATTGCGTCTTGCGTCATCCGACGATTGAAGTTCTTTTCGTTAATATTTTCTTAAAATCATTTGCATTATCCCACAACATTGACATCACATTTTAGAATTTGCCCTCCAGACATAACACGAGGTGTCAATTCCGACCGTTGTGTTACATCATTAAGTTACCCAATGAAGGACTGGGCAACAAAAATATCCATCTTAGAGTCTCTTTTTGGTAGCTTTGCTGCAATTATTTAGCTAAGTGGGGGAACAACAAAAGTATCCATCTCACTCTGTAATGTTTCTTGTCTTCTTGTGCATAATTCAATTACTTCAGCGCAATCATTCACCTTATCTGATTTATTGGGATAGAACTTTTTAGTGAAACATATAATTATTTAGAGAGGATGTCCTGTGACCAGATGCCATATAATTCTGATTGGGCTTTCCACTGAATCTCCTCCCATGATATTATTGAAAATATTTTGTTATGAGGGATGTTTTGTCTTGCTTAGATTCACATTGCTTGTGGCATTTCATTACCAGTGTTGATTAAAAAATGAATTAGTGTTTGTAGTGACTTCAAAGTTTGAGTTCAACTATACACAATGAGTTCAAGTGAGGTAAAGGAATCAAGTAACATTGTACTCTTCCATGGTGGGGTATCTGGACTATGATGACATGTTTTATTTGGCACATCTTAAATTAATGGAGGGTGAATGTGGTGATATCTCTTCAGGACCACAAATGTATACATATTATATAAGTATATTATAGTTCAGCTCAATTTACCATCCATAGATGTATGGACAGATTTTTGACATCAAATATGGTTCCCATCATTCTATGGGGATGATGCCAGGCGAGGACAAGCATGGATAGGACAAATTTTGGGATGGTAGACAATTGTTTAGGGATGATCCAGGTAAGACTGTTCGAGATGGACAAGATGGGTGATGTAACTGGTGACAATGTGAGTGGGCTTTGGTCATAGAAAGAAAGTGGACAAATGAGAGATGACAAACTAGGTTTCTTTGGTCATATGTCTCCAAACTCTATGTCAGCATACTTGCAAGTAACAATAAAAAGATACCTCAACCTTTTTCCCCAATCTATAATTTAAGCTAAGCCAAATAATAAGATGCATGGACTTCTACATGACAGTTTTTCATCCCAGGCTGAAAAAAACTGTCTGAACCATGGAGTGATAAATTAAATAAACGTTATATTTACAAAAAGTCAAAGTAAAGTAAATCATTATGAAGAATGACATACTAAGTTGAACCCACCACTTGGCTTTGGTAACGTGCCACAAGTCATATAGAGCGCTCTGCCTGGCTTAGATGCCAAATCTCATGGAATTTGTCCACCAGACAAAGGAAGGGATGTCCTTTTCGTCCGGGACATACGAACTGCCCTATAGGCAATTGTTGGATGGCAGACATGACTAATATACTAAAATTCCATTTCATGATTTTTTCTTTAATTTTAGAATGATTAGTTTCCAACCTTAACATTAGAAAAAAGTGAGGCACCAGGAACAGGCCAATTTCCTAACGTGAATGTTTCCATACAAGACTTGTTTCCAGGTGGGTTTTAGTTCAAAGGCAAGATGATTTCAGATGGCCTAAAAGGGTGAGATGTTGTGTGGGACTACAACTAACCCTTCTCCCCCCAGACCTGTCTTATCGTTCCGTCCATATTGTCGTCCAGAGTCTCATTTTATCATGTTGTCCTGTCTTATCGTCTAGTCCCATCTTTTCATCCCGGTCTCATCTTACCGTTCCATTCTCGTCTTATCGTCCCATCCTGTCTTATCATCACACTCAAGTCTAGGGAATGTCCGTCCAATATCCGATATGAGGAACAAATCGAGATGGTATTGGATATCAGATATTGAACGGATATCGACAGTCATGTGTTAAATGGATATCGAATGGGTAAGGATAAGGCGGACATTGGATACCAGATAGCGGCTTTCGATATCCGGATATCAGGACCTGTATCCTGATATCGATATCAAAAGAAAGAATCAATAATGAACATGATTTTAGGTGTTTAACATTAACAACTCTCAAATCTTTTACTAATATCTCGTTTCATATATACGCTTCAAAATTTTTGTTTTCTTCCATATGGGATAAAAGGATTCACAGTTTAAACTCTGAGTCCTATTATCGCATGTGGAAGAAAACAAAAATGCTGAAGCATATATATTAAATGAGGTAATAATGAACTTAAAAAATCTCTTCTTGCCTCCGAATCCTATTCTCCCATATCGAAGAAAACAAAATTTTTGAATTGTATATATTAAACGATTTGATAAATTCTCTCCAAACCATTTCACAATGACAGTTTCAATAAATAAACTTATTTTTACACCCATTCCATGTTGGATATTGAAATCCAAGATCCAATTCCTATTTATGATATCGTCATCCTTCTCGACAGATAAGAGGCAGATGACGATATCGAGATGGATACCGATAGCGGATATCGGTACTATAGCAACCAAAATCCGATATCATTATCCGATATCCGTTTATCAGTAAAAACAGATATCAGAAATGTGATCTCTGATATCTGATCCAGCATCCATCCTGATACAGTAATCCGATGTTGATATCAGGACAGGCGAACGCAACTTGTGTCTTATTGTCCTATCCCCTCTTATCATCCCACACACATCTTATCATCCCATCCCGTCGTATCATCCCACACACGTCTTATCGTCCTGTCCCGTCTTATCGTCCCACTCATATATTATCGGTCTGTCCCATCTTATCGTCCCACTCACATATTATCTGCCCGTCCTGTCTTATGGTCCTGTCCTATCTATAGATCCGGATCGTCCCGAACGGGGACGATGGACGGGACGGTTTTTCGTCAGGTGAGTAAAAAAATGTCCCGTCCAATATCTCCTGGAGGATTTTTTGTCCCGTCCATGGGAAAAACCGTCCCGACGCTCTCGTCCCGGACAAAAATATATGTAAGAAAATAGTTTATTTCCAGCCCCCTTTTGAAAGAGCCAGGCGCGCCCTAGTTGTGTCGTTCGAAAATGAAAGAAGAACACCGCCAGGAAGGTGATCCACGTCGGGAATCCCCTCCCCATCAACCACGTCGGTGAACTTCCACATCCATTTGCATCGTCGAAGAGCGCTTCCCCGACGCCGAGGTATGTTTTCTATCTCGCAATCTCACTATCGATCTGTCTATCTTACTATCTATCTATCTATATATCTCATTGTTGATCTGTCTATCTCACTCTCGATCAATCTATCTCAATATCTATCTGTATATCTCCCTGGCTATCTATCTATCTCAATGTCCACCTCTCTATCTCACTGCCTATCTATCTATCTCAATGTCTACCTATCTATCTCACTGCCTATCTGTCTATATATCTCTCTGTTGATCCAACTATCTCACTGTTTACCTATCTAACTCACTGTCGATCAATCCATCTCAATGTCTACCTAGCTGTCTCACTGTCGATCAATCCATCTTAATCTTCTCGTCACAGTTAAAGGCAGTTAATCCTGCCATTGATCACACTTTTCCAACGACTTATTCTTCCAGCTATTTTCATACCTCAATTGTAAGCTACGTGGGAAAATAAATGGGCGTAGCAGTTCCAGTTTTCTCTCTATAAATATGTTTTGTTTTTTCTTTGAGTGTTAAGTTGGAAAGTTCTTCACGCATGACTTCTTCTCTTAATCAACAATCATTTCTTTATTCTCAACACCAATCTAAGCTGTGAGAGCTCCAGCTTCCCTCCAACAACCATAGGATGGCAGGATTCATCACCAGTTGATGCTGGGAAATTTTCATGACAAATTTATTTTTAATTGTTATTCATTAAGCTTAACCGGGACATAATGGGTTTGAAATTGTATAGGCTCGAGAACTTATTCAAAAAACTTACTGCTTAATCTTGGTGCTTTTATAAATTTACACAAACATGGCTAGGGGCATCATCAACTTGGGGTATCAGTTTTGGGGGCTGGTGGAGGGAAAATATATGAATAGCTAAGAACAAGAACTTGACCTTGCTTATGTGATCTGAACCTATTTGCATGTAAAAATGTCACAGTGATCGTTTGATGATTTGTCTAGAATGACTTTTGTGCCAAATGATTTTATTACCTATCGCCAGTATTTTTGTGGCATGACACAGGTTGATGCTTCATGGTTACAATGATATTTTTTGATGATTGCATAAAACTTGTAATCTTCTTGCTCATAATAAAGTGGGTTAGATTTTTGTTATTAAGTTCACACGAATCTCCTCATTTATGATAACTCCTTCATAATAATATTTCGAAATCATTTCTCCTTTGAATCCTGTTAGGATGAATGTGATCCATCTTATTTCTAGATGGTTGAACTTGCTTCACCCGTTTACATTCATCAAAGGATATTTCAAATATTTATTCGACACCATTAAAAATAAAGTTGTGTTGATTAAAAAAACAATTATCTTGCACTTAACGATAATATTTGCATAGAAGTCAATGAGTATGCTGGCCCCCATTGGATAGTAAGTCCTGAATCATTCAGTATTAATGCAATCTAATTGTATGGGTTTGATGAATGGAATATAACATCATTTAAAAAAAAATGTTGTTACTGTGTAATGAGTATCCAAGATAACAGTATCAGTTTATGTTTTTCCTACCTACCAGTTACTGTGTAATGAGTCTCTTTTTTCCGACCTATCTCAATGTTGATCTAATTATCTCAGCGCTTATCTATCTAGCTATCTCAATCTCTATCTATCTATCTCCATCTCCATTCCAATCGCCCACAATATAGGTGATGGGGGACCATCCAGCCTTACAAGCATATCGTCTATGTTTTCTTTCATGTTCCCTTGTATCTGTTGTCTTTTTCCCCCTATTGGGACCTCCCTTTAAACTTTTGGGCCTTCTCTTCTTTTCTAAGGAAGAAGGCCCATCTTTCCCCTATAAGAGGGGAGGGGTGTCCATCTTAAGAAAAGAGTCTTGTTGAATTTTTGGAAAAAAGGAGAACCCGTTCTATCCTTGTGAGAGCCATTGAAAAAAAAATTGTCAAAATGTAGTCCTTTGTGATCTTTGGTTTAGTTTAGGAATTATTTTTTTAAAATTTTTTTGAGAGATTTTAAAGTTGGGGTTATTTACGAAATTGCCACTGCAAGAGGGGAGAGCTAGAGTTTCGACTTTGAGTCCGCCGGAGCACCGCCGCCTAACCCGCGGCCGCCGCTGCGAGTAGCATTCGTAGCCGCGAGTTGTGGCCGCTGCCGCGAGCGGTGGCCGCAGCCGCCTGACCCGCGGCCGCCGCTGCAGGTAGCGGCCGTAACCGCGAGCCGCGGCCGCCGCCGAGAGCAGTGGCCGCAGCCCGCCGCGCCGCTGCAGTAGCGGCCGTAGCCGTGAGCCGCAGCCGCAGCCGCAGCCGCGAACGCCGGAGCGCCGCAGCCGCAGGAGCGCCGCAGCCGCCGAGGCGCGCAGGCCGGAGCAGCCGCGGCCGCCGAGCGCCGCAGCCACCGGAGCGGCCCGCAGCCGTCGGAGCGGGCCGCAGCCATCGGAGCAGGCAGCAGCCGCCGGAGCGCTGCAGCCACCGAAGCGGACCACAGCCGCCGGAGCGGGCCGCAGCCGCCAGAACGACCGCAACCGCCGGAGCGGCCGCAGTCTCCGGAGCAGGCCGCAGCCGCCGAAGCGACCACAACCGCCAGAGCGACCGCATCCGCTAGAGCAACTGCAGCCGCCGGAGTGGCCGCGACCACCGTAGCCGCTCCGGTAGTGGGGCCGTGCAACGGCACCGCCGCTCAGTCTTGGAGCCGCGCAACTGCGAGGACGAGCCGTCCCCGCGCATAGCCGTATCGTCACAATCCCCGTCACTGCACTCGCCTCCAAGCCATTGTCGCGCCTACATGCGCGGCCGCGTCAGTATCACCGTGCTTGCCCCTGAGCCGTCACGACGCCTGTCTGCGCCTCGGCCGTCCTCGTCACAACGTTCGTCTCCGAGCCCATCACCGCGCCTAGTGGCGCCTTCGTCCTCGACACTGTGCTGGCCTCCGAGCTGTCCCGGCACATAACCGCACCGTCACAGCCCTTGTCGCTGCCTCGCTGCCGCTGTCGCCCGTCGACTAACGGAACTCGTAACAGCAACGCCAGGATTGTGCCACCGCCACCGCTCGCCGCTCGCCGCTCGCCGCCGCCGCCACCCGCCGTCGAATAAAACTCGTATCAACAACGGCGGATTGTGCCGCCGCCTGCCACCACCGCCGCCGTCAATCGGAACTTGTATCAACAACGCCGGATTGCGCCGCCGTCGCTCGCTGCCGCTGCCGCTCGCCATCGCCGTCACCATCCATCACATGCAGCTGTCTCATGCCGCTGCACCGTCCGTCACATGCAGCCGCTTCATGCCGCTGCGCCGTCCATCACATGCAGCCGCCTCATGCCGTTGCGCCATCCGTCACATGCAGCCGCCTCATGCCGCTGCGCTGTCCGCCGACACATACCCCCCACTCCGGTCTCCTAACGAAGCTTCAGGGGAGACGATCGCCAGATGACACGCCGCCGCTAGTTTACCGCTGCGAGGTACATGCCGCAGTAGGATATACAGCTGCCGCTCCGCACCGCTGACGCCTATCTTTGTCGACTGATAGCAGATTGAAGCCGGGTCCACTCCGCCATCACCATCGAAGCGTTCGTCTCGTGCAGCCGATTCGCCGCACTCTCCTCCACTCCTTGTGGTGTAAACACGAGCCGCTCGATCCCGATAGGTCGTGTTGCATCAATAGGTTTTTAGGTAGTGCTTTGATTTATTAAATAAGAGTGTTGTCACTGTCTCAGTCTCTATTTCACTGTCAACCTATCTATTTCATTGCCTATCTATTTATCTTTCGTATCTATATTCCTATCTATGTATCTATCTCAATGTCTACCTATCTATCTGTCTCACTGATCATCTATCTACCTCTCTATATCTCTGTATAACTATCTATCTATGTTGCTTATTTAAATGATTTTTTGAATGAGTTGTCATATTCTCCCCCTCCCACTTAGTGTTTACCAAAACAACTATGTTTCCATATCATGTAGCCCAAGGTACTAAAGTATATGAGTATTCTTCTCCTTAATCATGCCTGGATTATTTCAATAGAACATTAATTTTACATTTAGTAGGCCCCAATAAAATTTAATTTCGCCAATTTCATGTATTGTTCAGATAATTTGGACACATCTTTCTTAGAGCTTCTGGACTGTAGCTTTATTTGTCGACGACCCGAAGAGGTACGTATATTTCAACTTGTCACATATATATCAACTGATCGTCCTCTACGAATCGTATATAACAAATTTTTACTTGCGTATATATCATTCTGTCGCATGTGCAATGTGATTACCGTGTTTGAGTCCGCCAGAATGGTTATAGATCTGCCGATATATTATTAGTCAGTGAGTCCAAGTTTTGAGATTAATATCGATGGTCATCTCCGAATATTTTTTCTGCATTTGTTATCCTTATGAATGATGGTGGCCTCAATTGTAGATCAACTGAAGAACGTAAACCCACAATTCACTATGGATAGACACGTACCATGCATTGCACATGTTCTCAACCTCGTAGTCCAGGCCGGATTGAAGATCATACGTAATTCTGACGCACCAGAAAGTAGTATGCTACGAGGCCGAGATTTTCAGACATATGTAGCGTTGGCCACGGATGAACCAACTAATTCACAAGTCGACGAATATAGTACAACGACATCTGCACCCTTGGGAATAGTCGTTTCATGTGTGAGAGCCATCGTCAACGTTATTCAAGGATCCACGCAACTTATGGAGAAATATGTTGATATGTGCAAAATGTTTGAGCTCGCGAACTCGATCAAGATAAAGGTGGACTGCCCAACACACTAGAACTCCACTTTCATGATGTTAGAGCATGCTCTTGCCAAGAGAGAGGTACTCGACCATATGGCCGTGAGGTTCCTTTCGACATCGACTAAAGATTACGCCCTATGTAAGGAGGACTGGGAGTTGATTGATGAATATCTGTGTATCCTCGGGCCATTGTGTCAAGGTTCTGACTATGTGTGTTCCACAAAGAGATTGCCAATCACTGAAGTAACATCATTGATCTCGGACCTGAAGTCCCAACTTGAGCAGGCTATGTACAGTGTTGGGGCAACCTTGGATGTCGAGCGGAGGGATGCGTTGCGCTCGGCGTATAGTGCTATGCATAAAAAGTTGATGCAGTACGCAAAGGTAATTTGGGTCATCATACTGTGGCAATGGCGGGGACCCTGGATCCATTCTCTAAAATAGACGTTGTGCATCTGTCATATCGCGAAGATGTGCTTTCCTATCTTGGCGGTCTTTTAGACAGCGTGTGTAAAACAAATGCAACTGGATGTGATTCATAGCAAGATGAATCATCTAGAAGACGTCATCCCGAACATTTTGTATCCTCCAAGCGACAATATACACATCCGTGGAAGACTTAGCGACCACGCTCAATGCCTAGACAGGAGCTCAACAAGTATCTAAATATCTCGTGCAGTGAGGAAGAAGATAGTCCACTAAGCTGGTGGAAGGACGTCGGAACTCGATACTTTCTGAACTTGACAAAAATTGCGTCCCAATTTCTTGCCGTAAGCCCGACTAGTGCACCTCTGGAGCGGCTTTTTTCAGTTGGCCGAGGCATCACCACATACCGAAGAGGACGTCTGGATGCAGAGAGCATTGAGATGCTGATGATGCTTCGTGCATGGTTCCGTCGCGTAGAGTAGTGCTCGTGTGACTCTGAGGATGACATTGTCAACAGCGACAACTCTTCTGATGGTGAGTTACGGTATATCACTTTCTGACCTTTGCTTAGCATGCTTATTTTTCTTAATTCTCTCATTTTCACGCAACAGCGTAAGAGGGGAAAACATGAAGGTGGTGGACGGGTTTACATCCTTCATGCTTTACTGTAAATCGTGCTTCTACCCCATCTGTGAACACATATATTTCTCTTCCGTATGCATGCAAAGAATCTCTCTCTAATGCATTAGTCTGAATTTTATTTAAAATAACTTGGTAAAATATTTTTAGCATACCAAATTTTTCATTCTTCATATTGTATCTTCAACTTAAGGAAAACAATTGCCAGTGCATTTCGATAAATCAGCGTTACCTTCTGAACATCACTTTCGGCATTGTGTAGGTGCTATTGAACACCATATGAAAGTCCATTTTGTATTTTTCAGATTCAGTGGTTCTATGAATTTTAATTTGGTGTGCAGTATCATTTTGAACCCCGTAATGTAAACCCCCCCTAAGAATCCACATTGCACATTTCATAGAGGCCTGTGTGGATCGACTATACATCGTGTGAATTTTTTAAGAAAAATAAATGAAACAGAAAAAAATTTCAGAATGCGGTCGGGCCTTCTGATGAGAGGAGTCTGCAATATCAATGGTAGATGGGTAGAGCTTCCAGTGATCGCAATTTCAGCGATTGAACAATGGATCTTAGTCTTCAATATTTTCATGTTGTTCCTCATTTTTCTACTCATGTCCTTCTCTTACTTCATTTTTCTTCATTTTAATTTATTTATTTTAATGATGAATTTGGACCGTATTTATTCTTATTTCTTCTATGTTTTTGTTTTATTCGGTTTCTTTATTTCCTCTTATTTTGTTCCTTTATTCAAGTTTCTTCTTTCTCTTGCTTCATTCCTTCTCTTCCTCTTTTCTCCCTCTTCTCTTTTCATTTTCTTTTGTTCTTATCTTCCCTTTCACCTCTCATCTTAATATTTTTCGGCTCCAGTTCTGTATTTTTTTAATTTTCTTCCTTTCTTATCTTTTCTTCTTCTCTTATTTTCTTATATTGGTTTTCATTTTTCCTTATCCTTTTCATTTGAAGTTCTGCACATTTTTATTGTCTCTCTTTCAACTCTTGTCTTGTTATTTTTTCATTAGTTCATCTATTTGTCTCCTTATTTCTATTCATCTTCACGTTTGCTCTTCTCTTCTTCTCTTCCTATTTTTGTCTGCAAATCTACTACATTATATTTTATTCCTTAACTTTCCTGTTATTATTCTTTATTTTCTTCCTTTCATGTTGTCTTCTCCATTTCTCACCCTTTTTTTTATTTTTTCTACTCTTCTTCCTCTACGTTTCTTCATTTTTTCTTATTTAACTTCTGCAATATATTGAATAATCCTGTTATGTTAATTTACATCCCATATTTAAATTGAAAAATATTTTTTTTGAGAAACGATGGTTAGTATTTTTCACTTCATAGGATGGAACAAGGTGTGTCATCCAGCATACTAACTTGTAAACAATTATGTCTCGAGCATGCAGCGTTTTGTTACCCATTAATCACATTCGATTTATTTTTTTCCATAACATTTTAACATTGTTTCCTTATGACTTTGATTTGATTTCAGTGTGAACGGAGAAAATGTGGGAGATGTGAGACGGCCATCTCAACACCGTCACTCTACACCAAAAGTGAAGGTGATTTTGAGCGAGTTGGATGGACGGCTGCATGAACTCTGCATTAATATTCTGTCTCAGTTTCTGAAAAAATGCTCCCTACTTTCTGTTTCACCTTTGCTGTGACTGATGAACACCACATGCCTACATCTAGCCCTACTCTGAATTTCTTTTCCATTTTAGTTCGTTTGTTATCCTTTTAACTCCAATGGACATCTCGAAGGGTGGTCTTAAGAAATATATGAAATTTTCTATTGCTCATCTCATTGTAAGATGGAGATATGAGTACTTAAGAAGACTGATCAATTATGCACACCATTTGGCATATTTAAGCAAGGAAATTCCATGATGGAATACCCATCTTTCTCATTTGTAATAGAGTTTTTAGGATACTATTTCATTAGATTGATATCGTTGGGAATCAAATAATGAACTATCTACATTCATCTGGAATTTAACTAATTAATTTTAAATCCAAAATCCTACTATGTAACAATCAAATGAATTTTTGCGAAATAAGTATTTTACACTTTGGTGGGTGTTAAATAATAAAACTTTTACATCTCTCAAAAGATTTATTGCATTCTTCGTGAAATTAATTAAAGGACAAAGGGTATGTGAAAATCAAAATTTAGGCTACTTATCTAATAAAGTAATCAAATATCGCAATTAACTACTACAATACGATTATAACTTCATGTGTGAAAGATATTTTTACTGCTACTTAATAATGGATTAAATTTCAAATTTCCAAAATTTTCAAATGTAAACAAATAATTTTATTGTAATTTTAACAAATTATTGAATTCAAAATTTGTCCAGGATTCGTCCGTCCACCATAAGAGTCTTCCGGACGGACGAATTTTCCCTCCAATGGGACGAAATATGTCCCGTCCGGTTGTCCGTAGGACAATTTTTCGTCCAGTAATTCGTCCTTGCCCATGGACGGGACATTTTTTCGTCCCAGGACGAAAATTTCGTCCCGTCCGCGTACCGGATCTATAGACCCATCATATCGTCCTGCTCACGTCTTATGGTCCCGTCCCGTCTTATCGTCCCTTGGTGGACGATCGTGCACCTTAGCTCAGAGGAGAAATTTGAAAACCAGATGGCGGGATCGTTTTCTCGTCCCGCCCAATCTCGAAAATTGCCCCTAAAAAGCAATTCGAGAGTACAAATTCGTCCCCTTGATCGAACCCACTTCATCTTTTCTTGAAGAAAGAGCTCGAGTTCTTCCCATGGCGGTGCCAGCAACCTCTCCCGTGAAGAACCAGGCCAGCAATCTCAAGTCGGGGAAGAAGAGAAAGCAGCCCGTTTCATGCCCATCTGAAGAAACTGTCGTTCAAGCTCCCAAACGGAACAAACCCCCCGGAATCCGCGTCGTTGGTGGCAGAATCTACGATTCCGAGCATGGGAAGACTTGCCACCAGGTAAAATTTTCTGGGTTTTACTGGGTTTTTCTCAGGATCTAACTTCTCTTGAATGTTTTCTCGTTTGCAGTGCCGTCAGAAGACAATGGACTTTTACGCGAGATGCTGTAATTCCACTATGAAGAAGCCCTGTCCTGTACTTTTTTGCCTCAAGTGCCTTCTTAACAGGTGCAACTATCCACATTTTATTCCATATCTTGGTCTTTCGTGGGTGATCTGTGTTATTCTCTGTTCCTGATTCAAGCAGCACCAATTGTTTGTTTTACGTGCATTTTGCCCGGGAAAACTCGGTTTATGCTCTATTAATGGCCTCTGTAATCACTTGCATGATTTGCTCTCTCTTTTGTGTGCATTATTTTAAAATTTAACATTCATCATCAATATCTTTAAAATTTGTTTTGAGAATTGAATAGATGAAGTAGAGGAATTCTTGAGAATGGACAAGGAGAAAGAGTAAGAAACATCCATAAATCCATTCACTACTATTAGAAGAAGTATATCTTACAGTCAGTGAGCCTGGGCAGATGCCTGGATAAGGTGCCTCAATCAATCTCCATTGCTGACAGTTTGAACCCTCAATGTGGCTCTGATCCAATGTTGAGGCTCAAGCGTTTATCACTTTTCTAGAAGCTATAGCTTATAGTAAAAATGCAATGTTTCTTCTTGATCTGTTACTAACAAGATGTTGTTTTCAATGTTCCCCCTCAACACTTGCTTCTCAGGCTTAGTTAGTTGTACCTATGATTTGCATTCTCAGTTTGGAATCTGATAGCAAGTTAAGATTCAAGGATTTACGATGGCATGAAAAGTAATAGCTGATTGCGAGTTAGAAAATTTTCTCTTAGACTGTCATATATATGGTGCTTTATTAAACCTATGCTCTGATACAATGTCAAAATTCAAGCGCCTTCCACTGTGCCAAAAGCTATAGCTGATGGCAAAAATATTAGCTATCTTTAAAATTTTATCATTAGGGTGTTTTCTTCCACAGTTCTTTTATCCTCACTATCTTTTGTTGCTTGGTTTCCTGAGTGTGTGACCCCGTTCATTGTTTTAAAGGTATGGAGAGAATGCAGAGGAAGCGGCTGCTCGGGGAGACTGGATTTGTCCCAAATGCAGAGGAATCTGCAATTGCAGCGTGTGCATGTGATTCTTCTTAATATTCTTCATTCAAGAACCTTGTTGGAGATTTAAATTGTACCATTTATTCATCTGGTTCTCTCTGATTGTCTGCTTGAATGATGTTTTGGCAGGAAGAAGAGAGGGCAGCAGCCCACTGGAATTCTTGTGCATACTGCCAAGGCCATTGGATGTTCTTCTGTATCAGAGATGCTGCAGTTGAGCGACAAAGATCTCGATCTGAAGAAGGTCAAGCCCAAAGAGACAGTCGAGGTTTGAAAAGTTACCTTACGACTAATCTCTCTTATGTCTTTATGACTTTATAATCATTTTTCATTGAATAAGTTTGTCTAAATCACACTAAATAATATATTCATCACTCTTCTCAACTTAGCAGAAAAGGGCTGAATCAGCAACGAAATCTGGGGCTGCAAATTCTAAGAGATCCGCTCAATCTGAGCACAAGAAGAAATCTAAAGAGAAACACACTGAAATGAAGCTGGGAAAGAAAGAGACTAAAAATATGATGTCAAAGCAGCAAAAACAAAGTGGTGAAGTAGATGGCAATGGTGAGGAAGTACAGATCTCTGAAGTTAAGGTGAAGGCTAAGAGAGGAAGGCCACCATCCGAGAAGAAGAAATCGGATGACAATAAAAAATCTTCATTATCGATTATTACTGACGGTCAAGCAGGAGACTCACAGGTTAAAGCTGATGTGTTGCTGAATCAGTGGAAGGAGAAGAAGCTTGCTCAAATTAGAGCGAAAGGCCTTTCTGAATCTTTGATTTCAATTCCCCAAAATACATCCCTCAAAAAAGTAGCAGGGGTTGAATTACAGGTTCAGGATGTGGGACCTGCGTTGCAGTTTCTTGAATTCTGTTCCATTTTTGGAAAGGTTAGTTTTTTAAATCATGTTATATTGATTCATGGAATATGATTCACTGAGGAAATCTTATTTATACTGAGAAATTTATTATCCATGCAGCTGCTTGAGTTGAAGGAAGGTCAGCCTGAGTCCATCTTACGTGAGTTAGCCATTGGTGGGCGTGGGGTTAGGAGAGGTTTAAATTCCAAGATAGTTCAATTCTGCATCATGTTGCTCTCCAGGATCAGAGAAGAACGAGGAGATGAGTAAGGATACCTGATAACAAATTTACTTGATTTGGATTATCTGCCAACTATCTCACTGAATCTGAGTTGTCATCCTATCATCAAGCTCAATCTCCATTCTCCCCCTTTTCTCTATCTCCCAGCGACTCCCAATTCTCTTTCCCTCTCCTGTCTATCCCTCTCTTGCACATCTCTCTCTCTCTCCCTCATAGTTACTCAAATTTTTTACCATCTTTCATCTGAACTCATCGTCTTGTCATTCGTCTTCCAAGTTTGACTCAAAAAAATAGTCATCATCATCACTATCATTACAGACACATTTGTGGCAATGACCAAGCAATGGCGTTTTCTAGATGGATAATAATGACACCTTCTTATTATTGTAGAAATTTAATTTCATCATTATTCGTATAGAAGTTCTCTATCGAGTTAATGCAATTTCTAGAATAGAAATCAACCAAGACAAGATGGAGAACTCCCACTATAAGAAAATATATGAAAAATGGCAAACTAATTCCTTTTATTCTTTGCTTTGTAGGGCCCTTTCATATGCGGAGAATGATGGCACTTGGCTGGTAGCCCTTCAGAAATGTCTTGATGAATCTCATTTATCTGGCGATTTGAACTTGGAGTCCATTAATAAGTACACATCGGGTTACTCTAGTCTAGATTCTTCCAAAAAATTAAAAATACTGAATTTTCTCTGTGACGAGCTGCTGGGAACAAGGTGCGTAACATCAAAAATAAATTTTAAGCCAGGAAAATTTTATATTTTCCCCTTGTTTGGTGTCATGTAAATTCCAGAGAAGCAAGAAATTTCATGGATGTTGAGAAACAGAGAGAAGAAAAGGAAAAACGCCGTACAGATAAGGATAAGGTATTTGAGTGTAATTCACTGTTTTTATCTTCATTAAACATCTAATGTTGGATATACTTAATTTCGTTTTTTCAGATAAAAATTCTTAAGAAGAAAGTAAAGGCTGAAGTGGCGCAAGCTATGCTCGAATTAAGGAACAGTGTTCCATTTTCTGTGTCGGAACATCTGGATCTAATTTCCCAAATCAACATGGAGATGAAGAGAGTCCACGCCGAGAAGCTGGGTTCATCGAGTTTCCTGTGTAAGAAACTCTATTTATAATGCACACTACTGTCAAGTTTTCTACCTTGTGGAAATAGATTTGACTTTTGTTACATTGTCAAGATTAGTCAGCTTTAATCATACAAATTAACATTAACTAGATTGGCCCTGCACTTCTTTTCAAAGCCTGATGCATCGTTAGTTTTTTGAATTATAATCTTGAAATCCATAATTTAATACAATTTCTTGAAAAAAATAGTAGGTACAATGATGTCTGGGGTTTTCCGGGCTGAGCCTATATTGTTGGAAGGAGATGGACAGGCATTTTGGAAGTTAAACAGTTGCTCTGAATTGGGCATTCTTGTACAAGGTCAATTAATAGCTCTCGTAAACAAACTAAATATTTCAGTTAACTTGGCAATCTAATGATTTCATGCGAACTGGAATTTAGATATTGGCGATTGGGGTTCAGCTGATTCATTGGACAAGTGGTTCTTTTATGAAAGCCAGGCAGAAACAGCGCTTCAGAATTATCTTTCTTCAAGGTGATCTAAGCCATAATTCTCTTGTTGATAAAGGTGCTTTTTTTCCTCGCCTTAAACGTTCATATTACAATAGGTTGAGTTCACTTTTCCCTTTTGACTCGTGAAGTGATATAATTTTTTTGTGTAACTGAAGAATATATTGAAATTTTTTGTAATCATTCAGATACTCTCATTACATCAGAACTCTTGTTATGGCTCATTTTGTAGGAAATTTTACTTAGAACGTCGTTTTTTTGTAAATTCTCCTATGTGTATTTTCTACGGTGAAAACTTGATATTTTCTTTCGTCGTTGTGTAGGATTATTTTTGCAAGGGCTGACAATTGTAACTTGGACCAAATACAAGCAATGTAACGCCCTGCGATGATCAAAACATGTCCTGGATGAGGATTACAATGAAGATTCACACAAATGAAAGACACAGGGGAAAACTTAAAGGTTCTGGTTATACGCTTAGGGAGCAGTTTTTGTGCATATTTTACAGCAATACAATGCTTCTGTGATTCGTAATCATGAGTTTTATATGTTTTCTTTTGTTATCTGTATGAAAAGAGAGGGAAGAATCAGTTGCCAAAGTCATCGCCTGGTGAGATTCCTTTATTTGTGAGGTATATAGCTGGCAGATGCGTCTAGATTTTGAGGATAATTTAAAATCTAACATCAAGGTGCCACTTGGAAAGTATGAGTCATTAAAAATCCATCGAAAAACCTGTCCTGTGCTCCATATTTGCTTAAAGTAAGTGCTTGAATAGGGAGTGTTTGTAATTTAATGGAAAAAATACTTATGGAGCAAATTCTTCATCTTTTTCTAACTAATGATCTTGGAAATTTCATGATATTTTTGAAAATGTCAAACTTGCTCCGACTAAGCTGAGTGGTTCCATGTCAGTTGTGTTGCTACCAATTTTGTTTTCTGGTGGGAAGGCACAGACTGGTAGATACACTCTTCCTACATTTGGTTAATTAATGAAAGCTTTTGTTTATGCCACAACAAGTTGGTGAATTCCTCACTCTTATGTCGTGGACAAAGATGATCGTTCACCAAATTATAGAACAAGTCATCAAACTGTTATTTGGAAATCCTATTATAGGAATTGTGTCCCACAGCCTTAAGGCATCATTCCAATTCCATGATAGGCTCCCAACTTTTCGTTGATGATCAATTGAAAACCATGTTTCACTCACAATTCATCACCGATGCAAGATTTATCAATGCAGGTCTAATCTCAGTTGATGCATCCCCTGCCGAGTGAAAACATCAAATTAATTAACATGTGTGCTTTAGTGCTTACATCATGTATATTCTAAGATGTATATATTAGTCATCATTTACCGCTAAATTATTATAGTCATGCAATATTTTTGAAGTTTATATTAAGTATTTATTGATTTGTGGTACTTATCAAACTTGAATCATTTGAGACAACTAGAATTATTCTCATATTTTTAGTTTATTTGAAATATATGACTTATGTTAATTGAATTTTAATTTATGTATATAACTTGGAGAATAGGGAGATCGCAAGCCTCAACCTGAATTAGAATAGGCGGCCCAATACTTATGGAGGAAGATAAAAAAATTATTTGGTAACCAAATCCATAATTTAAAGTTAGGAGTTTCTTTTCTCTTGGATGTAAGAGATTGTTGATCAAGTCTCAATTCAAGACATCTGAGCACTCAAAATCTCTAGAATCAGAGCCTACAGCTTAAAATGTCAAGCATATGTTATTTAAACATCTCATTCATTTCTTTGTAAACCATCTTGAGATCTCTACCGCATTAGTGGCTAACCAAGGGAAGCAACATTCTTCTAAAAGGTTTATACTTGTTTCCCACTTCTGTAGAGTAGGAATTTCATGATGTATGCTCAATGAGTTGATGAAGTAACATTCAATCTGCCAGGTTATATATGAGTAATTACCAGGTTGGTGTGGTTTTTACCTTCTTATTATCTGTTTTCCAACGTTTACCAGTTTCATTCTTGAAACATATCCAATATCTGGAGCTTTCCGACTACACAGACCATGAAAAATTCATTATGTAGCAAAAGTTACAGGTGATTCACTACACAACAAGCTCCCACAGTTGCTCTCTGCAGGTTCTCTGCCATTGCCCCACCGCCAACAGAGCTTGCAAATGCCTGCACATGATTCACAATTTTTGGTTTTGGCAGTCAAATTGGTCTATACAGTAAATACTACTCCACCACCTGCACTTTGCAGCATCACACACCCACATGCCCACCCATCGATTCCACATCTCCCTCTGCCATTATTAAGCCATTGTTTGGGTGCAAAGCGCACTAAAAAACAATGTAATCAGTTTTATTTATTTATTTATTTTTTGAACTATAGTTTATTTTTATTTTAGTTTTATTTTTATTTTAACATTACAAAATTACAAAAATCTAAAAATCAGGAATTTATTAAAAGATCAAAATAATATTTTCTGACCTTTTCTGAACAAAAAAAATTAGGTCTCTTATTTTGAATCAAAATTATTCCTAGAATATTATATTATGTCCAAACAAGAAGGAAAACACCGTAAACATCCTAGAAACAAATATTTCTTAGAAAGTCAAATATTTAATACCTGCTAAATGTGGATTGAGCCTTTGTGCAAATGGAAAATGGATTATATTCATCACTGCTTAAATTATAACATTAAAATGACTATTGTAACCCCAAAGTTTGGTTTATCATATCACTTTGACTGGGTGGCTCTTTTGTCACTGAAAAAGGGAATGAACAAAGGAGGAAAATAGGTTTGACTTGACGTATTTGACTAAAATAAAAATTAAAAGAGCACTAAAAGACAGAAAGTCCCCAGTCCATGATCCTACAGCATTACGCAAGTTGTCAGTCCTTGCCCTCTTACTTCAAGTTGGTCAACATTGCTGACTGGCCATCAGCCGTGCCGATTTCCAGGCCTGTGTCCACATCACTGGGCTACTGTTCATGTTTCATATTGTCACCAACACATCATATATTTCTCAATTTTGGATGCTATGTTCATAACTTTCCTTGACTTTTTCTATCTCAGTAATAACACTAATACGATGGGTTTTTTTCAACAAGGAGAAATGATCTCATCCTGAGCAGGGTGGCAACTTCAAAGTCTTAATATTATTGAAACTAATGGGTATTATGCTTCAGATCAGGATAAAAGGTCTTCCAAGAAGGGAACTTCAAATGGAAGAGTTATGGCCCCAGAAGCAAGCAGCAACAACAGCACCCACACAGGCAGGATATAAAGGACCACCGTCACAAGTATCCCCTCCCCTGAATAAATTTAATAAATAAAAAATATGGGTTAGTGTATCTCGTAGAAAGAAAGTCCATTTCAAAGATTAAGTTATATTGTATCACAAAGAAACAATTTATCTTCTTGACTAAATCATTTCACACCACAATCTTTTATAACCAGGAATTTTGAATTTATGAAAATACTAGAGTATTCCACAGTGTTTAATAATTTACTATCATAGCACTTCAGTTCCATTTTTTTCTATAAAACAAAAACAAAACACATCGTTGAATTATCTGGTTAATTACCTATAGAGCTTTTAGATTCTGTGTTGTCCACGAGCCATTCTCCAATCTCACGGAGCTTCTTCTCCAGGGAGCTCTCTTCCTGCCCTATTGGCGTAGATGCCCAGAAATCAAGAACTGGAGATTTCCCAGACTCATTGTCCGACCTTGCAATAAAATATCAGCTCAGATATTGCA